>NC_036462.1:0-341666 GCF_002775205.1 Xiphophorus maculatus
AGTACAGTCTGAGTCTACTATAATTTACACTATGTCAGCATAGTACTCCAGTTTCCTATATATTCAATGTTTGATTGATATTAAACTCCTGTGGTAAAAGATACTACAGATTTGGATGTCACAAATAGGTTTATCTGAACACACTAGAATATATAGACATTTTAAAGCACTCACTTTTCAGTCATTAGAAACTGAAGTATAGGAATCGGAGCTCAGGAAAATGTGTGTATAAAATAGGTTTTTGCAAAATAAGAGACGCAAACTATATGACAAACATCTCGTTACCGCGGTATCTATCCTGGGACCTGTAAATAATATACTTTTCTGGTCCCACCACTCCCTACTGCCCCATCAACAACTTCACAGAGGGGGGAATCAAAGTAGTTTAAAAAGTGTTTCTAAGGAAACCAAGCATCGAGTCATTGACTTACAGCATTCACTCCTCCTAGACCAGCAGGTAGTGACAGTAGAAAATAACATGAATTTAGAGACAATTAAACAGAATAAACTCAGAAAAAATATTCAGAAAGCTAGCTCAATGACAGAGTATGTACACTATATGAGAAATCTGCAGTCAGTCAGTTTTGGATGTAACACAGTCATCCATAAATGCACTGGAAAACACAAAAGCACTAACCAGGGCTGAGCCAGTGGAACAAATTGAGCATGGTCAAATAAAGGTGATGTAAGAGAATTAAAGTGACTGAAGCAATATGAGCATCCAAAAATAATCATGTCTAAAAAAACAGGAAAATAATTCATAACTGTCTTTTTTTGCATTCAGAGGAGTTTCTCATAAGACATTCAAAGCTCTAAAATCAAATAAAAGCTGTGAAATAAAAATGTTTACAAGTTTAAATTTTTTAAGGTTTTAACTAGAACTTGCCGTACTGACACAGACTTGCCTATTTTGACTTTTCTTTTCATTCTGCTCAAATTATTTAGTCAGTATGATAGAATAATCTTGTCAGTCTTTCGATCCTATTCAAGTGGATCCTATACAAGCCATCGGAGAACAATGATTGACTGACATGGTAATTCAAATAGATTGATTAAACACATTGGTAAAGTTTAATTATGATAATACTTATTTTCACTATTTTATATTGCACCCACATTAAGAGGATTTGCACATACATTTAGACATGTTTATATATCAATTTCATATTCAGAAGTAATGCTTGTGGAACTTGGTGTAATAAAAATAAAATCACTGCTAGGATTCCACTTGAAAGTGTAATGGGGGGTTATGTTGGAAGACAATTATGTTGTACAGTTTTAGGCAGGAAAAGGGCTGTGGCAGGGTTTCAGGTCACTTTGATGTTGAAAGAAAGTTTGCGTTCTTAAGGAAGGTCGGCTGAAGCCAAAAGGAGTCAGAAGGGAATTTCTGTACGGACAAATAAGGAATAACAACTTGAAAAAGTTGTTAATCAACATATCTGAGATGGAGCAGATGTTCGCTTATAGGAATATGGAATAAATCCTGAGACCATTATAAACTATGCCAAGATAACTGCGAAAATGAAGGAATACACACCAATAGAGATGAAATCCGATGAAAAGTCGTGTCCCAAAATTTCCAAAAGTTGGGAATTTGCTTTTTTTTGTAGATGTGTTGTTTTTATTGAACTTGTAATGTCTTCGCAAATGTGCTAAAATAAATCTCTTCCCGCTTGCCCTATGGAGCACTGAGAAATACGAGTCCTGTGTGTTTTTTTATATATTCCATGAGTTTGCCCCTTTTTTATTCCCTAATACTGTCTTCTTGGTTTTAGTCAGAACGCAAGCAGCAGCATATTTTATCAGCTGCAGCTGTCTGATGTTTTAGGCAAACCTGTGAATACACTGTTGCAATAATCAATGCTACTAAAGATGGATGGATGGATGCATGGATGAGTTTCTCTATATCAGGGGTCGGCAACCCACTGCTCTAGAGCGGCTCTTTAGCGCTGCCCTAGTGGCTCTCTGGAGCATGTTTGAAAATGGAAAAAGATGGGGGTGGGAAATATATTTTTTGTTTTAATATGGTTTCTGTAGGAGGACAAACATGACACAATCATTCTTAACATTTTCCAATGCTATAAAAATATGTAGAAGAAATATCAACATTTCTGTCAACGAAGATTTGCGTCATAGCTTGTGACTCATTTCTTTCAGCTGGGCGGGGTACGAAGCAGGGAGCTGTTGTAAACAAACTGACGGGTGTGTGGTGGGCCATCGATAGCAAAGTGGAAAAGAGAAAAATAGCCGATGAGAGATTCTACAGTTCTTGGACCGAATCATTTGCATTCATTGCCAATGCGGAAGGATTACCTGAATGTTTGCTCTGTAGCAAGAAGTTGACAAATAATAACAAAAATAGTACCGTACTTTCGGGAGCGCACCTAAATATAAGCTGCAACCACAAATTTTTTTGAAAAAAAAAATAAAATGGAAACGTACATATATAAGTGATACAGTGATTTTTGTCAGTACAGTATATATTTAGAATGACACTTGGCGATATTATTTTGTTTTGTTGCTCAGGTCCGAGGATGGTTGCGTGTCAAAAGAGAAAAGAATGCTGCTATGTTTTAACATTGCACTGACTTACTTGGCATTTGCAGAGAAATCGAACTTAGACTGTATTAATTACATTTTATATACTTTAGCTTTTTAAAAGGCTACTGCTTTATTTTTATAACTGCAGGTTGCGTTTTTTTTGCTCCGTTTGTTATCCAGGTAAGGGGCATGTTATCTGGACAACAAATAACGTTCCGTTTTGTTGTTTTTTCGATCACACACTTTACGGTGATTATTTACAAAGAGCGATTGTTATGCAAACTGCATTTGGGAGCAAATTTTCCGAGTTCTAAAAGGAAAAGAAATTACGCTTTCCCTGTAAATCTTCATAATAAAAATTACATCAAAAATCTGATTTCTATATTGCATTTCTTTAATTTTATCAATGCAACGAAACATAATACATTAATATTGTAACGGAAGGTAAACTTAAAGCACCATCGTACAACAGAGTAGTTACGTGGTGCATCATTCCTTCCAGGACGCACTGCAGGGAAAATAAACATTTAATCATGAATGCTAATTATGCATACACTTGATAATAGGCTAATATAAACACTAAAGCCTGTTTTACCTTCATTATAAGCCTTATATAAGGCTTGTTTTTTTGCGGCTCCAGACAGATTTGTTTTTTGTTCTTTTGGTCCAATATGGCTCTTTCAACATTTTGGGTTGCCGACCCTTGCTCTAGATCTTGCAGAGACATTAGTCCTCTAATCCCAGAAATGTTCTTCAGGCAATAGAAGGCCAACTTTGTAACTGCTCTGAAGGTTCAGATCAGAGTCCACCACTACACCCAAATTTTGGGCCTGATCGTTGGTTTTTATTTGTAATAACTCAAGCTGTCTATTGACTCTAGATCGTTCCTCTTTAGGTCCAAAGATAATAACTTTAGTTCTGTTTCTGTTCATTGGAGAAAGTTGTGTCACATCCACATTACAGATTACATCCATCTAAGAATTTGTTCAGTGATTGGATGGGTTCTGAGTCACCGGGTGACATTGTAATGTATAGCTCTTTATCATCTGCATAGTTATGGCAGTTAACCTTATTTCCTGTTATAAACTGAGGCAGTGGGAGCATATAGATATTGAATAGGAGGGGTCCAATTATTGAACTTTGGGCAACCATACATGTGACTTCTGTCTGCTTCGATGAGAAGTTTCATAAGATATGCTTCAGTCATATATCTTATCACCTTCAGTCATATATCTTATGATGCAAAACATACGTATTTTCATATCTATAAAATTTTAAAAGAAACCAATTTTTTTTTCTATAACACTTTTTCTTACTACATACTTGTTCAACACTAAAACATATAAACTCATAAATTCACATCATAATCATGCTAAATGATCCTGGACACACCCACACCCAGGGAACTGAGTCCTAGTCAGCACTGTCAAAGTATTTCATCTTGTTCTCTGACACGGGAGCACGGTGACAGGTTGAGCTAGTTTCTGGCACACCTTCAAGTCCAAGACAACAGCCCAACTTGTTAGTTTTTATATTTCCCTGAAAGAGTACCATCTTAATTTCTGTTTTGACTAATTGATTTGATTTGTTGCTAGATTATTCCAAAAACATGGCTCCATGCAAAAGCAGAGGATTTAGTATCTAGTATCTAGAGTAGAGTATGAAGGCACAGTTGCCTTATGCAAAAAGTTTGCCAAAAAGGAAACTAAAATAAAACATTTGGTGACACGAGACTGGGGAATATTTAACAGAAAAGTAGTTCTGCTGTGCAGGAAAAGATTTAGCTAACACAAACACTACATTCAACTTATTTTGAATGGTCAAACATATGCATTCAAGTAATCACTTGAATTACTTTAATAAACATATTTTTTGATACAAAAAACAACAATCATTTGCTAATTGAACCATACAACATGACTGATGGTTTTTTTTATCACCAAAGAAACCCATAAACCAACATTCATACTTTCTGCTGTAGTAACGTTGATGTTTCCAGAAACTTCCACTTCCATGTTTGACATGGCTTTTTATACAGATACATCTTTATTTTGTATTTTTAAATCCTTCTGAGAAACCAACAATTACCTCTAATATAAAGGAATATAAATAAATAATAATAATCCAAATATCCAATAAAACTTCCTCATGCTGCATAACCAGTGTTTCTGAGCGACCTGCTGCTTACAATTTGATTTACGATTTTTATGTATTTATAGTCCTCAAGAGACTATGTTACAAGCAAATAATATCTCCTATCATCTGTTTTGTCCAATCAAAATTGCAATTGTTAATCATACAAATAAACTAAACTCTCCTCTAATTTTACATGATCTTTTTTATTGAATTATTTTACCTCTATTTTGCATAAAACAAACTTTTCTTTTTGAAAGATTCCACATCCAGCAGATGTTGCCAAAGTGTTTGGCAAAGTCTCAAATATTTCTAATGTGTGAATACTTATCTAACAGAGTTTCATGAACACCAGACAATAAACCACTTATACAATAGCATTTTTAAAATTAAGTAACTTAACAAAGAGTATTATTTAACAAAGGGTTAAGTAGTTCTTGACCCAAGGTAGAAGATCTTAGCACAAACACAACATACTAAAAAAAACAAAGCAGTACAAACATCTTCGCTTCAATTATGTATGTATGAAACACACACACAAACAGGTATACTTACATTTTTGCGGTTGAGACATAGTCAACTGCGTCCTTATTGATCTTCTTCCCTAGTTTACTCTTCCATGTACTTTTGACCCGCACTAAACTAAACTCGGTTTTCTTGCCTTCGGCATCGCTGTTCCCCTCATGAACTTTTCCCATTTTTCTTTATTAAGCCTCAAGTTAACAAACTGGGGAAGAGCTTGTAACAGTTTTTGTGAAGATCCTTCCCAGAGAGGCTTTATATACAGAACAGTTTTTAGATGACACTGAGACAAGGGAGGAGTTTCTATTAATTCCCATCACATGCCAATACATGTGTTTTGTATAATTGTGAGATAACACCTGTTTCTGCAAACTGAAAATATGGCTTTTTTTGACACAGGCATACTCTGTTAATTATTGAAAGAATTCACAGAAAAATTGGAAAATTACATTTTTATTTACATAAAAACTATTTGTAGTAGAGATTAGGAGAAACCCACTCACTACTGTTTACATACTTGCTCAATTTTACAACATCTCAAAATGATGAAAACAAAGATTAGGGTTCCATGGAATGAAATGTTTGAATGTCAAGCATTGATAAGCAGTCTTCATGCTTATGAGGCGGAGCGGCGACAGAATCTCTTTTCATAACTGGTTTGTCAAGCTCCAGAGGTCCAACTGTTCTCATAAACTACAATGTAACAAAAGTGTGAAATTTATTATCTGGCCTTGTTTATGAGGACATACCAACTGCATTGATGTCTTCAGTCGACACTCATTTAGCACTCATTTGTTCAGAATTGTTCAGATGCAACAAGATAAAGGTTTTATTGACCAAAGTTCAATTCTTGTTATAGTAATTCCTGGTATAGTTACACTAAACCTAAGTTTCTTATAACTAGATTAACTTGATTAGATATGTGGATTGATATTTCTTAGAAAAGTGTTGGATCAGCCGTTTTTTTGACAGATGAAGATTAGTTCATGTTCAGAGGTGTGGCACCGTGTTATTTCTCAATCTGTAACACAAATTAGGATACACCAAGCAATAAAGATTAATTTTATTTCCCATTTTGCCTTTTTTTATTTAAACATATAAAATAGCCCTGTCGTTGTCAAAAAGTAGTTCTGCAACTGTATCAGTGGCATGCTAAGCTGTGAAAGTTTAGAAATTCCTGCAACTATTCTTCCTCGAAGCTTTTAAGGGTAACTGCAAAAACACGAATGACTTCAGGGCAAATTCCAACCTCCGTTGAGACAGCTTCATTTGTTTGATGTTTTTTCAAAGAAGCATCAATTGAGTTCGTTTGAGTGCTTCAGGTTTAAGCTTTTTTCCCCCTGACAACCTAGTCTATAATCTCCAATATTAGCAAAGTACAGGGGTTTTTGTGACCCCTGAACTTTGCCACTGAGACAAGTTCAGTAGGAAACTTTTATAATTTTTTTTGTATATTTGTTGATGCTCTCACTAAATCATGGCAGTATATTAGACATAATCTGTGGGAAAAAAATGAGCTTTTCTGCCTTCTCCCAGTGTTCTAGAAACAGCCAATAAGTGGCAGGAGGCAGGTCTTAGGACTATCAATCACACTGCGAGCCATTGAAGTTGTAAAGTGGCAATACATGAAAAAGGTTCAATGGGGTATGTGAATACTGTCACAAAGCATTGTAGTTCAATCAGATAGGATGATTAAAAAACAGTTGCCATGTACAGTACAGACCAAAAGTTTGGACACACAGGTGTGTCCAAACTTTTGGTCTGTACTGTACATGAAGGTCTCTTCCTGAGCAGAAACAATGAGAGGGAACAGTAAGTGCACCTTGAACCTGAAATTTGTGAACATTTTTAACACTGTACAAGATTGATAATCCCTCTAAGGCTGCACATGTCTGGCACTGGCATAATATTCAAAAACATTTACCATTTCATTGCAGTCGTGGTGGGATTAAAACTTTAAACATATTTAATAAGAGCTATTCAAAGACAGGAATTATTTGTTCAGTGCAAACTGTGTGAATCTCTTCTGCCTACTGGCAAACTGACAATGGTTCCAATACAACGAATCCACCCACTAATTAACTAAGACTATAAATCATAAATAGTTGAGCGACAACTTGTAGAACCACTGTGGGTTAATCCAACATAAAGACATTCACATCCTCTGCATTCTAGAGTCGTAAATACATATCTTTTGTCAGAAACATATTCAGTTTTGATGCAAAAGGTCTGACAGAGAAGGTAACAAAGATATACCTACCCAAGACTAAGATATACCTAAGACTGCATTCACACCAGTCGTTCTTAGCCTGTTTTAAATCAATTCCAGTTAATTTACCTTGAAATTGCGATATGGTTTTAACTGATAACTTTACTGTCAGGTTATGTTGGTATGAGGACCCAAATGTAAATGGACGGAGAAAGTAGATGAAGAATTGTTTTAATTAAAAAAATAAGAACCAAACTTGCAGTGAAGAAAAATAAGTTTCTTATTTCTAAGTGGCAAGTTCTCCCACTTAGAAATCATGGAGGGGTCTGGAATTTTATCTTAGGCGCATGTCCACTATGAGAGACATAATCTAAAAAAGAATCCGGAAATCATAATGTATAATTTATCTGTGTTACTGCTGCAAATAAGTATTTGAACACATGTGAAAATCAATGTTGATATTTAATATTAATATTGTTTGTTTACCATTACAGAGGGCAATTGTTTCCTGTAGTTTTTCCACTAGATTTGCATACACTGCAGCAGGGATTTTGGCCCATTCCTCCACACAGATGTTCTCTAGATCAGCCCGGTTTCTGGGCTGTCACTGAGAAACACGGAGTTTGTGCTCCTTCCAAAGATTTTCTATAGGGTTTAGGTCTGGAGACTGGCTTAAACCATGACGTCTTAGTGCATTACCCACAGTAACATTGGAAACAGTGGTACCAGCTCTCTTCAGGTCATTGACCAGCTCCTCCCGTGCAGTTGATTCCTCGGAAAGGTGAGTAATACACAACGACGTCATGGTTTAAAATCATGCCCATGCATGATGTCATGCATGGTCCTTGATGGCATGTCCTTGCCATCAAGGACGGTTCCCCTGTTTAAATCAGTACACATCCAGGCCCATCTTAAGTTTGCCCATGATCATTTGGATGATCCAGAGATGTAATGGGAGAAAGTCATGTGGTCAGATGAGACCAAAATAGAACTTTTTGGTCTTAATTCCACTCATCATTCTTCCACTAGAGCAGTGGTTCTCAAACTTTTTTCAGTGATGTACCCCCTTAAAAATATATTTTTAGTCAAGTACCCCCTGACACGGGCAAAACATTTTTGGAATTAAAAAGAGATACAGTGCTGTAAAATCACTGTCTGATTTATTAAAGCCAAACAACTTATATCAGTGAACCTGACAAATACATCCATATTGCAAACATTGCATGGTTAAACAAAAAAGAAAAACAGAAGACAGTGACCACCAGGAAGGTATAAAACCAGCCAAACCGTTTTATTTTAAAGGATATTGAAACTAAATACTGAATATAAAATTCAATGCATGAACACACATTTATATTTTATCGAACTTTTTACAAAATAATTTTTCCCAAGACTTATTATGAGGAGCCTACTGATTTTTTAAAGATATTTTGAAAAGCTTCAAGTACCCCTTGCAGTACCTCCACGTACCCCCAGGGGTACACGTACCCCCATTTGAGAACCACTGCACTAGAGGACGAAGAATGATGAGTGCCATCCCAAAAACACCATCCCTACTGTGAAGCATGGTGGTGGAAGCAACATGCTTTGGGGGTGTTTTTCTGCAGATGGGACAGGACGACTGCGCTCTATTGACCAGGACCATGTATTGTGAGATTTTGGGGAACAACCTTCTTCCTCATCTTTCTTAGGATCATTGATACATCATACTGTGAGATCTTATGCATATTTACGTGTGGCAGGACCAGTGCGATGAAAAATGGGCAACTAAAATTTAAAACCACTATTTTAATGTAGGTAGAATAAATTGCAACAACACCATTTTTAAAGTTACCTTGAAGGAACACAGATCCGCTACAGATGAGGCTCAAGAAAATTTCACTCAATTTAATAATTTTAATTACAATGTATCCATGCTTTAGTCAGTATGAAAACACTTAAGACAACTCACATTAAAGATAGACAATTTACAGCTCAGCTCGGGATGGCAGCACAGATCAGGATAGTGACCTAAACGAAAGAAAACACAGCAAACAAGACAGCAATAAAAATAAAGTTGTGCACCAAACCAGAAAATAAACCACCACCCGGAAAGTCCACCACCAAACACAGAGAGCTGGCTTTTTTCTGACAAATATAAAAGAAATAGGAACCACAACCTTCAATTTATGTAAATGAATTAAATCACAACAATTACAATATATTCCAGTCCAAACCACGATAAATAGTCAAGCAGCTATAGTGTGTATTAAATAATGGTCTGTCCGTAAGCTGGGACGAACCACCAAGGCCGCAGCAGAAGATGACCCACACTGAGCAGCACTAGTGTCTAATCAAAAATAAATGTTAGAAACAGGCACTGGTGTGGTGCATTCACAACCTACAAGGCATACACACAGTGGAAATTGAGCTAGGATATGTAGTCTTCCTTATCTCTGCTACAGGGTAGCTAATCCGCGACAAAGCAAAATAAATGGTGCTTCTGGATTGCCTGCTTTGCAAACACCAGCAAACAGCATGCTAAATAGCCTTTTAGGCTATGCCAGCTTCCCAAACTCTATCTTACTTCAAATATTTTAGATATATTGTCCAAAAAGAGTAGCTGAATATTCTGCAAATGACCTGGAGTTAGGGCTTTGCAGAAGAAATCTACAGAAAAATCTACAAAGAGGTGAATCCAGACTAAATAGATGTAGATCCTCTATCTCTAAAGCAGAGAACCTTGACTTCTGTTTTACCATACGGAGGTAAATACTCAAGACTGTATGTCTTGAGTATTTTATTTGCTTTTTGTTACAGTGATTATTGTGTTTATCTTTTAGTGTTTTCTATGCATTTATGACATCCCACTCATCTTGAACACGATACAGGATGAATAAAATAATGTAACTTCTATAGCTATACAATGTGGCTAATCAGCTATGCAAAAGGACGAAAGCCCAATGATGTTTTAAAGATGTTGTGAACTCGCTATGTATGTGGGATCATCAAAACTAGTGTAATGATGATTGGGACCGGATGCCTGGGGTGAAAAAACATTTCTGAGTGTCTTCTTTGCTTGTATGTATTAGAAGTAGAAAAAAATAGTAAGCAATATCATAGAATCAGTTGTACCTTAAAAGCTTTCCATCCATGATCTGAACACGCTGATCCTTGCAGAGTGGTGAGGGGGCTGGTGGTGCCCATCTCCAGCAGTCATCAGATGAGAGGCGGGGTTCACCCTGGACAGGTCACCAGTCCATCACAGGGACCTGAAAGCTGACAACGAATAAAATGTCTGAAAGAGAAATGGTAGATTAACAATTCTGTTAAATTATTTTTAAATCAAAAACATGTTTATTAAGCATGATGAACATGGTATATCATGTTTATCATGCTGGAGACGCTGCGAAGTACACAAAGGTTACATCATGGCTGATGACCCTCAGAGGAACTTTCGTTCTGCGTGTGTGTTACCATCATAAAATTTGTGATGGTAACAAGTTTTGGGTGTTGTTAAAAATGTAGCCAGCTGCTCAGTGTAAAAAAAAAAACAACCTTATACCATGAAGATGATGTGGGGGTTCATCCTCCGAACTGGTTGGTGTTCTGGTGGAGCCAGTCCTCTTCTGAGACAATAAAGACTTTAGGTTTTCTAAGTCTGGGTCCCTGTCTTCCTCTTTCATCTTAATTTGCTTAGACTGCAAAAATATGTTGAAGATAAAAACAAGGATGAATGAGTAACAGCCTCACAATATCAAAGTCTCTTTGACATACTGAGCTTAATTAAAACCAGGTTACATTTATGAAGAAAACTATATCAAATTGCAACAAACAGAGCCTTCATGCAGTTATAACATGAAGTTAATATTAATAAAAATCACAATAAAAATGATAAAATAACTATTTATGAAACCAATGTAAGTTTGTTTATATATGTACTGCACTGTTTATAACTAAATGAAGAATAATTAGCATTTTGAAGCAAACTTACCACCAGCTAGCAACACGTTAGCTGCCTTCCTGCCTTCAGTCTCCTTTCGTGACCCACATTTCATTTCCATCTGTTGAGTTGTCGTCTAACTCGGACTAGAACATCCATCCATCCATCTTCTTCCACTTATCCAGGGTCGGGTCGCGGGGGTAGCAGCTTCAGAAGGGACGCCCAGACTTCCCTCTCCCCGACCACTTCTGCCAGCTTTTCCGGGGGAATCCCAAAGCATTCCCAGGCCAGCTGAGAGACATAGTCCCTCCAGCGTGTCCTGGGTCTTCCCCGGGGCCTCCTCCCGGTGGGACGTGCCCGGAATACCTCACCAGGAAGGCGTCCAGGAGGCATCCTGACCAGATGCCCGAGCCACCTCAACTGGCTCCTCTTGATGTGAAGGAGCAGCGGCTCTACTCTGAGTCCCTCCCGGATGACTAAGCTTCTCACCCTATCTCTAAGGGAGAGCCCAGACACCCTACGGAGAAAACCCATTTCGGCCGCTTGTATCCGTGATCTCGTTCTTTCGGTCATGACCCAAAGCTCATGACCATAGATGAGGGTGGGAACGTAGATCGACCGGTAAATCGAGAGCTTCGCTTTTTGGCTCAGCTCTCTCTTCACCACGACGGACCGGTACAGCGCCCGCTTGACGGCAGACACTGCGCCAATCCGCCTGTCGATCTCCCGCTCCCTTCTTCCCTCATTCATGAACAAGATCCCGAGATACTTGAACTCCTCCATTTGGGGCAAGACATCCCCCCGACCCGAAGAAGGCACTCTACCCTTTTCCAGCTCAAGACCATGGCCTCGTATTTGGAGGCACTGATCCCCATCCCGGCCACTTCACACTCAGCTGCGAACTGCTCCAGCGAGAGCTGCAGATCACGACCTGATGAAGCCAAAAGGACCACATTGTCTACAAAAAGGAGAGATAAAATCTGTTCATTACTATGCAATAGTCAGCCCCGCCCACTCCTCACAACTCCTCTGGGCTGACTACCGACCAGTTCTCTGTCTAACAGGTCCAGAATATCTCTAAGACCTGGGTCTTACCCTAAAGGAGGTCTATGAGAGATAATCTGTTTAAACTGGTGGCGAGAGAGGCTCGTCTAGCTCTAACTACCTTCGATCCAGAAGTTACGACCCTCTACAGTTAAGGAACAGTCAACTAAGTAGCCCTCACAGCTGCGTAGCCCCAATAATCACTTCTGTTAATGGTAGCCCTCCCTCTAAAATAACCTGCACTTGGAAACGGCTAGATTAGATTTAGTGACTTAGATTCAAGTCCCAGGGTCGTTATTTTTATACTCACTAAAGGAAAGCCTAAAGCCACCACATTACCAGAATCATGTACACCAGGGGTTTTCAAAGTATGAAAGGGTGAGCCCCCCTCCAAGGAGCACAATGCCTGCTGTGCCCCCCCAATAATCAACCCACACACAAACAAATGCCACTACAGAACACCTTCTAATTGCTTTTATTTTAGAACCATCTCATCTTTTAAAATGACACTTTATCTGAATGAAATTTAACACATTTTTTAAAACATTTCCTCCCATTTTAATTATTTTATCAGGGCCTTTGTATGGCAAATACGCCCTTTTTTCATTTTTCAAATGATAAGAACAACCCCAAACTCATTTTTCAACCGTTTTCTCAAACAAACGTTACATCTGAGATTCTGGGTTTAATGTTTGAGATACCAACAGTGTTTTCACATCTTAACAAAACATTATGATCAGATCTTTGGAACACATCTGTAAATGTTGCACATTTCCTGGAAATTAAAAAAATAAATCAAAAACCTAAACAGTTGCAAAATCGTGGAGCTCTTGTTGTGGCTCATCTAAACAATTTATCTCAAGCTAATAGAGCGTGCTGTATGAAAGAGCGGGCATACAAAGGAAAAAAACAATTACGCACGCTATGCGCACCCTTTCGTTTTCTATCACGGTCCTGAATCATGTGTAACTCATTTTATTTATGATTTTAACTAAATTGGCAACATTACTGTTCAGCTCACCTTAGTTTTAGTGGGAACAATGTGCTTGTGCTTTTGATGCGCGAATCCGGTTAAGCTTCTTTTCCGGTTTATTCTTTCCCTCGCATCGCGCCTCCCCTAAAGCGCTCTGGCGCCCCCTAGGGGAGGTGCGCCTCACATGTTGAAAACCGCCGATGTACACTAACTTTACTTTAATTGGAGAAACTAAAATAATCAATGACTCAATTAATTTCAATGTCCACCAACCTCTACAGAATTTTAAAAAGATATATTTATTGAGCAAGCTTTAGCAGGGATAAGTGACATACAGATTAATTATTAGAGATTACAGTACTAATTTAGAATAATAAAATCACCATAAACCAAACATTCTATCCTAACTCCTTTCCCTGACCTTTTGTTTTTGCTCTGTTTTTGGGCTGCACAGTGGCGCAGTTGGTAGCACTGTTGCCTTGCAGCAAGAAGGTCCTGGGTTCGATTCCCGGCCGGGGTCTTTCTGCATGGAGTTTGCATGTTCTCCCTGTGCATGCGTGGGTTCTCTCCGGGTACTCCGGCTTCCTCCCACAGTCCAAAAACATGACTGTCAGGTCAATTGGTTTCTCTAAATTCTCCCTAGGTGTGAGTGTGTGTGTGCATGGTTGTTTGTCCTGTATGTCTCTGTGTTGCCCTGCGACAGACTGGCGACCTGTCCAGGGTGAACCCCGCCTCTCGCCCGGAACGTAGCTGGAGATGGGCACCAGCAACCCTCCCGACCCCATTAGGGACAAGGGTGAACAGAAAATGGATGGATGGATGGATGCTCTGTTTTCTGCATGTACCTGGAAAGATCTCACAACCCTACGCCAGTTTTCACGACAGATCCTAAGGCAACCAAAACAGATCCCCTCAACACCTTGGCTGTGCCTAGAAATTCTGTCCATAAAAGTAATGAACAGAATCGGTGACAAAGCGCAGCCCTGGCGGAGTCCAATTCTCATGGGAAACGAGCCCGACTTACTGCTGGCAATGTGGACCAGGCTCTGACACCGGGCATACAGGGACCTGACAGCCTGTATCAAAGGGCCCGGTACTCCCAGAGAACCCCCCACAGGGCTCCCCGAGGGACAGGGTTGAATGCCTTCTCCAAGTCCACAAAACACATGTAGACCGGTTGGGCGAACTCCCATGCACCCTCCAGGACCCTGCTGAGGGTGTAGAGCTGGTCCAGTGTTCCACGACCAGGACGAAAACCACACTGCTCTTCCTGAATTCGAGGTTTGACTACCCGACGGACCCTCCTCTCCAGGACCCCTGAATAGACCTTGCCAGGGAGGCTTAAGAGTGTGACCCCTCTATAATTGGAGTACACCCTCCGGTCCCCCTTTTTGAACAGGGGGACCACCACCCCAGTCTGCCAATCCAGGGGAACTGCCCCGATGTCCATGCGATATTGCAGAGTCGCGTCAGCCAACACAACCCTACAACATCCAGAGCCTTAAGGAACTCCGGGCGGATCTCATCCACCCCCGGGGTCTTGCCACTGAGGAGCTTTTTAACCACCTCGGCAACCTCGTCCCCAGAAATTGGAGAGCCCAAACCCAGAGTCCCCAGGCTCAGCTTTCTCAATGGAAGGCATGTTGGTGGGATTGAGGAGGTCTTCGAAGTATTCTGCCCACCGGCCCACAACGTCCCGAGTAGAGGTCAGCAGCACACCATCCCCACTATGGAAGGAAGAGGAAGGAAGCCACACAGAGATAAATTAACCCCCGATAAACTCCCGCTTTCTGTGAGGTAAAAATATTTGTCGAGGGAGTCCGGCGGCTTTGGAGAGAGCATAGATGGAGGCAGTAACCTCGGTCAGTTCTCCGTCGGTAAATCCCACATAGTGTTGGTGCCGTACTGTTTCCCACCCCTGAGACGCCAGATGGTGGACCAGAATCGCCTTGAAGCCGTACGGAAGTCTTTCTCCATGGCCTCTCCAAACTCCTCCCACGCCCGAGTGTTTGCCTCAGCAACCACCCGAGCCGCATGCCGCTTCGCCCGCCGGTACCCATCAGCTGCTTCCGGAGTCCCACAGGCCAAAAAGGCCCGATAGGACTCCTTCTTCAGCCTGACGGCACCCCTCACCGAAGGTGTCCACCAATGTGTTCGAGGGTTGCCGCTGCTACAGGCACCGACAACCTTGTGGCCACAGCTCCGATCGGCCGCCTCGACAATGGAGGCACGGAATATGGTCCATTCAGACTCCATGTCCTCCACCTCCCCCGGGACGTGTTTGAAGTTTTGCCGGGGATGGGAGTTAAAGCTCCGTCTCACAGGGGATTCCGCCTGAACATCATCAGCTTGAATTTACCAAAACTACTAACTATTATCAAGGCCTTCTTTACTTTTAAGGCAATATTATGCAAGTAAAAATGGTGAATTTGAACAACATCTGTTATCTTCACCGGCTTGCTATTCTTCTTTTTAGATAAGATAAGATAAGATTTATTTGTCATTGTCATCAACAGATTACAACGAGATTGAGATTTGCTCGACTCGAGTTAAGATGCAGGTTATGTGTATATACATAATATACCAAGATAAAGAAATGAATAGTACAAAAAGAGAAATAAACTTAGACATCAGAAGATGGTTGAAGCGCCTGGAGGTGTCGCAACAGAATTTACATTTATAACAAAGTGGTGTCAAGATCAGAAGTTCTTTTTCTAGCGCTTTTCAAAAAACTGAAAGTGTGCATTACAGCCACAATCTGGTCTAGAGTGTGAACTGGAGCTAATGCCGTTCACTAATAGATCTTATATCATACACTCGGATGTCATTTAAAACATACTAAAAGTATATTTAGTAGTTTATTTTTCAAGTAAGTGTTAAGTGAATTTTAAAAAATTCTATTTTGAGCATATATTTTAAAATATACACAAAATTTCTTTTAAAGCATATTATTTCATTGGTACACTTGAGCATACATAATTTGTTCACTTGAAGTATACTTTTATTTAATATATTTCTTAAAAGTGTATTTTGGTACAATTACATTTAAGTGTTTAAAGTTATAATGTTCAAAATTGGTACAAGCATGCTTTTAGTTTACTATGTATATATTTATAGGTACTACACTTAATACACTGCTCAAAAAAATAAAGGGAACACTCAAATAACACATCCTAGATCTGAATGAAAGAAATATTCTCATTGAATACTTTGTTCTGTACAAAGTTGAATGTGCTGACAACAAAATCACACAAAAATCATCAATGGAAATCAAATTTATTAACCAATGGAGGCCTGGATTTGGAGCCACACACAAAATTAAAGTGAAATAACACTACACGATGATCCAACTTTAATATAATGTCCTTAAAACAAGTCAAAATGAGGCTCAGTATTGTGTGTGGCCTCCACGTGCCTGTATGACCTCCCTACAACGCCTGGGCATGCTCCTGATGAGGTGGCGGATGGTCTCCTGAGGGATCTCCTCCCAGACCTGGACTAAAGCATCTGCCAACTCCTGGACAGTCTGTGGTGCAATGTGACGTTGGTGGATGGAGCGAGACATGATGTCCCAGATGTGCTCAATCGGATTCAGGTCTGGGGAACGGGCTGGCCAGTCCATAGCTTCAATGCCTTCATCTTGCAGGAACTGCTGACACACTCCAGCCACATGAGGTCTAGCATTGTCCTGCATTAGGAGGAACCCAGGGCCAACCGCACCAGCATATGGTCTCACAAGGGGTCTGAGGATCTCATCTCGGTACCTAATGGCAGTCAGGCTACCTCTGGTGAGCACATGGAGGGCTGTGCGGCCCTCCAAAGAAATGCCACCCCACACCATTACTGACCCACTGCCAAACCGGTCATGCTGAAGGACGTTGCAGGCAGCAGACCGCTCTCCATGGCGTCTCCAGACTCTGTCACATCTGTCACATGTGCTCAGTGTGAACCTGCTTTCATCTGTGAAGAGCACAAGGCGCCAGTGGCGAATTTGCCAATCCTGGTGTTCTCTGGCAAATGCCAAGCGTCCTGCACGGTGTTGGGCTGTGAGCACAACCCCCATCTGTGGACGTCGGGCCCTCATACCATCCTCATGGAGTCGGTTTCTAACCGTTTGTGCAGACACATGCACATTTGTGGCCTGCTGGAGGTCATTTTGCAGGGCTCTGGCAGTCGGAGGTAGCAGTCCTGCTGCTGGGTTGTTGCCCTCCTACGGCCTCCTCCATGTCTCCTGGTGTACTGGCCTGTCTCCTGGTAGCGCCTCCAGCCTCTGGACACTACGCTGACAGACACAGCAAACCTTCTTGTCACAGCTCGCATTGATGTGCCATTCTGGATGAGCTGCACTACCTGAGCCACTTGTGTGGGTTGTGGAGTCCGTCTCATGCTACCACGAGTGTGAAAGCACCACCAACATTCAAAACTGACCAAAACATCAGCCAGACAGCATAGGTACCGAGAAGTGGTCTGTGGTCCCAACTGCAGAACCACTCCTTTATTGAGTGTGTCTTGCTAATTGCCAATAATTTCCACCTGTTGTCTATTCCATTTGCACAACAGCAGGTGAAATTGATTGTCAATCAGTGTTGCTTCCTAAGTGGACGGTTTGATTTCACAGAAGTTTGATTTACTTGGAGTTATATTGTGTTGTTTAAGTGTTCCCTTTATTTTTTTGAGCAGTGTACTTAGTATACTCAAAATGTATACTACACATTTGTGAAATATACTCATGTTTCACAAATGTGAGTGTATTTGAAATATACTAAAGTAGCCTATATTTCTTTTTTTCCACTAGGGTCTTCACCAGTGTTATGCCGAGAAACGCATGCCTGCCGAGAATTGCCTGCCCTGTCGCGGGAGCGCGCATCGCTCTAAACTCTCGCATATTGATGAGAAAACGGACTGAAATATGACCGAAGAGGAAACTATTGCGAAAGATATTCGTAATATTATCACGTTTCTTAGCCCTAAAACGGTGGGTTTTATTTCGCAGATTAACTGTGACTACGTAGAAAAAGTTATTTCAATCGTAACTGTTTGTTTCTTCAAGTTTGGAGGGGAGGCACTTTTTTGGCAAAGCCTATTATTAGCCTTCCGATATCTGCATGTCCTCTCTATTTTCCTCAGTTATTATCCTATTGATGTGAAACTCATACCAGTAGCTCAGTGGATAAGTGGAATTATGTAGAAAAGATTATGTCACTCTTAACTCTTTATTTCTTCAAGCTAGGAAAGGGATGCATATTTTGACAATATGGATTTTGAGCCTGCCGATATATGCATGCCCAGTCTATTTTCCCCAAATATCATCCTTTTGATTGAAACAGTACCAGTAGCTCAGAGAACAGAAATTATTATGTAGAGAAGTGAAATCCTTCCTAACTCTGTTTAGCTGAGTTAGCAGGGCATACATGTTTTGGCACAGCAAATTGTGAGCTGCCGATATTTGCATGCCCTGTTTTTCAGTTGAAAATGTTGTACAGATATGAAAGTCACTCTATTAGCTCAGAGGATATGTGTCATCCTCTAGAATATTTCATATAATACATTACTATCCAAAATCTTCAAATTGCAGGAAAAGCATTTTCTGGCAAGGGGCATTTGGAGGCCTCTGGTGACCTTCTTCACCTGTCAATGGACTATTTGATCTTATGCATTCATTATTTCACAACACAGTAAGAAATATTCATAAAGAACCCACTTTACTCAAATCTAACTCTTAAGTAATTCACATTCATCAATCTGTGTCAACTGGGCGTTTCTTGACACAATGATGGTGGTACCACTCTTACAAAAAAATCCCATGAAATTCACATGTGACCACATGTGGTTCCCATTTTCCACATGTGATAAAGTATTTTCTTCATGTGATCCATGGTTTATTCAACATGGGATCACATGTGATCACATATTTCTCACGTGTGCCTTAGTTCATGTGCCTCTGGCATAACTTAAATGAATGTTAAGTTATGCCATAGGCATAAACTTCAACTTTAAAACAAAGTGACACTTATATTTATGTGTTAATAGAAATATTTGATAATAATATAGTGTATATAGTTAACTAAAAAAAATAACCAACTGGTGTGAAATAAAAGTATAAAATGCTTTATAAAATAAAATAATACAAAATAAAGGGTTTAAGCCTGAGCTATTATATATATTTATGGATAAAGTGGACTTGAAGAGTTGGCTTTTTTTTCCTGAACAAAAGGTAAGAAATGTTTTAGTTGATTTGAATCTCAAGGTATATCAAAAATGTTTGCACAGAAATACAAATCTGGAAAGTAATGCGTACTGATAGTGATGTACCGGTGAACTTTTCCTTAGTGCTAAAGTCATGCTAAGCTAGCTAAACGTTAACTGAATGCTGGCCCATTTTACAGTTTGAAGGCATTATCTTGAGTCCTACAGGTCCCAAAACAAATTAGTGTGGATTTGATGGTTTGATGCTTCACCACTTAAACTTTACCCCGACTATTTTTTTAATGGAGGGCACAACAGACGGCAGCTGTTTTTTCAGTCAAAATTAAAGTTGAGGACCGTTATAATAAAACTGTCATTTCTCCACCCTCCCTCCATGTCTGGAGCGCGTGCAGATGTGTGAGCTCGCTATTATGATGACATTCTTCCAGTAGAAAAATAGAAATTGACCTGTTACTGTTTGTAACACTGCATGATTTTTCTTTTAATTGCAAAGAGAATCATAGTTTATCAACTGAAGTGTTTTTTTTAGCCTGACACAGGATAGTCACCAAACAACGTCACGTTATGCTGCTTTAATAATAATAATTTCCCTACTGGGATGAATAAAGTAATTCTATTCTATTCTATTCTATTCTATTCTATTTACTTAGCAGATCAGAGCACCCCATGTCATTCTGGTAAATTACATACTGATGTAAAAGTAGGACTTTGCTGTGTGTGTGTGTGTTGGTGTGCGTGCGTGTGTGTGTGCACATAAAATGTAGTCAAGATCATAGGAGCTTTCTTTTATTTTACATTTTGTTCAAGGCCAGTGAAGCTCAGGTGAGGAATGAATGAGGCAACACATCAGAACAGCCAAAGGACCTCATCACCTTCAGCACTGGAGTAGGAAAACTCCCCACCTGAGCATCACCACCCTTGTGCCAGTAACCACAGCACCTTCACCTGTGGTTACTGGCACATATAAGAAGACCCCTATACAAGCCACCAATGCCAACATGTGTGTGTTCTAACCACCCTTGAAGACATTAAGGAGACTCAGAGGGTTCACAGTCGAATGCTACAGTCTCTCCTGAAGCAACGTGAAGGACCAGTCGCTGAGGTTTTACCCAAGGTTTTGTTTTCCTCTCTGGACTGGCACTGATGATATTAAACCCGTTTCTAGACATCTGATTTTGACACGTTTATTGTCTGGGCCTAATTTTGGGCAAATCTGTATGGAGTCATACTCAGAAGTTAGAAGTTGTTTCTGGTTCTCAACAGTGTCAAACAGAAGTAAATAACATCACATCTTTCACACATCATTCACGTGTAAAAAGTTGTGTGAACCACATGTGACTTTCACATGTGATTTTCATGGGATTTTTTTGTAAGGGCACTTATTGCTGTCTTGCCCTTTGTTGTGACATAATGAATTCATAAGATCAAGTAAAAACAGGGCATGCAAATATTGGCAGCTCATAATTTGGTGTGCCAAAATATGCATCCCCTGCTAATTGAAGAAACAAACAGTTAAGAGTGAAATAACTTTTTCTACATAATCACATGAACTGCTGGTATAAGCTTTATATCAATAGAATAAAATATATAGGGTCTGCATGTATTGGCAAGCTAATAATTTGCTATGCCAAAAAATGCACCCCCCTGCTAACTTGAAGAAATTAAGAGTTAAGAGGGATTTCACATTTTCTATGTAATGACACTTGTTCTCTGAGCTAAAGCTATAAGTTTCATATCAACAGGACAATAGACAGGGGATGCAAATATTGGCAGGCTCAGAAATTAAAATGCATCCCCCCTACATTAATAGACTAGACAACTAAGGATGCTATAAAATGTTCTACATAATGGGCTTTTGTTTTGTAATGCTTTAAGCTATTATGGTGTTTAAAAAATCGGGGAATTTGAAACCATCTGCCAATAACATTTTCATCACACACTGACTGAAAAACGTTCGACTCATAAAGGTGTAAAAACCGTATTTATTTAAATTAATCTGCAAAATAAAACCCTCCGTTTTAGGGCTTACATTGTTAAGAAACGTGATAGTGTTACGAATATCTTTAAAAGTTTCTTCTTCGGTAATATTTTCTTTCTCATCGTTTTCTCATCAATATGCGAGAGTTTAGAGCGATGCGCGCTCCCGCGACAGGGCATGCAATTCTCGGCAGGTATGCGTTTCTCGGCATAACAGGATTGTCGCCGAGATTCGCTGTGGCCGTGGAGGATCAGTCGGCCGGCGACGGGAAGGACTGAGCGGCGGAGAGGAGAGGTTTTGGGGGGCCAAAGGGGCCCCCCAAAACCCCTTTGGGCTAGCTAAGAGTCCATTCTTCCTTATACAGACTTATGCATTGACTCTGCTGCTCATTACTGCCCCACATCTTTTTTTTTTTAGTGATTCATCTTTTGTAATAAATTATTGTTAACTTTTATTGGCTCGTTTTTAAAACCCTGCCCACAGTTCCTGCAGTTTTTATTTATCAAATCTACCACTCGGGTCCCACATTAGCATGAAAGTCCCACGACATTAACTTTATCTTTTCTGTCTGTGACTCGGCACTGAGCTAGTTGCTAACAACATTAGCACTCTGAGGACAACCACGCTTAGGGGATAAAAATAATATATCTTACCTTACAAATGAATGCTTGGCTTTCTAAGTAACTGTCCAATAAAATATCTGAAAATACAATTTAAACAGTGGATCTTATCTGTTAGAAAATGGCGCTGCAAACTCTGGCGTTGTTAGTTTCCGCACCTCCTGTTTTTAGCTGTAGATTGTTGATCCACTTTTCTCCTCTTTTTTCTGTACATTTTTTAAAATTAACTCCCTTGTGACCAACTACCTTCGAAACACGAAAATAACATTTATTTTTCTTTCAGAACGGTTGGAACAACCATACAAGCCACAGACTTTAGACATTTTGATGCTGGATCAACAGAAATAAATGGGCTGCATTTACTTCCTGCCCTCCATCTGCATTGGGTGACATCGTGCTACCTCATCTGAAACCCAGCAGTTACTGACAATTAAACAGACATCATCTCCCGCTCAGAGAAAACCACTGTGCATGGGGAAGGCGATGGGTGACAACAGACACATGGAATTACTAAGTCGCGTTAATGGCTAGGATTTGATAGCGCCACGTCAAGTCCCTGAACTTCACATTTTAACGGGAAAAAAAGCGTAATATGACTTGGATGTAACGAGTAACGCTATGGTTTTGTAAAAATGTTGTGAAGTATAAAGTACAGATACTTACTCTAAAATGTAGTGGAGTAAAAATCGAAAGTATCCATTATTAAATCTACATAAGTAAAGTACAGATATACGAAAATTGTACTTAAGTACACTAACAAAGTACTTGTACTTCGTTGCTTCCCACCACTGCGTTTGTGATTGCTCTCGCACATGAAACACGTTACACACATAGTTGGTGACAAAAAACACTATACATTATATACATAAGCTAAATATTGGAAAATCAGTTCATATTTTTAATGTCTTTAACCATTTTATTGGATACGTACAGACAGGAGGAACATGCTCTCATCAAATATCAGCCAGCTCAGTTACAGAGATTACGCAATTGAAGGTGAGGCTCAGCTCGCTACTGCCTCACCAGATGCGCTTCCGAGCATTTGAATGGGAAATTGTGAAAATTTAGCATTTTCAAGAAAACATAAACAAAATTGGTTAAGCTAAATGAAAAATACTTTATTGTACAAACCACAGGTTGAAAGTACCAATATAAATGATCTTATTATTATTCTTCCATGATGACAGGTGAGACTCTGCCTCACCTTCCTCCCCTGACTGCACATCACTGACATACAAAAACTTGCATTTTTAATGTTTTCTTTATGGAAATAGTGTTGTTTATTCAACAGTTGCCCAGACAGGAGTAAAGGCAGAGATAGAAGGGGAAGACATACACCAAATTTTTGACAGCTGTTGTTCTCTATATATTAGTAGAGCTTAAACGTCTACAAATGTCTCTTTTACGGTTGTTTGCTCTTTAAACTTTAAACTTTTAATCGAATATGCTTAAATAATATCAATCGAGTTGTTACAAAAGCACCTGAGACTCTTGAGGGTTTCGGAGCTCTATCTCACAAACTCTGGTTGCATTCAGCCGCTCCCATCGTCCCCCACCCCCGGTAGAGAAAACTGGCTATCTTCCACGAGCGCAACCGTCACGTGCCACACTGAGTTGGATAATGGCGCTGTTCACGTGTTGGGTAACAGATTCAAGCTGTCACTCCTCCTCCCCTCTGTGGGTTACATGATATAACCGAAACCTCTGGACCTCCAGCAGCCCGTAAACCCTCCGTGGTTGTCAGCTGCAGAAACCGACGTCCCGCCCATAAACGGTAAATATGCTGCCTGACAAAGGTAAGTTCGTTACTTAATTTTTTTGTACCGATAGGTTAGAGTGGTTAAAGGAGATAGCGAGAGAATCTCAGTACTCTTTACTCTCTTTACCAGTCCAGATAGAATCCAGGCTGTGTTCAAGTAGAAAACTTCTGTCTCATCTCAGGGAGCTTCTTATGATGAGTAAAACTTCAATAACAGTTGCACACTCACCGTAAACTTGGCTGATCACTTGCAATGCAATATTTACATTTGCATTTCAATATTTTTGTTTATTGTGCTGATGAGTATGTGTATAGACTCACTAATCACCCTGGTATTTATATCACTTAAATAGATGTTTATACTTCTTTTGTAACTTCAACATTCATTGAAGCATTTTAGAAAATCATTTAACCTTTTTAAATGATCACAATGCTTTCATGTTTTAAATTAGAATATCTTGTTTTGCATTTGTCTACATGGGTTTGACTTTTTTTTTTACATTAACCATCTCGTTCTAATATTCAATTTCTGTAACTTGTTGTAAATTATGTTTTATATGTTAATTGTTTTTTTATTTTTACCATCAACCTGCCAGAGGACTATAAATGAAAATTAACCCTGGTGGTTAAATCTGGGATATTTACGTGGTTGATTTAATGTACACCTGTTGATTATTATGCACTGTTTATTACTGAATAAGTTCAAATCAAAACAGTTTGATGCTTGGCTGCAGAAATGAATTGCAGAATGGAGCAGAAGTAATTTCCTGGTAGTTGATATATTTAATTTCCCGTTGGGATCAATAAAGTATTTTTGAATTGAATTGACATGCTCTTGTGATTGTCCCAGTTCCTGACACCCCTGTGGAGGTCATAGTGGATCTGTTGACAAAGGCTAAGGGCATAGCTTCAGCATGTGCCACCGTTCCAGAGGAACTGAAAAGCCACCTGCAGAAGGCTCTCGACATTGCCAGTGGACTGGATAACTACCTGGAGAAAATTACCACCAAAGAGAGCGAACCTCTGGCGGAGCTGTATAAGTATGACTTTGCTTTTTATTCTCTCCACGAAATCATCTGATAATAAAAGTGTTTTACTGTGTGAAATGCAGTCCCTTGTTGAAGCGTTCATACTAGAGGTGTGCCAATTGATCGGCCACAGATCATAATCGTCCGATTTCCGTAAAAAAGTGTATGATCGGTGATCGCCGATCACTGTCTCTTGTTGCCAATCACCTGCATCTCACTTCGCAGCCTGCCCGTACAGCTCATCTCCTCTTTCCTTCACACTGTGCAAGCGCGCAGCAACAAATCCTAAGCAATGTCGCGAGGAACTATAACGTTCTGAGAGTGAATGGGGAAGTTTGCGTGTTCCGCTGAACCTCGGAGGTGAAGCACATCAAAATGGATCAACACAACAAATATAATATGACGTTTAAATAAACAAACACTTGAGGGAGTTTGGCTACATTGGCTACAGGAAAAAAAAGGGACATCCGGAGCAATCCGGTAGCAGGTAAAGCAGTGCACAGCTACCAATACTCACCCGGAAGAGCATAATTTTCAAAAAGCTAAAAAATTACCCGAAAAATACTTTATGTCAGTGAGCTAATGTTGTAAGATGCTGGTTCTGCTCCCGCTTCACAGACGAAGCTTCGCTTCTGCTCCACACGCAGTGAACTCTTACACCAAACATCTGCTTAAAGCTGCAGCTTGTAACTTAAATAAACAAACAAAAAAAAGATTTTACATATGTATTAAAACTTTCGCTATGTAATAACATCAACTAGATAATCTCTGAAAAGAAAATTGATCTCCTCCCTGTGTTCTGCAGAATTACTCCGCTCAGTCAGAACCAGCCAATCAGAACCAACATTATAATCAGCTAGACATGCTGTCAGGAAGTTTTGATTCAGAAACTCGGGATTCTTTATTTTGATGCAACCTACATTTGACTCTGAATTAATATTTCTTTTTTATTTTATATAGGCAGTGTTGTGAGATTTATTTGACTCATGTATAATTTATGGTACAGAGAACCTGACTGTTAAATATGTATTGTTTTACTGATTGTAGGTTTTTCCATTGTCGTTTTGACTGAATAGCTGCTGTATTCTGCCTGAAAATATTCTGCATGTTTATGTCCAAATCAGGTGAATTTATTGCCAGATTATTTTTCCATTTTGTCAGATTACATAGCAGCATTTATGCCTAAAGCAAAAAATTAACAGCCAATCCAGGTGATAGGCAGAGAACGGTGATCGGCAAAGATCTTCCTCCTGGGTGACCGGTATCGGAATCGGCAGCAAAAAACCTGATCAGAGCATCCCTAGTTCATATCCCTGAAACTAGTTCTTTACATTATTATCACAAACGTTTGTGTATTTTAATGGAAACAGAATCAACTTATATGTTATTGATCCCCAAGGGGAAACTGCTAATTTGTTGACAAACTACTCCCAGTTTCAATCAATCAATCAATCAAATTTTATTTACATAGGAAATTTCAGCAACAAGGCATTTCAAAGTACTTTACATCATAAAAACACAAACTTATGCATAGAATCAACAATTGAAACACTGCATTTAGTCAAGTGCCATTGTTAAATTCTTAATCGATTATGCTTAAGGCAACTCGAAACAGGTTGGTTTTTAGTCTACATTTAAAGGAGCCCAGTGTTAAAGATTAGCAAATATAAATTAAATAATTAGTGACATAAAATTTATAACACATGTTAAATTATAAGTAATTTAAATATAACTGAAATATTAAATGAATTAAAGAAATAAAATCAAAGGATAATAAACAAGTATGTATATGAAAATATGTAAATCTATAAATGTAATGTGCAAGATCAACATAGATTTTTTTTAACATAGAACACATGTCACATGTAAAAAAAAAAGTGTTTCACCAAGACAGAACAGAAAAATTAAACAACAAAAACAAGTGAAAAGGCACATTTAATTAAACACAATAGTATGAAAATAGAATAAGTTGTAGATAATCAAAGTGGTACATAGTTTACAAAAGTTTCTACAAAAGTTTTTATAAATAAAATCTGAAAAGTCTTGCATTCATCTGTATTCAGACTATCTATGTTAATAAAACCTCATTCAGGATTTCCCTGGTGTTTAGCTCCACCAATCTTTAGCTTTGACCACCTTCCATGTTTCCCCCTTCTAGGGGCACTCTGAACTAATTTGTCTGGCTTTTGTTTAGAGGTGTTAAAGAGGACTGGATGCAAATGCATAACACATATTTCAGATTTTGTTTTGCTGAAAACCATGTGTACATTTCCATGCAGCACAAAATGATGCACTGCTTTGTGTTTGTCTGTTTCATAAAATACATTGATATTTGTAGTTGTAAGATGATATAATGTTTAAATGTCCCAGGGGTGTGAATATCTTTACTCAGCAGTGTCCCAAGATGTAAAAACAGTCATGCGTACTTATTGGTAGGAAGACCATGTCTCACAACTGGGACCAAGTGTTTGAGGAGGGCAAGACTAAGTTCCGGCTTCCAAAGGAGTGCATCACTGGCCATGTTGAGGGTGGGACATTTATATGCACCTTTTATTATTATTACATTTCCTTTGTTATGTGTTTCATTATGATATGTTATTGGGCGTGCTTTTTGGCAGGTCAGACCCTTCAGATGCTGATCCACATGAGTCAAGCCAAGAGGGTCCTGGAGATTGGGATGTTCACCGGTTATGGAGCTCTGTCCATGGCAGAGGGGCTTCCAGAAGATGGCTGCCTGGTGGCCTGTGAGCTAGAACCGTACCTTAAAGAGTTCTCTCAGCCCATCTTTGAAAAGTCTCCACATGGTAAAAAGATAACTGTCAAGATTGGATCTGCCATGGAGACCCTTAAGGTGAGAGACAGTTGGTGTCAGAGTGATCTAAGTAACATCTCGCATTGACTTCCTGAAGGATAGCATTAATATACTACAGACCTTAAAGGGGTCCCACTGGTCTGCATGCAGATGACTCTATTTGCGATTTGTATGATTTGTGGACACAACAATGTTTCTATCACTGGTCATGTGAAGGAAAAGTTAAGTACGTTGCTGGTACCATACAATGATTGTGGTAGGGGTTTGTTCCACAATCAGCGGTGTCTTGAGCAAGACACTTCACCTGCCTTACCTGCTGGTGGTGGTCAGAAGGCCCAGTGGCACCAGTGCTCTGTCAGACTGCCCCTACAATGTAATACTCACCACTGTCTGTGTGAATGTCTGCATGGATGTGTGAATGACTGAATGTAGTGTGAAGCACTTTGGTGTCCTCTGGACTTGGTAAACGCAACACAAGTACAGGCTATTTACCATAGGACTTAACAGGAAAAGTAGCATCCAAGTGTTCATCAACACACATGACCACCTTTATAAAAAGGGGGAAGTATTGACAGTTGGCTGCTTTAGAGCAAACAAGTCTATGTTAACATATTGCCAGGGATGAGAGAGATCACCTTAGAGAATCAATTGTTGATGGCTAATAAACCTGGACCTAAAGAAGCTTTCCAAACAATTTGAAGCCCATCATTCTGCATCGACAAAGATTATTGCATGAAGCAGTCTTTCTCAAACAGCAGTCTGACGGTTGCAGGGAGGAAACTGTTTTTCAGCCTGTTGGTCTTGCTCTGGATGCTCCCCAGCCTCCTGTCTGAGGGAAGGAGATGGAACAGACTGTGTGCAGGATGGATGGAGTCTTTCATGATGTGCATTGTAATGTGTAGAGGTCCATGATGGAGTTTTTGTTTCATTATTACGGTACACAGGCATGCAGATCTTGGTCTTGGTCTGCGGCTGTGCTGAATGCAATATGCCAGTGAAGAGGGGATGAACAGTGTTGCGCCCCACACTGACTAACTGCATCTTAACACTTAAAATAAAATTATTTTACTGACCAGTGGCTGAAAGAAAATGTTTGTTTTTGTCCATGCAATTTAAGTCAATTTGTCTTTTATTCTTCTAAATTTCAAATATCCCTAAACTGTTGAAATTTTACACACTTAAGGACTTTTTGATATCCATGTGTTTTCCATATGTTTTCTACTTCAAGTTGTGGGGACAACTTGAATTTGGGTGGTCTGTGAGTTTTTGTTAAATGGTAAAAGTTACGGTGGCCCTGAGGTGCAAACCACTTCAACAAATTCAAAAACACAACAACATTAACGAAGCACAATTACAAATTCAAAAGCACAACAACAATAATGGGACACAATTACAAATTACAAAAACACAACAACATTAACGAAGCACAATTACAAATGACAAAAACACAACATTAACGAAGCACAATTACAAATTACAAAACACAACAACATTAATGAAGCACAATTACAACTTACAAAAACGCCACAACAATAACAAAACGGAAGAGGTATGTCCCAGTGTGAGACCTGAGAGATCGCTGATTGGACAATAGGCATGAATATGTATACGCTGAATCCTACTTACGTCACCGCCATCTTGAAAGTGGCAGTAGAGAGAACGTGCTGCATGGACTAATTTCAACCGTTTTACAGTACAGTGTGGACCCACTGCCTTTACCTTTCACAGGTAAGAATTAAAGATAATAATAACTTAAATTTACGAGGAGAATTTCTTGATTTTGTGGCCAGTACTGTGCATTTTCGTGGTGAAACAAGCTTCTAAACAACAGAGAAATATTTCCTTTGTAACTAAATTGCCCCAGTTAACTACTCTGATTATTTTCTTAGCTTAGCTAACTTTTTTTTTATAATGTGTTTTTCTAAAGAGGGAGAAGCAATGAGAAACCTGTAACAGGCGCTTTTGCCGTTTATTTATTGTTGCCATGGTTACCTAAAAGGTCACAAGACAAGTCGCTGTTTGTGGTCAAACATGGTTACTTTAAGGTACGTCAGTTGTCTGTAAGATGTTTCTTATAATTTATGTAGATTAAAATAATTTGTTTGATATAACAGCGAACCTGAAGTGTACTGAAAGTACATTAATCCAGAAAGCAGCGTGGAGACCGGAGGATTTCATCAGGACAGGTCCATAAAGATCAGACCTGGAGCTGTTTTTCTTCAGACTTCTGTTTTCCAGCTCATCTCCACAATGTCTGTGTTTAAATGCTAAGTCAATATGGTGAAGATATGTTTTTTTTTCCTGAATGTGAATGAATCAGGGATGTATTTTCTATTACACTGTTAATTTTTATCATTAAGATAATTTTTATCATTTGTTTTAACCTGTGACTAGCCAGATGTCTCAGAAGGCCCGGTCACCAAACTGCTCCCAGCTTGACCAGCAGACTGAACCCCTGCCTGTGCTCTGTGTTGCCAGTATTACTATACTGGCAACAGTATAATATACACAGTATAATTACACTTTTTTCTTTCACTTTTTGTGTATTTTAAGTGAAATACATCAATTTGAATTACTAGGGTATTATGACAGTTTATGTCAAGAAATTAAAAATAATTTAATCTGTTAGATTTTGTTCACATTGCTGACTATAGCACAGTCAACATATTTAAAGTAAAATTATGTAGCTAAAGTTTGACAACTATTATCAAAGTTTGTCTTTACAATAAAATGCCTAAAAATGTTAATGAAGTTACGGTTTTTATTCATATCTTGAAATAGCAAATGCCCATTGAATTATGGAATTGTGTTAATATGTTCATGAATACACCACTGTAAGGGTGTGTGTGGGGGTGTGCGTGTGTGTGGGGTTGTGCGTGTTCATCAACAAAAACGATTTATCAGAATCAGCTGTATCAAATGTAATTATTGTACCCCAAAACAATTAAAAAATCACATCAAAAAGTTTGAAACATTATTTTTTTTTGTTTGTTTTTTTCCATTCCTAAATATAATAGTGTGTGAGAGATTGTGTCAGTGACATTCATTAACATAAAATACTTTGCAGAACGGCACTTTACGAAGTTTGGCCATTCACTTGTATTAGCTTGCTGGTAGATAAGCCACTAACAATATGGCGGAGGCTATAGCGTATTGACATCGGGGGCAGTTCCCCTGGACTGGCAGACCGGGGTGGTGGTCCCCCTGTTCAAAAAGGGGGACCGGAGGGTGTGCTCCAATTATAGAGGGGTCACACTCTTAAGCCTCCCTGGCAAGGTCTATTCAGGGGTCCTGGAGAGGAGGGTCCGTCGGATAGTCGAACCTCGGATCCAGGAAGAGCAGTGTGGTTTTCGTCCTGGTCGTGGAACACTGGACCAGCTCTACACCCTCGGCAGGGTCCTGGAGGGTGCATGGGAGTTCGCCCAACCAGTCTACATGTGTTTTGTGGACTTGGAGAAGGCGTTCGACCCTGTCCCTCGGGGAGCCCTGTGGGGGGTTCTCCGGGAGTATGGGGTACCGGGCCCTTTGATACGGGCTGTCAGGTCCCTGTATGACCGGTGTCAGAGTCTGGTCCGCATTGCCGGCAGTAAGTCGGGCTCGTTTCCGGTGAGAGTTGGACTCCGCCAGGGCTGCCCTTTGTCACCGATTCTGTTCATTAATGGGGCGACTGTGGCTCTTTGGTAGAGTAGTCGTCTTGCGATCGGAAGGTTGTAGGTTCGATTCCAGCTTCCTCCTGCCACATGTCGATGTGCCTCTGGGCAAGGCACGTAACCCCAAATTGCCTACCGATCTGCGTATCGGTGTATAAATGTGTGCGTGTTTGTGAGTGTGACTGGGTGAATGTGACTCTAGTGTAAAGCACTTTGAGTGGTCAAAAATGACTGGAAAAGCGCTGTATAAGTTCAGTCCATTTACCATTCATTACTTTCATGGACAGAATTTCTAGGCGCAGCCAAGGTGTTGAGGGGATCCGATTTGGTGGCCTTAGGATCTCGTCTCTGCTTTTTGCAGACGATGTGGTCCTACTGGCCTCATCAGGTCATGATCTGCAGCTCTCGCTGGAGCGGTTCGCAACAGAGTGTGAAGCGGCCGGGATGGGGATCAGTGCCTCCAAATCCGAGGCCATGGTCTTGAGCCGGAAAAGGGTAGAGTGCCTTCTCCGGGTCAAGGGGGGTGTCCTGCCCCAGGTGGAGGAGTTCAAGTATCTCGGGATCTTGTTCACGAATGAGGGAAGAAGGGAGCGGGAGATCGACAGGCGGATTGGCGCAGCGTCTGCTGTCAAGCGGGCGCTGTACCGGTCCGTCGTGGTGAAGAGAGAGCTGAGCCAAAAAGCGAAGCTCTCGATTTACCGGTCGATCTACGTTCCCACCCTCATCTATGGTCATGAGCTTTGGGTCATGACCGAAAGAACGAGATCGCGATACAAGCGGCCGAAATGGGTTTTCTCCGTAGGGTGGCTGGGCTCTCCCTTAGAGATAGGGTGAGAAGCTCAGTCATCCGGGAGGGACTCAGCGTAGAGCCGCTGCTCCTTCACATCGAGAGGAGCCAGTTGAGGTGGCTAGGGCATCTGGTCAGGATGCCTCCTGGACGCCTCCCTGGTGAGGTGTTCCGGGCACGTCCCACCGGGAGGAGGCCCCGGGGAAGACCCAGGACACGCTGGAGGGACTATGTCTCTCGGCTGGCCTGGGAACGCCTCGGGGTTCCCCCGGAAGAGCTAGAAGAAGTGGCTGGGGAGAGGGAAGTCTGGGCCTCCCTTCTGAAGCTGCTACCCCCGCGACCCGACCTCGGATAAGCGGAAGAAGATGGATGGATGGATGGATGGATGGATGGATGGACGTACAGATAGGAGGAGCATGCTCTCATAGAATGGCAGCCAGCGCAGATAGCGAGAGGTTGCGCAATCGAAGGTGAAGCTCAGCTCGCTGCTGCTTCACCAACTTCACTTCCAAGCATTTGAATGGGAAAATGCGAAGATTCAGCAATTTTTAAGAAAAAATAATCAGAACTGGTTAAGCTAAATGAAAAATAGGTACTTTATAGTACAAACTACAGGGTGAAAATAGCAATATAAATTATTTTATCATTGTATGTTATCTTTCCTTTTCCTCTGTGTTCTGGACTTTTGGATTTTGGATTTGCATCTTATTAAATCATCTAGTTTATCGCTACCTGGGTTTGCTGCCTCTGCCTCACCACCACTCACACCGCAAAACCTGACAGGTGGGCTGTAAAAAACGCCTCATGATCCCTTGATGAGGGACAGCATTGATAAACTAGAAAGGAAAAGGACAGAGAAATGATCTGTAATCACCACCTGCAAAATCACGCTTTTATAGGTGTTGTCTTGCGAATTGCCTCTCATCAGCAGCAGGTGAAATTGATTCACAATAAGTGTTACTAACTGGTGGCATTGATTCTACAAAGGTGTGACTGCATTACATTGTTTTTTTAAGTGTTCCCTTTATTTTTTGAGCTGTGTATTTCTCTAATATCATGGACATACTTTTATTTTTTGTTTAAGATCATGTCCTTATTTAGCCCTGAATTTATGTAGAGAACTGGTCTTATTTAGCCTCCATGTCCTTTCTAAAATTATCTTAAATAAAGACATTGATAGTTAACTTTAACAACATTTAGCTATAGATGAACATGTTCATCTGGATGGTGTGACATCCTCACAATTACAGGTGACTTATTAAATTCAATTAAGCAATTAGAATACATTCTTCAGATATCCTTTTTGTAGAGTAAAGCTGCCCTGATACGTGGAGATAATGTCATGATAACCAAGTTCTCCATACTGTATATATGAAATGCCTGAATAGAACATAAGTGGAAAAACTCAACTTACCTTAATATAAAATTCACTTACTCTACTGACTTGAGAAATATTGCACCCCTGGTTAACATCTGCATTTTCTATTTGTTAATTAGTTTGATTTGTTTTCACCCAGTTGACAGGCCTATTTACAGACTGGCAGTGTGCATGTTGTAAAGATCACTTCAGCTCCCATATTGCCAATTAGTTCACGCACATCGGCAATGTGTTGCATAATATTTATTTGCAGTTGCAAATATATTAATGTGAATACACACATGGCACTGCATTGCATCAGCTAAAATACACTAACTCTGTGTTGGCAAAGACGTTTGTGACATCACGTTTTTAGTCAGATGTACTACATTCAAGTTTGGGTTCAAAAACCATTCGACTCAGAGGTTGTGTTTGTCTTTGGTACACATTCTATGGCTGCAATGTATAAATACCATGAGAAGCCTACAAAGGTATCCAACAGATATGCAGAAACCTAAGATCAACATTTTACAATGAAAAGCAAAATGTGATTTCAAAACCTAGGAAATTAAGCAACTTCAGTGTACAAACAGCCTTGATAAAATGACCCCTCATATGTGGTTCATGCTTTTTACCTCTAGACTCTAGAGGCAGTGGCTGGTGTGTAGATTCAGCACAATCTGTGGCAAAGGTTCATCCGCTGCCAGTTGACTATACACACAACTGCTGCCAAATTAAAGAAATTAGTGTGTTTGCAAGAAATCTGTGCTTAAACTAAGAAGTTGTGGAGTTGTAAGTAATTCTTAAATGAGAAATAATTACTCTGTGTTCTTGTCAGCGACAGTCCAGTGAGACAAAAAAACATATGTTTTACATATTTCAAAAAATCTTCTTATTTGAATATTCTGGAAGGTGACCTGGTACAGATTGACCTGCTGCACTTCTTCACCTCTTTACTTTTCCTGTCACTGTTTGTGTCAGTTTGTTTTCATAACCAGACTGGTCAGTTATTAACTGACATTTTAGTGCACACTTGCAAGTTTTGTAATTATGTCACGTCCCTTTTCTTTTTTTTCCCAGGAATTAGCCGCCACCGGTGACCAATTCGACATGGTCTTCATTGATGCAGACAAGAGTAATTATATCAATTACTACAACTTTATTATGGACAATAACTTGTTGACATTGCAAGGGGTTATATGTGTAGATAACTCACTCTTCAAAGCAAGGGTTTATCTTAAAGACACTACGGATATCAACGGCCTGGCTCTTCGAGATTTCAACCAGTTTATTGCGAATGATCCCCGGGTAGAGCAGGTACTTCTCTGACTTCATTTGGGTTTTTGATTCCTATTCCCTTTTAATGTTAATGTCACCCTTTGTGTTTGAAAGGTCATCATCCCTCTCAGAGATGGCATCAGTCTTATAAGGCGTGTCTCTCTGACCTCAGCATATTTGCTCTCTCAGGTACAGTTGAAACTTGCTGACACTTTCCTCTTGGTATGGTTATCTCTGAATAAGCCTTAAACAAAGACATTGATAGTTAGATCTTGTCCATTAGGATGACATTACGGACGATGAAGTCTTTCGAGGTGTCAAGGGGCGTTTCATCCTGGATCGGATGCGTCTGGATGGGAAGGTGGCCTATGTGACAGGTGGCGGGCAGGGCATTGGCCGGGGGTTTGCTCATGCCCTGGGTGAGGCTGGTGCCAAGGTGGCTGTGGTGGACATAGACCAGACCAAAGCTGAGGCAGTGGTTAAGGAGCTCCTCCTCAAAGGTGAGATACATGGTCGCAAAAAGGAACTGTCTTGCATAAATAAAGAACTTTTTTACGTTTAGTCACATTTAGCTAAATTTATTAACATTTAGTCATGTTTAGTGACATTTGGCCACATTTATTAAAATTTAGCCAGATTTAGCCATTTTTAACATTTACAGTGAACCCTCGCTATATTGCGTTTCACCTTTCACGGTCTCGCTGCTTCACGGATTTGCATCGTGCATTGTGTTCTGCATTCTGATTGGCTAAACAGTCTCTCCGCTTCTTCTCTACCTGTGTGTCAACAACGTTGCGGTTTAATATGTACACGTACGTAAAACAGCTTGCCATATTTAACATAATCGATGGTGGCATATCGGTTTATAAAAATCTTTTTGCCCAGAAGAAAAAAGAGCGACAACTACCAATAACTATGTTCTTCTCTCGAAAAAACACACCTGCACCGCAGGCTTTAGAAAAAAAAAATGCTACAGAGTGGAGTCAGGATACAGCGGCTCAGTCAGAAGAGCAGTGAAATCAGGTGACTCACCATTTGTCCTACTGTACTTTTTTATTTTTTCATAATCATTTTTTATTTTCTCCCGCTCTAATCCAACGACTCAGGTCGCGGTGGAGAAAGTTTTGGCACATCCACACATTTATCTGTTCTAAGCATCTGTTCAGTGATTGGATAGGCTCTGAGTCACCTGGTGACATCGTAATGAGCTGTGTGTCATCTGCATAGTTATGGTAGCTAATATTATTTCCTGTTAGCACCCGAGCTAGTGGGAGCATATAGATATTGAATAAAAGGGGTCCTATGATTGAACCTTGGGGTACCCCACATGTGACCTTTGACGTCTTTGATGAAAAGTTTTCAATTGAAACAAAGAAATCCCTGTTCTTTATGTAGGATTCAAACCAGTTAAGCACTTGACCGGAGAGTCCGACCCAACTCTCCAGTTGATTCAGTAACATGTCATGGTCAACAGTGTCAAAAGCTGCACTGAGGTCCAACAGAACCAACACTGTGGTTCTCCCACAGTCCGTATTTATATGGATGTCATTGAACACTTTTACGAGGGCGGTCTCTGTGCTGTGGTGAGCACGAAAACCAGACTGGAAGGAGTCTAAGAGGTTGGTTATCGTTAAGAAACTATTTAATTGTTTACACACAGCTTTTTCAATAACTTTGCTGATGAATGGGAGGTTGGAGATCGGCCTGTAATTCTGCATTAGTGATTTGTCCAGACTGTTCTTTTTTATAAGTGGTTTGATTACTGCTGTTTTCAAAGCCTGAGGGAAAACGCCTTATGAGAGCGATGAGTTTACTACTTGGATCAGGTCATTAGCAATAACAGGCAGGACTTTCTTAAAGAAATGTGTGGGTAAAACATCTAGACAGCAGAAACTGGAGCTTAGTTGACTTATAATTTCCTGTAGGGTTTTATAATTAAGTAGTTGAAATTGGGTCATTTTTCCTGTATTTGTTTTGTTTGGGCACAACATTGGTACTGACTTTATAGTGGATGTACAGATTAATCCTCTGATTTTTTGAATTTTCTCTGAAAAGAAGCTGGAAAACTGGTTGCAGGCGGCAATACATTGGAATTCAGGCGGTAACGTCACAGGAGAGTTTGTGATTCTGTCTACTGTTGCAAATAAAGCTCGAGCATTGTTAATGTTTTTGTTTATGACATCTGCAAAGAAAGCCTCTCTTGCATGTTTTAGTGTTAAATGATAGTTACGTAGTCTTTCTTTATAGATGTCACAATGAACGTGGAGTTGAGTTTTACGCCATTTTCGTTCTGCCCTACGGCAGAGTTGTCTTGCAGATCTAACTGTTTGTGTATTTCTCCATGGAGATTTCTTTTTACCAGACACAACCTTCATTTTAATTGGGGCAATGGAATCAATAATATCTGAGACTTTAGACTGAAAATCATTTACCAACTTATCTACATCATTACAGCTTAAGGGTGAGGATGAAGAGTAGATTTGATTAAAAGTTTCTGCTGTGTTTTCAGTGAGAGAACGTTTTGTGATGGTTGCTGTTTGTATAAGTGGGTTAAAAGATAAAGAACTTTCAAAGATAACAGCGAAGTGATCCGACAATGTGACATCAGTTACAGAGACATTGGAAATATTCACACCCTTACTGATAATCAGGTCCAGTGTGTGTCCTTGAGTGTGTGTTGCTTGTTTGACATGTTGTGTTAGACCAAAACTCTCTAAAATATTAGCGAGCTTTTTTGCCCCTCTGTCTTGGGGGTTGTCAACATGAATGTTGAAATCACCGACAATTATTAAACAATCATAATCAATACATATGAGAGATAGAAGCTCATTCAAGTCAGTAAAGGAATTTTCAACAAAAGTTGGAGTTTTGTATAGAGTTACAGTCAAAGTTCGTTTGTGGCCTTTAACCTCAATTCCAAGATACTCAAAAGAGGTGAAGTGACCCAAAGAGATTTTACTACAATTTATGGTATTCTTAAATATTGAAGCCACGCCTCCTCCTTTTTTGTGTTTTCTATTCTCACTGAAGAAATTGTATTTGGGAGGCGCAGATTCAGTTAGTACGATCGATTCATTATTATCATTCAACCATGTTTCTGTCAGAAACATAACATCGATATTATGCTCAGTGATGAAATCATTAATTAATAGAGCCTTAGCACAGAGAGATCTTGTGTTTAAAAGAGCTAGTTTAAGTGACGTGGAGGCCAAGAGTTCTTCAGTCTGAGGTTCCTTTAGGCAAGGGACTGATGTTTGAATTAAAACAGCTGTATTTTATGTTTATGTTTCTTGTAAATTTTCTTGTAGTGATCCGGACAGGTAATGTCCTGTTCTGCAGTGCCGGGGGGCCAGACACATTCTGGAGTAAGACGGGTGTAAAGATAAAGTCTGGACCCCGGCCTCAGAACTCAGAAACGCAGAGTGATGGATCCTCTGGGAAGTTAGAGTCCGGTGGCTTAAATGAAGTGAGCGCTAAGGAGAGACGTCCCAAGTACAACCTGTTGATTCATTCCATCTGTAAATTGAAGAAACTCCGGTCCAGAAGACATTTCTTCATGTGTATCTTGTGAATCCTGTGAATAAGTGGGTGAGCAGAGAGGGGGGGAAGAAGGAGGAAGGGAACCAGTCGCTCCGTCTCCAGTCGATGTTGTATCAGCTTGTTTTTGTTCCTGATAAGCCGAGTGTTTCTTCCTAGTCAGAAGTCCTTGAGCCTGTACTTCTGAGATTGCGTCCACCTCTTCCAAAAAGGTGAAAGCGCTGCCAATAGATCCAGAGGTTATCGATGAAGGTCACTGAGCTGGCAGAGCAGATTTTAATTTGCCATTTGTTTATCATGTCCAGCCTGGAGTGTTTTTCATCTCCCCATTGATGTGATGGAATTGGACCACTGAGAAATAACTTCATTTTTAACTTTCCCATAGTGTTCAGTAGAATATTAAAGTCCTTTTTCAGAATCTCAGATTTCTGCTTTGCCACATCGTTGGCTCCAACATGCACAACTAAGGACTCAATATCTGGCTGATCAGCGGTTAGCGAAAGAACTTTACGAGTTAAATCAGATACAGTGTCACCAGAAAAAGAAAACACTCGTTTTCTTGGGATTGCAAACGTGACTGATTCCATTTACTGCCTCATCCCCAACAATAAGCACTTTTGGCATACCTTTTATTTTCCTGGTAGCCGCTTTGTCCTTTGGGGCTTTGGGGGGTGGATGTGTTGGTCTTTCCTCATTGTTGATGTTTGAAAGCGAGGTTTCACTCAGAGGCTCAGGCTGGAGTACAGAAAATCTGTTTTTCAGTGGAACTCCCACCTCAGAATGTCTTGAGGCTCGGGCTGGTCGCTTTGTCCTTGGGTGTGGGGTCGGTGGAACCGTTTTGGTTTTAGCTGCTTGTTTGTTTTTCTTTGGTGGAGTAGGTGTTGAGGTTGAAGGTGGGTTTTGGCTCAGAGCCGGCCACACTGATTCGTCCAGGTGAGGGGTTCTCCCAGTCAGTCGCCTCATCGGATCTGCGGTGTGAGACTTTTGCTTCAGCTTGGCACCCAGAGCGTTCCAGGGTGAGCTGCTTGATGCGAGTCGTACAACCTCTCCGTTGATTTGAGGAAGAGTTGTCTGATTTCCACAGTTAGCGTTGATTTCAAAGTTCACCTCCAGCTGTTTGATCTTCATTTCTATAGCCTGAAGTCGTTGCATAATACTGCTTATGTCCTTGGGGTCGGCCGGAGGCATTTTGTCCTGGTTCAACTTGGAGATGAAGAAAAGTAAGGTAAAATAAAAGTAAGAAAATCCCCCAGTCCTTAGGTTTGTAGTAATCCAGTTATGATGTTGAAAATGTGAATATAACTATAAAACTGTCACTTTAAAAATAGCTCAGGCAAAGTTATCAGTAAAGACGGAAGAGAGCAGGACAAGCTGTTCCTCCTTCAGCTGCCACACAAGAGTGAATGATAAGATATGCTGTATTACACCCTTATTACTCAGTTTCAATCCCACATAGTATTGCTACCAACATCTATTTAGCAAGGTTTAATAAAAAAAGTATAATTTAACTAAAATATTTTAAAGTATAGGGACAAAATAGCCCACAAAACAACATATTTTGTCCTGATTAACCGCCAAACAATGAGTTGTTTACAGTAGTAACAACATTGCAGACAGCAAACTAAATCCATTTATAAATATATTTACAAGCTGCCTGTCATGTAAACTAAAAACATGAAGTAGTACAGGAGCTTATTGAAAGCCAGGTATAAAATAAATTAAAAAAAGCTTACCATAATCTTCGATGAAATGAAACACATGAAACGAAGCTTCCATGTGTGATGGACCGAGTTAAAAACAGGAGGAGTCACAGGACATATTAGAAAAATAGGGTTTTTATTTTAACCCAAAGATTATAAATAAAAAATAAACTGAGCTCATAAAAGAGGTCAAAGAAACAAAACTGAACTCAGGCAAAAAATGTAAACAAACTGGCTGCACAAACAAACATAACAAAGAAATGACACACAGGGGTTTATATACTGGCTGATCAGACCAATTAAGACACAATAGGGGTAACTAAACAGAATACAATTACAAATAACACAAAACAAATAACAGTACAGCTAAGTTTGGCTAAACTAAAGACCCAAAACTGAAAATCAAAAATATGAAACTTTAAATACTAATATTTACTTAAATACAAAACTTATCTAAAGAAAGAAACTACAAATTCCCCTGCCAGCAGGAACTAGTGGTGCAGTCCAATCAGCATGTAAGCCTGCTGAGCCCTGGCCCCCATCCTTTGTCTGGTAACTCCAAGGCAGGTAAGTACCGGTGGGAAAACAAACAGAATTAATCTTAAGCAAACAAAATTAATTTCAAGTTGATATAAATACATATGTTAACTAAATGTGCGCGCTAACAAATAGAACAAATGCATTCAAATCAACTAATAAATGTTTTTATTGAAACTAAAGTGTTGTTGTGTTTGTATGAAAAAATAAACTGTGCATAAAAAGAGTTACCGACATCAGAGTGTGGCCATGGATTTGGCCATCACACATGGTAGGATGAATTTATAAGAAATCTGCTGGGCAAGCAGTATGTGACGTAGCGATCGATGTGCCCATGCACATTACATCCGTCCTACCTTGTGGAAGGACAGATTCATGGGTAGCACAGATAAACAGAACACCGGGACTGTACACTTACTTCGTCATTTGCCTCTCTATTACCAAGATAAATACTCTGGCAGCACACGCAAGCTTATTGGCAGATTCTGATATATTTTATTTGGTCAAAATACATTTGATTGTTGGTCAAAAATGCATTGATATAAGTTTACTGGCAATTGAACTGATTCTCTCTTTCTAAAGTAAAAAACAGATAGTAAAAGGATACTCAGCAATTTTAAGCTCAATACAGTAGTTTGACCACTACTGCTTGACCAAATATAAAGTCTAAAAAACAAGTTTTGTTCTTCATGAACAACTTAGTACATTGGTGCAACAGTTTGCCCTGAGTTACAAAAATAAATGAAAATTATCATTTCCACATCTAACTGATAACTCAGTAACAATAACTTGCCAAACATGAGCCATGACTCTCAATGAGTCCTAGATCTCAAACACACACTGAAGCAAAAAAGCCTAAATGTTTTTTTCTCCAGTTATTTTCAGCCACAAACATTTAATTAAAATATCTATTGTTATTTGTTACTGTGTCTTACCTGCTGGTTTGCACCTGTCTCTCCTTCACTCTGACTCTGATTTCCCTGCATGGCATTCATGTATTCACAATAGACAATACAGTAATGTACAGTATCAGAATGTGAACCAGAAAGTATGTTTTTATTAGAGAATATGAGAATTTTAACAACTGATGTGCTGATGTATACATTATTAAATATCTCAACTCTATTTACTGCATAACCCATTTCTTATAACAAAAAAAAAAAAATTCATTTATTGTAAAACCTCTCTTCAAGCCCTTTTCTTTTCATATCTCCTAACCATTTCCCTTACAAATAGTGTGGAAATAATGAAAAAAATGTTGAAAAGTTTAAAAAAAATAAATAAACCTGACCTCAGTCCTCATCTGTTCCCCTTTCAGGTTCCATTATAATTAATATAATTTTTATACTTTTACACCCTGAAGCTCCACCAGGCTCTCCTATGTCTTCCCTGACCTGCTCTTCTCATAATAAAATTGTTTTAGAGGAAAGTGTTGAAGGCACTGTGTTGCACCTTCAAAATAAGAGCACGAGAGTGGAAGATTTCAAAATCAAATATCTTTCACAACTGGGGTGAACTTATTGGACAGGACTAATGCCCATTCCAAATCTACAAATTATGGATCTGGTTAACTGGTCTCTCAATGTAATTGATCAAATTTTCTCGGCAAGAAGACTGAGCACAGGAGAGCCCTTTTGTCCTGTGGTGACATACCCATTAGGATACACCCTAAATGTATTCATAACAACAAGATTTCTGCTGCTTGGAGCTTGCTGTTACCTGGCATATCAACAAATTTGTGACGGATTTGGCCGAACTACTGAACACTCAGACTGTTGTGGTGTGGACAGAGATGCGAGTCTGGCTGAGACTCACAGCCCAGCTGAGGACTCTAATACTAACGGGATGGAATCAATCTTGGAGAAGTTGCAAGCTTCGGTTCAGTGGAATGGCCACTCTAATTTGGATAATTGGGATGAACTGAGTTGTATCAGTGAGGCTTTAGGGGAGATTGAAATTTAAAATCTACCCGACCTAACACATTCTGTATCCGAACTGGCTTTTCTGTGGTAGCCTTGGAAGGGCTGCATATTTCAAATCTCCTCAAAGATATGTAAACACAATGCTCATTCCCATTTCACCCCTTCCTATTATCATTCATGTAGCTGTGGAGTTGAGCGCCCCCAAGGACATGCTCCTAGATAACACCATCATATCAAACTCATACAGCGACACTGAGCTACACCAATCACGGCCATATAAATGCAATGCACAAGCACAGGAAGCACATGCATTCCTTGATGTCACTGCCTTCCACTCATGTCTGTTTTCTCTGAAAGTTGCAATACTTCCTTAATGTGTCCTTTCCTTTTTTATGGTATTACTTGTTAGAAATTATGGAGTACTCACTACTAACCCAGAAAAAGAATTAGAACAAACTTAGAATCCAGAGACTCACTGTTACATCCCCAAGGCAGTCTAGGGATTTTAGAGGGGGGCTGTAACAATAGATAAACCAGGAAAAATTAAGAGACAAAAAGGAGGGTAAAATTAAAGGGTTTATTCTTTAAGGGGGATCCAGAGAAATCTCAAAGATGAAAATGAGAACCTACAAGAAAAGAAAAGGGAGAATAACAATGAAAACCAGGGTTTCTAGTAGACCAAAATCCTCATTCACAGCACCACAAAGCTACAGCACACATGCTGCCCAATTGGCCAAGAGGCACTGAAAGTCAGTTTCCCAGCTAGTCTTATACTCTGCTCATCAAGAGGCAGAGTGAAACCAGCTGGGCCTGCTTAACCCGCCGGAGCTCAGCAGCAACCTGAACTGGGGGGGAATCCCACATGCAGCCACCACTGCATGTAACACTCACTATACTATACTTTTTAGATTATTCTAGTTTATTAGTATTTTTAGAAATTGTGGCGTACTCACTATTTAGACTAAATTATACGTTTTAGACACTTTTTAGATTACAATGCAGAGAAACTCCTACTATTGCAACCCAGGAAAGGAATTAGAACCAACGTAGACTCCAGAAAATAATTCTTCCAGAACAGGAACACTTAGTTTTTATTATTACTTAGAAACTGTGGAATACTCATTACTTTCACATATTTAGAGCATACTTAGAAAGTCCAGAGAATACTTACTTATACTTATCCAGCAACCCAGATCAGGGGTATCTAGTTGATATACTTTAGCTTCTTTTGCTCTTTCCTCTGGTTTGTTCTCTTTCCTTTGGTTTATTATTTGATTTGTATTTCCTTTTAATTCATGTAAGGCACTTTGAATTGCCTTGTTGCTGAAAAATACTGTATAACAGCATTAATAACCAACAGAGCCGCTATCCAGATGCAGTTTGCATTATTGCCGGAGATTTTAATCATGTCAACTTAAAGGTAGTGCTCCCCAAATTCCAACATGTAAAGTGCGCTAATGTACCTTATTCAATACATTGGATAAGGTCTACTCAACATCATATTGGGTTATAGAGCCAGGCAGTTACCACACCTGATGCAGGTTGACCACATGTCACTGTTTTTGATTCCTGCATTAACCCCCCTGAGGAAATCTGAACGTACCACGATAAGAACCATCACAAGCTGGCCTAATGATGCCTCTCTGCAGCTGCAGGATTGTTTTGAAAGAACAAACTGGGATATTTTTGAACATACAGACCTGAAATTATTCACTGACAGAGTTCTATGTTACATCAAGACCTGCACTAACAATGTTACAGTGAAAGGACGTATCTGGATCTTCCCAAACAGAAAGGCATGGATGACCAGAGAAGTCCAGCGGCTGCTTAAAGAAAGGAATGCTGCTTTTATGTCTGGGGACAATGACCTCTACAGCTTGACAGGGATCAGAAAAGCTAAAAAAGACTGTAAGGAGAGGATTGAAGAGCATCTGGAGAACAACAACAGCAGGCAGGTTTGGATGGGAATCCAGCATATCACCAACTACAGAACCAACCATGGAGCAGCCAAAGGTGACATCTCGCTAGCGGACAAGTTGAACCACTTCTTCGCTCATTTCAAGTTGGAGCCTCCAATGCAACTGTCCAGAATGAAGCAGTGCAACTAAGCATCTCTATCCTCAAGGTAGAAGAATATGAAGTGAGACGCTCACTATATTCTGTCAACCCCAAAAAGCTGGACCTGATGGTATTCCTGGACGTGTGCTGAGGAACTGTGCAGAGCTGTTGGATGGGGTCTTTACAGAAGTCTTTAATCAGTCAAGCCAGAATCCCATCCTGCCTGAAATTCTCCGTCATTGTTCCCATTCCTAAAAAATCACCCATCACCTGCCTGAATGACTACCGACCAGTGACTCTCACCCCATTGGTGATGAAATGTTTTGAAAGACTGGTTCAGAGTCATATTCATTTATTCATTACTTTGGCACATGCCAGTTTGTTTATAGAGCTAACAGGTGAACTGAAGATGCTGTTGCCACTGTCCTACCATCGACATCAGTACTGGCTCTCCTCAGGGCTGTGTGTTGAGCCCTCTGCTCTTCACGCTGTACACACACAATTGTGTTTCAGTCCATCAAAGTACCACCCTTGTTAAATTTGCAGACGACACAACTGTAGGGGGCCTCATCTCAGGGGGGGATGAGTCTGCCTACAAGAACAAGGTGGAGCGACTGACACCATGATGCACAGACAACAAGCTGATCCTAAACACAGCCAAAACCGAGGAGATCATAGTGCAGTGGTTCCCAAAGATTTTCTTCTGGGCCCCCCCAGTGGATCACAAAGATTTTCTGCCCCCCCCTATGGATTACAATAAAATCCCCCCCAAAAGAGAAAAAAAAATCAACTGGGCACACACATCGTTCAACCAGACATAAATCTATACACATATTTTGTTTTCAAACTACACTGAAGTTTATTTCACACTTCAGGTTGCAACAAAATACACTACAAATAATCTTTATAGTGAAACACTTTTGTGTAACTTTTTTTTTCTTTCATCCATACTGCTTCCCGCACCCCCCTGCAATGGCACTGCGCCCCCCCCCCCCCCCCCCCCGCCCCCTAGGGGGCACACCCCACACTTTGGGAACCACTGTCATAGTGGATTTTAGGAGAATTAAAAGAAATATTCAACCACTAAAAATCTGCGGAGATCCAGTGAAGAGGGTGTCAAACTTCTGTTTCCTGGAAGTTCATATCATGGATATGATGTATCCTGGCTTGGGATGTAAACACCACAGAACTGTCAAAGAACGCCCAGCAGAGACTCTATTTTCTGAGAGTCTTAGAAGGAACAATATTTCTCAAAAACTGCTGGTGTCCTATCGATGTTCTATTGAAATCATCATCTGCTATTGTCTCTGTGTGTGGTTCCCCAGCTGCACAGCAGCACAGAGGAAGACTCTCCAGAGAATTGTAAAATCTGCTCAGAAGATCACCAGCTGCTCTCTGACTGCTCTTGACGAACTCCACAGGTCTCGCTGCCTCAGGAAAGCCAAGAACATTTTAAAAGACTCCTCACACCCCGGTCACAATTTGTTCCAACTGCTGCCATTTGGCTCAGATACAGGAGCAATAAAGCAAGGACAAACAGACTGAAGAACAGTTTATACCCGGTAGACATTAAATATCCACTAGTGCTATTTATCACCCAATTTTGTTATAATCCATGTAACTTTATTGCATGGTTTCTATAATGACAATAAAGAATATTATTATTATTATTATTATTATTATTATTATTATTATTATTATTATTATTATTATTATTATTATTATTATTATGTTCTATATAAATATAATTACCTTACCTTACCCGGTTTCTATCCCTATGCCTGTGGCACATCTAAAGACTGCAGGACAGTGGCCCTTGAGGACTGGAGTTTGACACCCCTACACTAAGATGTAGAAGAGTCTTTTAGGCTATTTTGAATCATCTTAATATTTGGGAATTGAGGTAAAAGGCCATAAATGAGCTCTGACACTAACTCTATGCAAAACACCAACATATGTTGGAAAACTAGTTTTTTGTTGACTTTACTGAGCTTTTATCTCTTATATGCATTGATTATGACTGCTTAATGAGAGATTAAGCAGAGTGAGAGATTTCAACATCCATGTTGACAAGCCCAAAGACAGAGGGGCAAAAAAGCTGTGTGATATACGTACTTGAAAATATTCATCTAATTCAGCATGTTAAACAAGTAACACACAATCGAGGACACACTCTGAACTTGTTTATCAATAAGGGTGTGCATTTTTCCACGGTCTCTGTAACTGATGTTGCCCGTGCTGATCATTTTGTTAGCTTTAAAAATACCATCTCCATTGAATGAGAATGAATGAATGAATGAATGAATGAATGAATGAGAAAATGTTAAAAATAGAGGGTTAATCTGCACATCCATACCAAATCCAATATCAATGATATGCCCAAATGCAGAAAAAAATGACCCAAATTCAACTATAGAAGTATAAAATCAGTAATGCAGAATGACAGGCCAATCTCCAAAATTCCATTTGTCAATAAAGTTATTGAAAAATATGTGTTTTAATAGCAGCTACTTAACGATAACCGACCGTTTTGATGTCTTTCAATCCAGTTTCTGTGCTCACCGCAGTTCTGAGACGGCCTCGTCACAATGTTCAATGAGATTAACATAAATACAGACCGTGGAGGAACCACAGTTCTAGGTCTCAGCACTTGACATTGTTGACCATGTTCCATGTTTTTGCTTTTGTTCCAAATAAATAACTGAAATAAAATCCTGCGCCTTAGAGTTATTTACTGTAAGGCGCAGTAAATAACTGCGCCTTACAGTAATAATAAATAAATAATAAATAATAAAATAAATGAGAAAATAACTTACTCATTTTGTCTATAAGAAACTTGACATTTTTTTAATAACATTTCAAAAGGAAAATTTAGCACATGAAAGTGTCTTGATAGGTCTGAACTGGTTGGCTCCACTTAAGAATGTGGTCATGATTTTTACCTTTTGCAGAAAATAGGTTAAAATGTATACTTTTTATCTTAACACATTTTCTTGATAATTGCACTTTTAAAATTTCATTTTTATTCATGAATTGTGTTACCATATTCAGCGTCTGGCCACCAGATGGCAGCATGCTAAAGGCTAACTTGCATAGCAGTTTCCTCCTGCCAGTGGTGGAGTAATATGTATTCTTTGTAATATGAACTATCACAGATTTAAAACAATGAAAACTAACTTATTCCACTAGCAGTTATAGTTTTAGGTTTTAATGGTGAGGTCAAAATGATTTTTTATTTATTTTTTTACCTTTTCCAGGCATCAACGCCATTCCTATCCCAGCTGACATCAGCAATTTGGACGACGTGCAGAGGATGGTTGACACCATTGTGTCAAAATGGGGAGCAATCCACATCGCCTGCAACAACGCTGGCATTAACAAGAACTCGGCCAGCGAAGACACCAGCTTAGAGGAGTGGGACCAGACCTTCAGCGTGAATCTGAGAGGGATGTTTATGTGCTGTCAGGTGTGTGGGAGACCAACCGAGTTAACCTGCTTGGTTGTATCATTTGATCTTGAGAGCAACATTTTAGCAATTCTGGTTGTTGAGTTAATCACTCGGCACTCAAAAACTAGATTAGTGACATAAATTGGCAGAAATGTTTGGGCTTAGATGTCAAAAAACTATAACAGAGAAGTTCTGACATTTAAATTCAATTGCATTGGAACCAAAAGCAAACAGCAGCGTGTCATGATAAATTTTGCTGAATGATAAATTGTACCAGAAGTTATTCAGATAAACGATAATATTGTTTGTTCTGAGACCATTTTCAAGTAATATAATGGTATTGGCAGAATAATGCCAGAACACATTAAGATTAATAAACTTTATTTTCTAAATAACATTTTTAAATGACTTTTTAAATATTCCAAAAAACTATCAAAGCAACAAATGTAGGTCGAAGACCTCAAATCTAACAAAATTGGTCTCAAATGTGTGGGCTGGTTTGTGCAGCAAAAATTTTCATTTGCGCCGCTATCATTTCAAAGATATTAAGAAATGTTTCCATAGGTCACGAAAGGTCAATCAGCTCCCTCACTTTCTTCAAATCAGACAAAATTGGTGTCAGTCAATTAGATAACATTTTTAAATTACTTTTTAAATATTCCAAAAAAACTATTAAAGCAACAAATGTAGATCGAATACCTCAAATATAATAAAATTAGTCTCAAATGTTTGTGCTGGTTTGTGCAACAAAAATGTTCATTTGTGCCACTATCATTTCAAAGATATTAAGAAATGTTTCCAGAGGTCATGAAAGGTCAATCAGCCCCCTCACTTTCTTTAAATCAGACAAGATTGGTGTCAGTCAATTAGACTACATTTGTGCTGGTTTGTGCAGCAAAAATGTTTGTGCCAAACTTAGTTAAGTTTATTGACACCAAATTTATTCATTTTTGCAAAGGTGAATGGGGCTGGGTTATTGGCCTTTTATGACCCGTGGAGAATATTTTAATTACCGTAATATCTTTAAAATGACAGCAGATCTCAAGATGGCGGCGCACGCAGTTGCAGCGGCTCATTGCTCTCTCGGTCGGTGCTATGTTTGGCTGTTAGTGTACGTGTTGATTTGTGTTCCGTACTCGTTATGTTGGACAAACAAAATATACAGTCGGGACGATCTCCTGACGATTGGTGCCCGCTACGAACCAGATGTTACAGCTGATTTTCAACGCTTGTTCAATATTCCGGGGGACATAGCGAGGAGCCCCGGCGCGCCGTGGATTACCATCACAGCAGGGAGGAAGCATCAGTGGCGTAGAGAAAGAAGGCAGAAGTGGGGCTGCAGGGCCAGCGTGGTAGCTAGGCTACGGAGGCAACCACACAAACCACAGCTCCCCAGCCTGTTTCTCTCGAACGCCAGATCCCTTGCAAACAAGATGGATGAACTGAGACTACAGGCTGCATCTCACAGCGCAGTGAAGGACAGCTGTATTCTTCTGATCACGGACCTCCAGCCAGGTGGCTGCGTCCAGACGTAGCAGACTCTGCCATCGAGCTAGCAGGCTACACAGTACAGTGCCACGACAGAACGAAAGACTCCAGTAAGAGCAGAGGAGGGGGGCTCTGTGTGTACGTGAACAACACCTGGTGTACTAACACAGCGACTGTCATCAGCCATTGCTCCCCAGACCTGGAGTATGTGACTGTTAGATGCAGAGAGACGGTGAACTCCCCAGAGAGTTCACCGTAGTCATGGTAACCGCTGTTTACATACCACCGGATGCTAATGCTAAAACAGCTATTGGACTTTTGCATGGCAGCATTAGCCATCTGCAGAGCATCTATCCAGATGCTGTGTACATCATAGCGGGGGACTTCAACCATGCAGACCTGAAGATGGCGCTCCCCAAATTTCACCAGCATGTAAAGTGTGCTACAAGATAGGCTAACACTCTGGACAAAGTCTACTCCAACATCAAGCTAAACCACTTCCACACCTGGGTCAGTCCGATCACCTGTCCCTGCATTTAATTCCAGCTTATGCCCCCCTGAGGAAAACTGCTCCAACCATCACCAAAACCATCAAATCCTGGCCTGAGGATGTGACACAGCAGCTGCAGGACTGTTTCAACAGGACAAACTGGGATGTTTTTGAACATCAGGACCTGGAGGTTTTTACAGACAGTGTACTGTGCTACATCAAGTACTGTATTGACACTGTAGCTGTGGATAAACGCATCCGGGTATTCCCAAACCAGAAGCCCTGGATGACTCAGGAGGTCCAGCGACTGCTAAAGACCAGGAATACCGCCTTCAGGTCTGGGGACAGGACCGTCTACAGTACAGCCCGAGCTAACTTGAAGAGCAGCATCAGAATGGCCAAGTCCGACTACAGGAGGAGGATAGAGTGCTACCTTGATAGCAACAACAGCAGGCAGGTGTGGCAGGGAATCCAGCATCTCACCAACTACAGGACCAACCTCGCAGCTGCGGAAGGTGACGCCACGCTGGCAGAGGAGCTGAACCTCTTCTTTGCCCACTTTGAGGTGAAGCCAACAGAGGCAGCCACACTACACCAAGCGACCCATAACACCACACTCCTCGTTGTAGAGGAGCACGAGGTGAGGCGCACACTGCGGGCCATCAACACAAGGAAGGCTGCTGGACCTGATGGCGTCCCTGGACGTGTCCTGAAAGACTGCGCCGATCAGCTGGCTGGAGTCTTCACCAGGATCTTCAACCAGTCCCTAGCCCTGTCTACAGTCCCATCCTGCCTGAAATCTTCCACCATAGTCCCAATACCCAAGAAAACTCACATCTCTTGCCTCAACGACTACCGGCCAGTGGCGCTAACCCCTGTGGTGACGAAGTGTTTTGAATAACTGGTCTGGGGTCACATCACAGCACTTCTCCCTCCTGGCTTTGACCCCCACCAGTTCGCCTATAGAGCCAACAGATCCACAGAGGACGCTGTGATCACAGCCCTCCATGCTGCTCTGTCACATCTGGAGCAGCAGGGGCGCTATGTGCAGATGCTCTTTGTAGACTACAGCTCTGCTTTTAATACCATCCTCCCTCACAGACTGGTGGACAAATTGGGGGATCTGGGTCTCCCTCACTCCACCTGCATGTGGATTATGAGCTTCCTGACCAACAGACAGCAGAGAGTTAGGGTGGGAAAACATACATCCACTGCCCTCAGCCTTAGTACTGGCTCTCCACAGGGCTATGTGCTGAGCCCCCTGCTCTATTGTCTGTACACATACGACTGCACCTCTGCCCGACACAGCAACACCATCATCAAGTTTGCTGATGGTGGGGCTCATCTCAGGAGGCGACGAGTCCGCCTACAGGGGTGAGGTGGAGCGGCTGTTGGTGTGGTGCAGGGAGAACAATCTGCTCCTCAATAACTCAAAGACAAAAGAACTCATAATAGATTACAGGAGGAAAAAAACGGACATTACACCACTAACCATTGGGGGAAAATGTGTGGAGAGGGTAGCTGATTTCCGTTTCCTGGGGTCAACTTGAGCAGGGCCTCACATGGAACATGAACACCTACGAGCTGACAAAAAAGGCCCAGCAAAGACTGTACTTCCTGAGAGTTCTCAGGAGGAACAACATCAAGGAGAAACTGCTGGTGTCCTTCTACAAGTGCTCCATAGAGAGCATACTGACCTACTGTATCTGCGTATAGTATAACAGCAGCACTACGGCTCAAAGGAAAGCTCTCCAAAAGGTTGTGAATACAGCCCAAAAAATCATTGGCTGCCCTCTCCCCTCACTGGAAGACCTGCACAGCGACCGCTGTCTAAGAAAAGCACAACACATCACAAAGGACACTTCTCAGCCCAGACATTCTCTGTTTACACTGCTGCCTTCAGGCAGAAGATACAGAGCAACCAGAACAAGAACCAACCATCTCAGAGACAGTTTTTACCCGATAGCAACAACAAAACTAAATGCAATCAAAAACAACCATTAATCATCATGAATGATGAATGTGAAAATGTGGCTATTCTTATTTATTAGGTTTTTTGTTGTTGTTTTTTTGTGTTTTTTTTCCAGTTATTTGTTATTTCTTACATTGTGTGTGAATTGTGAGACAGTTTTTTTTTGTTTTTAAGCATATGCACTGACTGATGGCACTTTTTAAATTTCGTTGTTCTTGTAACAATGACAATAAAGATTTATCTATCGATCTAAAATGATAGCTGCACAAACAAAAATCTTTGCTGCACGAACGTAGCTGAGTTGATTGACACCAAATTTGTTTGATTTCATAAAAGTAGGGGGTGGAAGGAACCTTTCATGATCTCTGGAAACATTTCTTAATATTTTTTAAATGACACAAACAAACATTTTTGCTTTACACACCAGCACAAATGTTTGAGATCAATTTTGTTAAATTTGAAGAAGGTGGGGGAGCCAACTTTGCTCAGGTCATCCAGTTTTTGGTAAAGAGGGAAATACAAGAAAAACAAACAGTCACGCACCTGGAAATTAAGATCATGGAATTACTATTGCTTAAAAGTAAAATTGAGTATGATGTGAAAGAGGCACAGATACAAGACCTGCGGTGTCCCTTTGAGCATTTTAAACTATAGATTACTAAAATGGGATGGTGAACAAACAGCTGCTGAGATAAACTATGCTAGGTGATGGATGCAAACGCCAGTTTTTCCCATTGATCCTCAAGGAAAGGTAATTTTATTTATAGAGCACATTTTCAGGAACATTTCCGGCAGTTCAAAGTGCTTTACAAGGAGATAGAACAGAACCTAAAAAATAGAGTACTAAATTAAATATAGGTTCCCCCCATGAAGTCCGTACTTCATAAACAAATAAGAGCTAGAGAGTGTTGCCATTGAATTGCGAATAAAGGGAGCTGAAGGTGGCGATGAGTGAACGAATAGTGAAGGATATGACCCTGTCGTGAGGATGAGAAGATTTCCAAACTGCACCGAATTTAGTTAAGGCATACCATGCTGAGGTGAAGGACTTGAGAAATAACGTTGATTGGATGTTGGAATGACTTGTGAGGATAGCAGAGTTGATGGTGACTGCTAGATGACAAGAAGGAGAAAGGCTTGACTTGTGGATGAGAGGAAGCTTAAAACGCCTGTGCAGCGATTCGTCAATAGTAGTGGTCAAATCAGGGTTTCATTTGTAGCATGTAGTACATTTCAGCAGCGGGGTAGCCCGAAGTGCCCCGAATCATGACATAAAGGTGACATCCTTTCCAAGTGCTGACATTACGCATCAAATGCTGGTTAATGATTCATAAATTATGCAACAAAGTTGCTATAGATAGTGACTTTTAAGCGAGATTTAAAGGACTTCTGATTCTTCTGTTTTACAATATTTTCAGAAGTTTTTCCCGGGTTTGTGGTGCACAAGGCTGAATGCTGCTTTTGTTTGGTTCAAGGGGAGGCAGAGCAGATCAGAACCGGAAGACCAGAGTGGACCAAAAGGTTGATACAACAGATCTTTAATGGTTTGAGGAGCTAAACCATTCAGAGATTTATGAACCAACAGTGTTTTAGGTCTGTTCTCTAAGCTATGATGCTAATGAGAGGACGTTAGGACTGGGGTGATGAGCTGCATCTCCTTGGTTTTTATCACTACCGGGCTAAAGATAAATGCGTGGATACGTTTTTATAGATCCTGAATTGTTTTCAAATTGTAATGAGAGTGATGAGATGAAGTTTGGCTCGCTATGAGATAGGTGTGACTTAATGGAATGCAGAGCACTTAAATAATAGGGCCGTTCATCTGTCTTGTAAACCCCCCAAAACTGAGAGCAGGATGCTAATCTGAAACTCCCTCCAGCCCCATGCTACCACTATCACCATCGTCGTTATTCGTAAAAAGCGGATAAGGCGGAAAGAGGGGCGGAATAAGTCAGGTTTCTTGCCGAAGCAGAAAACCAGTCTCACGCGTGGAGACTGAGTCCACGTCGGAGGGCTGGTGTTCTGGTGGGACGCCAAATGTCAGATCGCCATACATGCAACACCAACGGACGGCTGCAATCAACAAAAATTAGCTGTGGTTATGCTGCTATTTAATTAGCCGCATGACAGAGAAGTTAGATCATCATAAACCTTATTGCCAGCGACGGCCAGACTTAGCTTAGGAGTCGGACTATCGGAGAACAGGAGATTCTCTGATAGTCAATTACAAGTGTTCTTTGTAGTTGACTGCTACTAGCTCCAGCAGCAATTATATGTAGAAACCACAACGAGCATGTGCGGCCATCCAGTTATCCGAAGAAAGCTGACTCATTTGATGTCTCACGTTGTCGCATGTGCTGAACTGACAGCTCCTCTAAATGTCGTGGTTCTCTTTAATGCGCATGCCCATGTACTCACTGCGTGTATGCCACTCTGATATGAGTTCGAGCTGACAGACAACGAGGGAAAGGAGGAAGGGAAGTTGTCAGGATGAGTGACGCGGCAGACTGTGAACAATATGGGAAGCGGGACGCTTGCGAAGTTCGGATCACTGTGCAGGTGCGAAAGCTGACTAGAAGAGGCAGAGTTGACACGGGAGACTGGGAAATATGCGGGCGTGGGATGATCTGCCAGCTGCGGTGAGACGATGGATTTGGAGAGAGTCAGTGAGCAGCTTCAGACAATGACCAGAACCACTACTTGGCCCCAAAAGTAGTGGTTCGTTGACGGGCGCGCCCTTAGCCTTCTGAGACAGGTGCGACATTAACTTAACATTTAAAGAAAAATGGTGCTGCGTTTGAGAAACCAGAAGGCAGCTTGGATTGGAAGGCAGAATGTGCGCAAGACACAAACTGAGTCAGTTGTGGATGCCTGACGGAATTTAGAGCAATTTAAAGAGATGGAGGGAAGAGAGGGCTGGGGCGGAGAATACCAAATGAAGCTGGCAAAAGAGCAACTGCCATTAGAAAGGCGGAGCCGGTGAAATTTAGATCAGCTTAAAACTCTGCGAACCTCACAAACTGAGCTAATCAAGACCCTAAAGATGTTAAGACTGACCAGCCACAGGAGGGCAGATAAACTAGTGCTCTAACCTTGACATCATGTAAACAGAAGATGAACGAGTCAGGAGCAGGTAGGTCTTACCTATACAACGCCCCACGGGTGCGGCAAGGTTGCTGGTTGATGAGGCTGAAAATCCAGCTGCAAGATGAGACACGTGGAAGTGAGCGTGGCAGTCTGATGGCGGCATTCTCCTGGAGGTAAGCTGGGAGAGACAATCTGGTCGAAGGAGCAAGTCCACAACGAGAGCAGAGGAGGGCCGATGAGCATCAGTGGTGGGAAGAAAAGAACGGTGGATCATGGAGGGGGCTGGCGCTCGGCAGCAGAGCCAGTGAGCCTCAGCAACAATGTTGAGCCGGAGCAGGGAATTGGGCGGAGGACAGAGGACACCCGCAACTTGAAGGAGAAGATGGAAGACTTCCAGGTTTGTCGCTGCTGATGGAGGCCAAAGGAAGGCATGATGGGCATAGGGAGATCAGTGAGGGGTAGCTGAAAATCAACATGAGCACGGCCGGTGGCCGAGGGATATTCCCTGGATCTGAGCCATGAAAGAAGGGAAGGACAATCGAAGGGTCCTTCTGTGGGCTGGACCAGGGACGGAAGAACCGGGATCGCTGATGGAGAGGACCACCACCCCTTCCGTGTTTTAGTTAAAAAAACTGAAAACAGCAGATCATATTCGGAGAGATGTAAAACTGAAGATGCCTGCTACGTTTAGTGTTAAGGAAAAGTATTGTTTTTGTTGTAGCACCTGTCACTAAAGTGTCAGGTGTGAACACATTATTTACTTTGTTAAACAACATTACATCACGTTCCATTATAATTACTGTTATTTTTTTATTCTTTGCCATTTTAACAAAAATAGTAAAAGATTATTAAGGCACCTAAAAAGGCATGCTTTATTAGCCTAATGTCAGTGTATATACACTGAGATGTAATTTAAAACATAGTGAAATTAAGAATTTAAAGTAAGCGTTAGGTAAATTTTAAGTTAATTTTGAAAATTCTATTTTGAGCATATATCTTTAAAACATATATAACATACAGTACAGACCAAAAGTTTGGACACATTGTTGTGTCCAAACTTTTGGTCTGCACTGTATATTTTAAAGATATTTAAAATATCTTAACTATACACTTGAGCAAGTGTATATTTACATTTGAGAAAATACATATTTTGTTCACTTAAAGTATACTTTTATTTAATATAATTCTTAAAAGTGTGTTTTGGTACAATTATATTAAAGTATGTTTAAAGTTATGTCAAAATTGGTACAAGCATGCTTTTAGTATACTTCATATATATTTATAGATAGTACACTTAATACTTAGAATACTTAAAATGTACTTACACAAATGTAAGCATATTTGAAATATACTAAAGTTTTTTTTTCACTAGGGCACAATAGACATGGGCCAGTTATCAAGCTATATGGAGGTTGTAAAACGTTAGGGCGTTAGAAAGTGTTGACTGGAAGTTTTTTTAGACTGTCTGAAGCATAGAGTAATACACCGGTGCCCCTCGTCAATGCGGAGTAAATATTCTTTTACTCTGGGTTATCACACATAAGTCTGTACAACATCAGAAATCAAAGATGAAAATGGATTGTATCAGCATTAGGATTGTCATGAGCTGTGGTGGTGGAAGCGGTGAGGGAAACGCAGCAGACCCAGATGAGATGAATGATGGAAGTTTAATGATGAAAATAGGCTCAAATAAATTCCAAAGGTCCAAGAAACCTGGCAGCACAGTTAAGCGGAAGGCTAGGGCTCAGCACTGGTAGCAACAGGCTACACGCATGGACAAGAACATATTGACAAGGATCCGAAAAGGATGCAGACACACAGGTGACATTAAATACACAGATGGTAATCACAGAAACGAAACACATCTGGGAATGATCAAGGGGAGACAGTACGGCTCAGGGACACAGAAAACTCAGAAATAAATACACAGAAAAACACAGATCATGACAAGGATTGAGCAATGTATAATTAGTTTTATCACAAACTTTTGTGGTACAATCGTGCTAAGGATAAAAGTGACAGTACTCCTCTTTTATTTGTCTTTTGTTTTTAGGTAACTGTGTAGCATGACACAGTTATAGCCCCACAAACACAAATACTGCTCTAGAAAAACATTCCAATTTGTAATATGCATCTTTAGGATGCCAGCCACATAAGAAGTGATTTGGATCACTAATATTTTTACATTTATTAATATTTAATGATTACCTTGTATATGATGGTGCATTAGGTCCAGTGTACTGTAGAAAAAGAAGGAAGAATAAATTTCCATCAAAAAAACATTAATCTCAGAAATCCTATAGAAAAAATATTTGGAAATTTCCAAAAGCCTAAAATTTCCGACTTTATGAGCTCCGAAAATTTCCAAATTTTTCTAGGAAGTTTAAGAGATTAATATATAAATTTCTGATTTTTTTCTCTCTCAAAGTTTCAACTTGAAGCTCAGAAATTTCCTAATTTTTTTGAGAAAATTTCTGAGATTTTTGGCGAAAATGTACTCCTTTTTTCTTCTATCTACAGCGGCCCTACTTCCCTGTTGTACCTATGGAAAAAAAAAGTGTGGAGAAAATAGCAAAAAAATAATCTAGACAAAAACACATTTTGGGAAATTTTAAACCTTGTTAAGTGGAATTTATTGTGATGGCGATATATCAAAACTTATCACAATGAGACATTTATCACAATAAAAGCCCACGTCTAATAAACATACTCACATATTTCATCTTTACTTATAAACTTTTAGCTTTGAAAGTTAAAACCCACAGCTGCATATCTAAATGCACAACTTCCAAATCCTCAGCTCTCCTTGGGCACATCCGATACGCTCCTATCTCCGGTGATCAACTACACGTTTTCCAGCCTCTCAGTGCGGTCTGTAGTAATAACATGTCTCTTCCCTCTGAATCCTCACCTTAGGTGGCTGGTCGAGTGATGTTAAAGCAAGGATACGGAAAGATTATTAACACAGCTTCCATGGCCAGTATAATAGGTGAGTAATGATTGCATTCTCCTCTCTTTCTCTCTGGAGCTCCTCAATGTCAGCATTTAATCTCTTGATTTGGCGTGAGCCATTGGGCCAAGAAAAGGAGGGGAAAAAGGGAAAGGTGTACACTTCAAACTCAGTAGAAAGGAGGTATTTGTTGCAGGTTTTTTTAGTATTATTATTTACAAGGTTCTTGTCGCTAACAAGATTAGGCAGCTTTCACTTAAATTCAGTCGCTCCATTGAGATCCAAAGGCATCTACCGCCGCTTCCAGCGAAAAGCACAAAGTGTCGTGATTGCATTTCTCCGAGGCACTTTTGCATCATAGCAAACATCCCCTCTCTCTGGAGCCTTGCAGCGGATGAGGAAGACAATCTGAGGTCCAACTTGGGAGGGGAGGGCTCCTGTGCAGAGGCAAAAAAAAAAGAAACGCCAATACGAGCCCTGCGGGCCTTGCATGAGCAGCGTAAGATACTTTGAGAGTTTTGGTGAGGGCCTAGCAAAAGTCACGCCTGGTGCAACAGTTCATTGGCAGTTAAAATTAAAGGTTAAAGGATTGGCCCCGTAAAATGGTGTGCCATATGGGTCCCCCCTCCTTCACTTCCTCTACCAGTCCCTATTTGCAGGAGGCAATCTGTAATACATGAGCATGCTGGTAAATAGAGGCTGCTTTAAGAAAATGATCAATTGCCCACATTATGTCCAGCCCTTCAGGAATTCACTTTATCGCTCCAGACATCTGTTATAATATTGTCATAATGTGTAATCAGATGGGAGCCGAATGAACCGAGTGGAAGCTGGAAATGCAGCCGTAAACGTCCAATTAAAATGCACAATGACAGCTTTTTGTCCATCTGCTTCAACAAAGGGTGTGTATGTGTGTGTGTGTGCGTGTGTGCGTGTGTGTGTGTGTGTGAGGGGGTGGGCGTGCGTGTGTGCCCTGGTATCACCACACTTGCACACTTTCTGACCATCACAGTTTTATTCTTCCTTTCCTCAGTCATGATGTATCTCAGTCATGATGTATCTAATGTGATGCACAATTATTTGCCCCTTTAAAGACTTCTGCTTTTTATATGCTTCAAAAAATGTTTTAATATCAAGCAAAGTAAAGGGGAAAATGTTTTTAGATAATGATTTCAAATAATAAGAGGAAAAAAAGACCAAACCAAACTGGCCCAGTGTGAAGATACAATAGAATGAAGATACAATGACAACATGAAGTAGGTGAAAGTGTCTTGGAAAGCGACACATTGTGCCCTGATGTACTACACAACTCCCTTCGATTCTCATCTCCCTTCAGTTCTCTGTCTGGAATCTCTCCCATTGAGCTGAATTACTCCAGTGGAATTTCAAGGTGTTCTACTAATTTTCTGCGCTGTTTTGGAATTGCAGCATGCTTGTAATTGAAGCAATGGTAGCAGAGGAAGTGAATGAAATTATTCAATTCGTTCAGTTCCATATATTAGAGTTCTCATTAACAGCCGCATTGTTCGGCTTTAACTTCTCTTTTCTCAGTGGGGTATGTGCTGTTGTTTACAGCACAGAACTGGTAAGCTTCATATTGCAGCCTACTTCATGGTCGAATATGTCACGGCCAAATGTCAACTATAGACCCTTGGCTATTGAGAACAAGGTGTAGAACATTGAGCTAGTTTTTACCAGGCTAGCCCTGATATAAAAGAATTAAAAAACAAAAACAGATTAGAAGCAGAATCATTGATATCTATCAGTCTGGAAAGGGTTCTTTTTTAAGCTTTGGGACAAACAGAGAGAGATACTTTTTTTAAAAAAGAAAACATACAACAGTAATAGATATTCTCATGGGTGGCTGGTATACAAAAATTACTCCAGGACAGCATTGTTTGATGAGTCCAGTAGATTACAAAAGAATGAAAGGTCTCATTTGCTGCATAAAAGGTCAGAGTTAATGATTGAGCAATAAGATAGAGGAAATGGGCAAAAATGTCAAGCACTGATGACATCCAAACCACTGTTGACCAGCACAAACATAAAGGTCCAGCTCACATTTACCAGAAAGCATCTTGGTGACACCCAAGAGTTGTGTAAAGAAATATTCTGTAGACTGTTGATTCAAAGGTAGAACTTTACATACTGCCTGTCAAACATGGTGCTGGAAGAGTGGTAGTGTGCACATGACATGCTGCATCGGGGTTTTAAAGGTTTACTGTGATCAAATGAATGAATGACTGATACAAAACACAAAAGCAAGTCCTCTTCTGAAAAAAAACTAAATGTAGGTTTTGGAATGGTCTTGTAAAAGTCTTGACTTAGATTTGACTGCAAAGGCTGCAGTCTTCAAACTTCAAACTTCACTACTTCAAACAGACTGTTCATGCTTAATTCTTCTCCACCAACGTGGCTGAATTCAGTCCAATTCAGTTATTGCTACCAAGGGTGGAACAGCTAGTTTGAAATGTCCATGCATCCTTAAGAAACCTTAAATTCATGTATCTAAAATTATGGACTTAAAATGTTACATTCATATAAGAAATTTAAGTTGGCCTTAAATACATTGATCACATGTTCTTAATTTTAAGGCAGGACTATGTAATCTCGCCTAACATTTCCGTAGACATCTTGCATTCTGTGAGGCAGTTGAGGTTATCTATAACTATCTGCTAATATGCCTTTGCTAACTAGTTAACCAGCTTTGTTGAGCTGGTTAACTCAACAAAGTTAAATTTGGGTTAAGTGCAAATTTATTGCCAGTTGGCTGGGCAACGTTCATTTTTACCCCTCATTCACTATGTTGCCAACCCATACAAGACTAGGTGCATTCTGAAAGTCTAAAAATACTTTTGCCATTATATAGGTTGTAAATTTCATTCATAATGCTCTTAAAAAGATCTTTAAAAGTCTTAAATTAAACTAGTAAAACCTTCAGAAAGCCTATAGTTAATGGGCTTGTTAGCAATCAGTTTCCTCCACAAGGCCTATTTCATTTGGTTTTTTCACCCACATTAGACTTTCACATTAAAACTGTCATGATTTGAGTTTTTCCTGTGTGTTTTATTTTAAGTTTCTGTGTCTTCTGAGTCTCCGTGTTGTCCTGTCTTCCCCTTGATTGTTTCCAGGTGTGTCTCGTTCCCTGATTACCTCCTGTGTATTTAATGCCACCTGTGTTTCTGTGTCAGTGTCGGGTCCTTGTTGAATGTGTCGTTCCAGTCTGTCTTGCTGTCCATTCGTTTACCAGCAGCTATTAGTGTTGAGCTCATCTGTGCTGGCTGGGATTATTGGACTTTGTATTCCTGGAAACTTCATTAAAATCATCATTTCACTTCCTAAACCTGGGTCCTCTGTGTCAGCCTCACCACTCACACTGCACTTTCTTGACATAAGGACCCGACCACAAGTAACTACGGTGAGGCACGCAAAAGAGAAGGAAATTATATCGACAACATGGACTCGGTACGTTGGGAGAAACTAACATCTACAATGAAGGACTATAGAGACTGTAGCGAAACCATATTTCGGGTATAGACGTCTCGGGGTCGCCATCAGGCTACTCCTGGTGCTGGAGGACTGGTCCGCCCAACTCAGCAGCAGTTGGGGGTTGGTGGAGCTGCAGCAGGAGGCAGAGTGGGAACACCAGACAGCTCTAGCTGTCATGACTGGCAACCCTCTGCCTCCTAAGCCGGACTTCCGCTCCATCATCTCTGGAACCTGCCACACCTCTCGCCGACACTGCTTCTCTTGTCTTTGCCCCTCTAAGTGACTTCTCTGCCCCCGTTAGCTGGTCTTCTGCCCAGTTAGTGGCTTATCTGCCGCCGTTAGTGGGTTTTCTGCCTCTTCCTGTGGTCCTCCTGATCCCTCTCCCTGTGGTCCCTCGCTGCCCCCCAGTGACTCTTCGTTGCCCCCAGTGACTTCTCGTTGCCCCACAGTGACTCCTCGCCGCCCCCTAGTGCCCCCAGTGCTCCCTTAGAGTCTCCTTCCCCTAGTGCTCCCTTCAAGTCTCTGTCTCCTAGTGCTCCCTTCAAGTCTCCGCCTCATAGTGCTCGCTCTGAGTCTCCGCCTCCCAGTGCTCCCTCCAAGTCTCTGCCCCCAGTGACTCCTCGTTGTCCTCCAGAGATTCTTCGTTGCCCCCTAGTGCTCCCAGAGACTCCTTGTCACCCCCTAGTGGTCCGATAGCTCCCTCATCGTCCGCAGGTGGTCCCAGAGCTCCCTCGTCACCTCCAGGTGGTCACAGAGCTCCATTGTCGCCTCCCGGAGGTCCCAGGGTTTCCTCATGGCCTCCAAAGGTCTGGCCCCTGCGCCGACATCACCCGCCGGACCCGCCTCCAGGGATCCACCTCCTGCACCCACGTCGCCCTCCGGACCCACCTCCAGGGAGCTGCCTCCAGGGAACCGCCGCCGTCGCCCGCTGGACCTCCACCAAGGGGTCCGCTGCCGCCCTTGGTCGGGGCTGCTCCGCCGACACCCGCCGGACCTCCCCGTGGGGTCCACTTTCTGTGCCACAGACTCCCACCGGACCTCTCATGACAGTCCACCTCCTGCGCCTCCGCCCACCCTGGTTGGGTTGTTTTTTGTTGATTTTGGACTCTGGCCCCCCATCCAGAGCTCCTCCACCTACCCCTGTTGTTTTTTTGTTTTTGGATTTGTCTGGGCATCTGGAGCCAACCTTGAGGGTGGGTAGTGTCATGATTTGAGTTTTTCTGTGTGTTTTATTTTAAGTTTCTGTGTCTTCTGATTCTCCGTGTTGTCCTGTCTTCCCCTTGATTGTTCCCAGGTGTGTCTCATTCCCTGATTACCTTATATTTACCTACACAGGTGTTTAATGTCACCTGTGTGTCTGTGTCAGTGTCGGGTCCTTGTCAAATGTGTTGTTCCAGTCTGTCTTGCTGTCCATTCGTTTACCAGTAGCTACCAATGTTGAGCTCAGCTGTGCTGCTTGGGATTATTGGACTTTGCATTCTTAGAAACTTCATTATTTCACTTCCTAAAACTAGGTCCTCTGCGTCAGCCTCATCACTCACACCGCACTATCCTGACAAAAGCATTTTTTGGTAATGTTGTATTTTTGCAATTCCTACATTATTTGTGTTCAATAGTAAAATTTGTTTGAGCACAAAACATTCATGCAACAAAAGCAAAAAAAAAAAAGAAATCTATTATTTTAAATTTCTACAGAATTTAGGCAATGTGTTGATCTTCATGATGGATTTGTGGCTCGCTAACTCTGACCTGCACAAATCGCCTCCATTTTAATACGCTCTACAACAGCAGCTTCATTCTGGGCAGATGAGTACATCATTTGAACTTCTTATCTGCTTGGAAGAATTCAAAATGTAAGCGTGCGCGATAAAGAGCGTGTTTTTACCCAGAAACGGATCAGTAAGTAGCTGGGTGAATGTTAAAGAGGGCTTTAGAGAACGCGCTGCCTTTGGCCTCCTTTTCCCTTCTTTGGGGGATTACTGTTCTTTAAGTCGGTGAAAAACATCAATGCACATTTATTTAAAGGATGAAGGCATTTTCTGAATGATATTTTGGAGCCGTATCATCAGGTCTTGAGCTAGGATTAGTGCTGTTAGGCATTGCGAGCTCTCTTTCCTGTCTTGATAAGTTGGATTTCTCCTTCAATATGCATGTAAGCTGTGGGCTCTGCTCTTTCTCGCCTGCTCCTCTCAGGTCCTTGCCCAGCCTCATCTGGCCCAACCCGAACCCGCTGCTACTATTCCCTTCGACATTCCCCACGCAATACATCTCTTTTTTCATCATCCTTTCATTTATTTCTTCATCGCTTCAAAATATTTTACTTCTAGCATGCACATTTTTTGATTGAATAATATAAGCTGAATGCTCCCAACCATTTATTTCCCAAGACGGGTTTCTTTTTTACCTCTCCACAGCTGGCTGGTATTTATCATCCCGGTCTCACACTGAAACCATTTGGCAGTCAGATCAGTGGGTGATGAGGTTAACTACTAAAGTTGTATGTAACTTGGAGCCTTCCTTGTGATGATTAATCAACCAGCAGAAAATGAGCTCCTGTCCCGGCATCCCATGCAGTGTGCAGCATCTGTGATGGTCAGGGCAAACAAATGGCTCCCCACTTTTGTTGCTGAGGACATAGAATAACTGGGCATTATGAGCAATTAATTTTACATGACTTCATCCACAGAGTTACCATCAACAAATGAAAAAACTTTTCATGTAATGCCCAGAAGCACCAGCATGCTGTTGGCTCTCTTTAGAAAAATATTTAAGTCTACAAAAGATTTGAAAATCAACTGTTTTTGTGTTTTGTAAATCATTGTAAATCTCAATGTGTGTCATGAAGAGCCTTTGTATATTCAAAATTAACCTGGAAATAAAGAAACTCAGTCCAGACTCATTAAAAAAACTGTGAAGCTAGTTTAGCGCTAGTTGAAAGCTATGATGCATATGTTAGATTTAGTGTTGTTAGCAACTGAAAGTTAGCCAGTACTGCAGCTGAAAGCTAAAATCTAGAAATATATGGGACCGCCACTAAGAACATATTTAACTCCCTGGTTTGCACACCAAAAATGTCTTACTATACACTGAACAAAAGTATAAATGCCCCATGTGACATCTAAGAGTTTTATGAACATTTGGGTTACGCAATATTTAGAGAAACTCAAAATATATTTTCAGTAATTACTGATCTTCATATCGGCATTGATAACATTGTGGTATGGCCATTTGTAGCGGCTTAGCAGTCATTTGAACATGATAGGGGTCAGGTTGAGGAATTTGATTTTGACCAAGTTGGCTTCTCATACAGTACGTAGCTATGGACAGTCTGACCCTAACCCAAACCCCTTCCCTGTGATGCATCTGTTGTGCAGACCAATAGTCTCATCAACTGTGTGTGTTGCTGGTCTTAGCTGACCCCAGAGATGGACGAGCCGGATGTGGTGATCTTGTACTGGAGTGGTCACACGTGGCCGACGAGAATGAGGTCGATTTGCAGTGTTGGAAACAAACTCTTAAATGCCCTATGGTCCGATAATGGACATTGAGCCATGCAGCTACTGCTCTGGTGGACATCCCTACATCCAACATGCCAATGGCATGCTCCCACAGAACCTGCGACATCTGAGGCATTATGACTTGTGACAAAATTTGACATTTTGGGGTGGCCTTTTACTGTCCCCAGTCCAAGGATTGTCCAGCTGTTGCTCATATTGTCATTTTGTCCCACTGGACATGCACTGAGTAAAAAAACAATTTACTGTGTAATGCTCACTGACAGAAAGTTAAATAAAAAATTATACACAAATCAAGAGAAATATTACTTTTGTACAACAAAATGTCAGCAAATGCTCATTTAGAGTTGTTAACTCCATATGGCAACAATATATTATATTGTGTATTTATATTGCATTTATATTTTATAATGTATACATTAATATGTGTAGTAGAAACAAGAAGAAAAAGCTAATATCTAGTTTTCTCTCAAGTTGGCCAAATCTCAGGCATAGGTAACAATTTAATTTCCTGCTGAAGTAAGATGTACTTGTTGCTTATGAAGTGAAAAATAATTTCACCCACATATTTGGCACTGACACCATCTTTGAATAAATGCTGGGATCAAACAAATCTTCCGCTTTGTCTGGTTTCCAAATTTCAATTTACCATAGTCTAACACAGTTGTGGCGATTAGCATACCTATCAATGGGGGAATGTGCTAACATTAGTATAATATTAGAATCCCATTCTCTTTAAAAAAATATATATTACGTTGTGTTGGTATTTGTCGTGTTGGATTAGAGCTAAAGATTATGCTGAACAAAGTGTTCTCTTAGCAATCGAATAAGACTTTATCAATGGTGTACTTAAGAACAGAAAATAATGGAGGACCCAGTTAAACAACTCCAGATTTTTTCACTTTAAAACCCCCACCAAAAACAATGTGTTGTTTGAGTGATTCCAAACAAACTAACCAAGCTGCTCCAGAAAGTGGCAACAATGTTTTTCTTTTGTACTGCAAAAGGGGCTAAGCTCGGTCCTGGCTTCAAAGCCGGATTGAGCGTTTTTGCATTGGCCTGGTCCCACCCTGGAACATCAAGAGCTGTGGTTCCAATCAGGATGGCCAGACAGGGCTGGTTTGGGGTCAGCTGTTGATTGGTTGCTTGTTGATTGGTGCATGGCTGGGGGAGCAGGACAGAGACGAGTTTTGAATCTCTAGGTCAGAGGAGCACTAGAGTTTCTCGATGTCCTGTCATATTCTTATCCATAACCTTTTAAATGATAATAATGATATTTATTTGCATTTTCTTTTCTTTTCAGTTAAAATAATATTAAACAAGCTGAACAGAGGATCCTCATTGTGCCATCACACATCAAGCAGATAAATATATGTGAAAAAAACATACACTGCCTGTGGTCCCAATTAACTGCATATGAATAATAAAATTATTTATTATAATTGCACCTAAATTATGAGATATTCATCTGTGATACACTGAATGTACAGTATATGTCAATATGATTTATCAACATGAGGTTGATAAATCTGCGCTTTGTGCTACACTGGGACTAAAGCGTCACTTCTCCAACTGAGCTGATCAGAAGTCAGCAACACTCTGAACAAGGTCTTGTTTCCGCATCTGCTTCGCTTCAGCGAGGGAAATCATACAAGCCGCAGCAGTAGTTCAGCAGGACCAAACATGAGTCCAGCTCATAGAGAACACTCAGATGAGATTTTTTTTTTTTTTTAGTTAAACACAAAGCTGAGGTGAATATTTCCCTCAGCTTCCTCACTGACAAGTGCGTACAAAATCAGCTAGACGTGACAACCAAGAGTGAAAATATTCTAGGTTCTCTGGGGAGATCTCCTCGGCAAGTTTAGCAGGAATTTGATTAACATGACGGTCCTGTCCACCTTCATAGTCATGCTGTGTGCAACCTGCAAGAAAATACCTGATGTAGTTAAAGGGGTCTTTGCAAGTTGTTTTGAGATTTTAATGTGATTTAAACAATTTTCGGATTCTAGAAAACGCTCACTGACCAAAACAAACAAAACCTATTTTATTCATCAAGTCACTCAAGTTTTATTATAACCTTTGATTAGACATTCATTGGGCTTGATGGCTGGAATTGGCTATAAATTAATTCAATTAAAAAAAAAAAATTCCCAGTCTTTCCTTGTAAAGACTTAATTTTATAAACATTTCTTTCCTCTCTGCAGTGCCCCATCCTCAGAAGCAGATTTCCTATAACACATCCAAAGCTGGAGTCGTCAAACTGACCCAGACTTTGGGAACTGAATGGATTGACAGAGGAGTGCGTGTCAACTGCATCTCACCGTGAGTGTTTGCCACTCTTCACCTCACATACTTGTTCACCTTGTTTGATTGTCATGAAGAATTGGGTGGTTAAACAAAAGCTGTGATTAGTGTTTTTGCTATCAGAGGACAAAGCTCTGCTTTGAGAGCGATCCGCTAATTTATGCCCTCGAACAACACGTCGCTGCTTAATTAGACGAGGTCTTGAGGGATGAGTCGACTGAGAGCTTGCTCTAATTTTTCTGCTCAAAGCAGCTGCAACAATGGAAACTTGTTTGAATAAAAAAACAGCAGAACACAGTTTTCTGACTTCTTCATCTGTGTGTTAAAATATGAGAGCGGAAGCCCCTGCTTCCGTTGACCCTAACCGGAGCATCCTCAGCCCAAATCCGTCCGACCGCTCTGGGCAAACCAGGCCCAGAACACTTGGCTTTATTTATCATTGGCTTGTTTGCTAATTTTAATTTGCAGAGAAGCAATTCTGTCTCTCTAATCCAATTCTCCCCACGCTCTCCACCCTTTTGCGAATAGGGTGTCTCAATGGCCCGCTGATTTCTTTGAAGTGATGGTTGGTAAATATGCATAAAAAAGGAAGGGGTGTGAGGGGCAATTAGCGTTCGTGAGGCAGACTGGAGCCCGGTTCTATTGCCAACTTTTTTAGCCGCAGCGGTGATAAGCTGCATTATCTAGAAAATTGGCTGAGGGAAAACAGCACCTCTGATTGCCAGGAGAGGTTCCAGATAACAGGGCGGTTGAAGAGAAATATAATTGAGGTGGAATACGTTAACCAGGGGTGTCACACATAATCCTTGAAAGTGCTAATTTAACCATACGTTTGAATTCTATATCCATGGGTTGAAACAATGATTCAGTCATTGTCACATTAATTGTGCCGGTTGACATGTTTTTTCAGATGGAAGCTAACAACACACATTTTCTGGTAAATTTGTACCTAATTTTAGTTTCAAACTGAGAAATGTATGCCTAAGCATAAGTAAAAACGGATGCAAGCAACTTACTCCAGATTTACCTGTGGGCTCCTCAGTCAATAAAACACCCCCCCATACCTGCGGTAAATATCAATGGTGCCATGTCATCACACATTCTTTGTGGGATAATTGGTTTTATTTATATCGCCGAAGTGATGCCTCTGAAACAACACTGTCACTCCTGGCTCTGCGCTGTGATGCCTTCTGATTTCATTGTAGATTTTTTTTCCCTTTCCTTCCCCTCTCTCTCTGTTTCTCTCTCTATCTATCTATCCTTCTTTGGCTTTCTCTGTTTTTCAGGGGGATTGTTGACACCCCTCTCATCCACTCGGAGGATCTAAGGCCTCTGGTGCAGCGCTGGCTGTCAGATATTCCTGCTGGTAGACTGGCTCAAGTGACAGATCTGCAAGCTGCAGTGGTCTACTTGGCATCTGATGTCTCCGACTACATGACAGGGCATAACTTAGTCATAGAGGGTGGGCAAAGTCTGTGGTAGAGGCAGTACATGAAACTTTTTCCTCACTCTTTTAGAATTAAACTTGATATTTGGAGTTTTACAAGATGCTGCTTCTCTGTTTGTTGTCTTAAATGATACAACTGAACTTTTAACAGATGAAAATTGTTAGCATATTTTGTTACACTCAAATCCTTGTATTCTATCTTGATATATGTGAGACTGGTGTAAAAAAACAAATAAAAAATCTGGAAAGTGAGGCATGTTTGTATTTACCTAGACACTACTTAAAGGATTTAAGACAACCTCCAGCGAGGTTGACAGTTTCCATGTCAACCCCGCTGCTGTCTTTGGGTCATGTGTCTCGTGCGGTTTGAGCGTTTCAGTCCAATTCTCCCTCTGGCTTTTTCTTGCTACAAGTCAACCTACTCTTCACTCTGCAGGAAGTGGCGCTGTCGTTCACCTTCTTAATTGATCCATTAACTGTTTGTGAGCTGGGGAGAAAAAAACATCACTCAAAGACAGGGTCAGGCGTGGACGCGACCCAGGCTGCTGCAATTATATGAAAAGTAGCCGCCAATTAGCACTCTTTGCGTTGTTGACACCATTGGTGTTTATGCACGTGACTTCAGGTTCCGGCTGGTAGTGACCGCTCTCTGATTTACATAATTGGGGGTTTGGTCATTAATGGGAATAGCGTGTGAGAGGATCCCATTAAGATATGGAGTGTGATCTAATCTCACTCCACATCTCTTTGCTATTTATCTCCGGTTGGACTGGCAACGCTGGCAATTATTAGGATGCTTATCATTTTTTTATTTTCTTTTTTTTTTCATTAAAGCATATAACTTTGTCACAGCATGGGTGTGCAAGACTTTACAGAATTGGTTCACAGGAACAATTTGTCAAATCTGTGCTATTTTGTTGTTTCACCACTGAGCGGCAGCAGTAAGTTAGGCAGCTGCAGCACACAATGAGAAAGTTATGAGGTGATCACATTATCTCCCCTCATATATACGGTAATCTACTTATCTATATGGATAGATAAGATTACCACAATATTGGGCAAATAAATATTAATATGAGGTTTCAAACTTCAGCTACATACAAAAAGTAAGTCAATATACGGAAATCCCATCTCATTATTGGGGAAGACAATAAACAGGGATTTTTTTTTTTGGAGGTGGTGGGGGGGGTCAGCAAAGTTACAGTGAAATATAATGTAAAATATGGTTTAAAATGTGTTTAATATGTTCAAGTTGCAGGACCAAAAATAACTAGTAAGTGGTGATGCACATCAAATGTGTGTTTTTCTCAGGTCAGTAAACAAACTACTGAGCACCATAGAAGTCAAACTAAAATTCAGATTTTGCAAAGATATAAGTTTAATTCAGTGTCACTAACCTAATCTCTGCTACACCTTTACAAAAACTTGAGGCTCTAAATAAAAACAAGCTCTCATGAATAATTCCACTTGATAAAATTCCTCTTAAATATGGATTTATTGTAGTGGCTCACAATGCAATTTGTGTGTTATTTAAATTATAACATGTAAATTGTTGCTTTATTTTTAAACCTCGTTTTGTCCATGTCCAAAATTGCGGGGGAGGGACGGGACCCCCGCAACCAACCTGGGATTTCCGCCCATGCATGAAGTATAAACAATTGACTGGATGTAAACTAAATTATTGAAGAGTTATAAAGGTATGAAAAATGTGTATTTATTGGGTTTTAAAATCAGATTTGTTTTTGTTTTCTTTCAGGTCATGAAACTGCTTTGACATAAGTCAAATATAACCTCAATAAACACAAAATGCAGTTTTATTTTATTTTTTATATTTATAAAGGGGGATAAACATCGTATGTGAAAAAGTAATCGCCACTAAATGTAAAATCTGCTAATGCCACTTTGGCAGCAACTGCTACCATCAAGCAAAGCCAAATCATTGTAGTGGAATTTTGGTTGAATTTGCTTTAATTCAACCACATTGGAGTGTATTTAAGCATAAATATCCTGTTTGACCTAAAATTTTAACTGATTTTAGGTCAGGACTTTGAAAGGACCACATCAAAATCTTTTTTTAACCATTCAGAGGTGGATTTGTTTTGCATTATCACAAACTGATGTGTATTGGTTTGGTAGATACAAAACTTTTTTCTTTTGTTTACATTTTCTGATATCAAAATTAGTGTGATGATCTAAAACTTTATGACAAAAAAGCAAAATCAGAAGACCTTTTTTTATTCACAGCAATATACAGTATATTGAAATAGGAACCAAATTTTATGGAAAATCAAATTTTCTAAGATGACGGGCCACAGCCCAGAGGCTTATTAATGCAAACACAATAAGTCATTAGCCTCCCATCAAACAAATGCAAAGCAGTCCCAAACTTTCAGATTACAATTATGTTTTTCACCCACAGTTATTTTTCCATTTAGACAAAGTGTCTAAACTGTTGTTTTGACGACATGTTTTGTACCACATTACCCCCTTTCATGGCCCCATCGGAGAGGTCCTTGTTTTGCTTTCTGACTGCCGCCAAAAGAGCCAGATTTGTAATTTGAGCAGCAACACACGATCTCTTGAATGCAGTAACCCGCTCCACGAGGTTTAAGTGATCTTCAATCCATTATTTATCACCTCCTTTCAATGCCATTATGCTGAAGAGTGGGGACCCTGTTGTAAAAGTGCTGTTGTGCTAAACAGATCGGCGGCGGCCAAAAAAAGGCCCTGGCTCTTCAGCTCAGCTTTGATTAATGTTCCGCTCTGTCTTTGCACGAAATGTTTTACAACGGCGGCCGCAACAAGGTAGACCTGGGTCGATGGCGTACAACATCACAGGGCTGTACGTGTCCAGGTGACCCAAGGGTTTATGGATGACATATTAACATTTGACAATACCAAGAGTTTATAGACGGATTAGCGCATTTTTTTTATGAACCCACTCAGTAACTGTTTAAAGATTAAATGTTATCCTCTTATAAATTGAGCTGCACCATGCTGATGCTATCATTGGTGGTAAAACTGTGGTACAGCAAAAGAAGAAGAAAAATGTCAACATTTATCCTTGAAGGAGGATACAGAATGGAGTGAAACTCCAATTTTATGATGTAGGATTTTGACTATAAAATTGTAGGGATTTGAGTTTTTGTGTTTATTTGAGGTTTCTGTGTCTATTGCGTCCCGTGTTGTCCTGTCTACCCCTTGATTGTTCCCAGCTGTGTCTCGTTTCCCTGATTACCCTCTGTGTATTTAATCCCACCTGTGTTCCTTGTTCCTCGTCGGGTCCTCGTCTTGTCTTGACGCATCTAGTCTTTTGTCAGATGTCTCTGGTTTATGGAAGCCCGTTTCCGCCAGTTTGTTAAAAAAAAAAAAAAAAAAAAAAAAAAAAAATATATATATATATATATATATATATATATCATTATAATGAGATAGTATCTCAAAATAATGAGATAATTATCTTGTAAGTAACAACACTTTAATGTAAAGTTGGCACTTTTAATGGAACTTTTAGAGCAACTTTGCATTCCAAATCACACTTCATGACATCAGTGATAGACATTCATAAAGACTCCTTCATGTTCATGACAGGTGTTATGTCATGTTTATGACAGTGTCATGTCAGTCTTATGCACACCTTGTCAAATAAAGCGTTACCTATGAAATTAATAATATTTAAGACTCCGTCAAATGATCACTGATGGGCTGGGGGAATAGTTTCTCTAAATCAACCAGGTCCACAAAAAACATCTAACAAGTCAGATATTATTTCAGTATGTCCTGTGTGATTGTAAAACTAAATTGCATGAGTTATAATTTGTTTCAATGGTCTACTTAAAAAGACTAATACAATTTAGTTTCTTTCAATCTATCTATTTCTATGGTCAATCTATTGACCATAGATAGAAATAGATAGACCATTTCTATGGTCAATCTATGTCTTTAATAGACATAGATTCATAATGGGCGCCCTGGATTAAAGACACTTCTGTCTTTAATCTTATTCATTATTGCAAAATAGTAGCATCTTGTTCAAAACATCACTGAATACTGCCAACACGTTCAGGTTCTCCATTTTCTTAGATTACTTGTTCAGGGAAACGGTTGATATATGGACAGGAGTGTTACATGTACAAGCAGTGTTTTAATCATGTTATTATTAACAGATAACCATTTGTGACAGTTTTCCTAACAATATGCTATTGTTTGCAGTTATTAATTTGATAAGAGTACAAATGTTGTCATTACTCTTGACATATATTTCAGTGTTTTTCACTATTATTGCCAATGAATTTATTTACACTGCAACAGCAAATCATAAACATGTTGGGAACCGGGTTTTTGGTTTTCTTTATGCGGTTTTTCCTCTGTTCGCCTGCTGCTTCATCCTTTATCCAACCAGATGGGTGTTAGAGGTTGCACACCTGGAGGGTCATGCCCGCTAACTCAGTCAGCGCACCTGTGACTCATCACCCAATCATCCTGGAGCTTAAGAGGAGTATTCCTCTTAAGTGCTGGCCGCACTTACGCGGCTCAGTGATTACGTGACACGCAGCGCAGTGCCCTACAATGCACTGTAAGCTATGTAATGTGTTTTGAGGCAGTTGACCAAAATCCCGGACGATTTTGAAATTCCCCCCGGAATTAGGTCTGAAAAGTAGGACATGTCCGGGAAAAAGAGGACGTCTGGTCACCCTATTTGAAGGGTATTATGCAGCTCTGTACACACACTACCGGACAAAATGGATAATCAAACAATTAAAAAATTTCTTAACTCCTTGGATCTTCAATCTCTGGGAAAAAACCAGAATGACAGTACTGGCATTCCTGATGCTTCCAATGGGGTTAAATTTTGAATGGTGCAATGAAAAAGAAATTGTCCCCTTACAGACAAATACATAATTAGAAGAATCTCAGATAAGCAAATAAATAAATACTAAGGATAAAAAAGCTATCAAGCCAACTTTCCCTAATGGGAAAACTTAATCAGTGTAACAACTAGTTGTTACATTCTTGGCAGCAGAATTTGTAGCAACTAGCAATAAGGTACCACCCACACAGAAATGATTTTGTCGATTAGGTCGATTAGATCCAGCATTGTGGGAGACCATAAATGAAATCCAAAGTCCCAGAGTGGATATATTTCAAAACATCTTAATTTCTCCTACCATGGGTCCACCGCCTGTGAGAGGGGCCAAAGGGGTCGGGTGCAGTGTGGGATGGGTGATGGCTGAGGGAGGGGGCACTGGCGATCTGATCCACGGTTGCAGAAGCTGGCTCTTGGGACGTGTAATGTCACCTCTATGGTGGGGAAAGAGTCGGAGCTAGTGTGTGAGGTTGAGAGGTTCCAGCTAGAAATAGTTGGTCTCACCTTGACGCATGGCTCTGGTTCTGGAAACAGTCTCCTTTAGAGGGGCTGGACATACTTCCACTCTGGAGTTGCCCATGGTGAAAGGCGCTGGGCAGGAGTGGGCATACTTGTTGCCCCCCATCTCAGTGCCTGTACGTTGGGGTTTACCCCGGTGAACGAGAGGGTAGCCTCCCTCTACCTACAGGTGGGGGGACAGGTTCTGACTGATGTTTGTGCTTACAGGCCGAATGACAGTTCAGATTACCCACCCTTCTTGGAGTCCTTGGATAGGATAGGGTACTGGAGAGTGCCCCTCCTGGGGACTCCCTTGTTCTTCTGGGGGACATGTGGGCAATGACAGTGAGACCTGGAGGGGCGTGGTTGGGAGGAACGGCCACCCCGATCTGAACTCGAGTGCTGTAATGAACACCATGTTCAGGCATAAGGGTGTCCATATGTGCACTTGGCACCAGGACACCCTAGGCCGCAGTTCGATGATCGACTTTGTCATTGTTCCGTTGGATATGGGGCCGTATGTCTTGGACACTCAGGTGAAGAGAGGTGCGGAGCTGTCCACTGACCACTACATGGTGGTGAGTTGGTGATAGGTTTATTGTAATTCCTATCTAGCAAGGATTCAGACCAGTCGTGATTGTCTTTTCTGCAGAATAGGAGGGAAGATCCGAGACGCGACAAATCGCTGTAAAACACTGTCTGGGATCAACTCTGCCAGATCTTTCTCTGCATTTGGCTTTATTAGAAAATACAAGGAAGGAGGTTGGGCCTTCTCACATAGTCACACAAAGAATTTGACCAATGACCTTTTTCTACAGGGTGTCCTGAAACCTTCTGTGGGCATGCCCTTAAAAGGGCATGGTTGACCACAACTAATCAGTTACAGATGGAAGCTGATAACACAGGAATGTGCAAAGTCTCTAGCCTCCAGGCAAACATCCTACAAATGGTTAATAGTATTTCACAGAAGAAAAGAAGTCAAGTAACATCAAATAATAATATGAAAACATAACCTTTCAAATAAACTCACAAGTAAATGAAATTAGATAATTATTCTAACAGTTGGCTCCGTTGGTGGGGGAGGATGCCGGTCAGACCTGGCAGACCGAAACTTGTTGTGAGGGTCTGCTGGGAATATCTGGCAGAGTCTCCTGTGAGACGGAGCTTTAACTCCCATCTCCGGCAGAACTTCAAACACGATCCGAGGAAGGTGAGGGACATTGAGTCTGAATGGACCATTGTTGAGGCGGATTATCGGAGCTGTGGCCGCAAGATTGTCGGTGTCTGTCGCAGCGGCAACCCTCAAACCCATTGGTGGACACCTTTGGTGAGGGATGCTGTCAGCCTGAAGAAGGAGTCCTATTGTGCCTTTTTGGCCTGTGGGACTCAGGAAGCAGCTGATGGGCACCAGCAGGCGAAGTGGCATGCGGCTCGGGTGGTTGCTGAGGCAAAAACTCGGGCATGGGAGGAGTTTGGAGAGGCCATGGAGAAAGACTTCTGCACGGCATGGAGGCAATTCTGGTCCACTATCCGGTGTCTCAGGAGGGGGAAGAAGTGCAGCACTGCTTATAGCCTCCTGAGACCCAGAGAAAAAAAAGTTTTTGAATTTTTTTTTTTACACTACATGACTCTTTGGAGTGAAAAAACATCTCTACAATTGAAAAAATTTCAAAACATGTTTTTATTTATTTTTTAGAGTATGTCCTTTGGAGAGGACATCGGGACTCTCTTGTGGCAAATATGAACACATTTCGAGGCCCAGGATGTCCTCTCTAAGGACCAACAGGATTTAACACAGTGGCATGTATGGTTTCAGAGTTATGAACAAAAAACCTATGTCCTCCACAGAGGACAAAAATGTATTGCTGGGTCTCAGGAGGATAGTGGGGATGGTGTGCTGCTGACCGTGACTCGGGACGGTGTGGGCCGATGGGCAGAGTACTTCGAAGACCTCCTCACTCCCACCAACATGCCTTCCATTGAGGAAGCTGAGCCTGGGGACTCTGGGTCGGGCTCTCCAATCTCTGGGGACGAGGTTGCTGAGGTGGTTGAAAAGCTCCTCGGTGGCAGGGCCCCAGGGGTGGATGAGATTCGTCCTGTGTTCCTTAAGGCTCTGGATGTTGTAGGGTTGTGTTGGCTGCAATATCAGAGGCAGTTCCTCTGGATTGGCGGATTGAGGTGGTGGTCTTCCTGTTCAAAAAGTGGGAGCAGAGAGTGTGGTCCAATTACAGGGAGGTCACACTCTTAAGCGTCCCTGGCAAGGTCTATTCAGGGGTCCTGGAGAGGAGGGCCCATTTAACTCGGATTCAGGAAGAGCAGTGTGGTTTTTGTCCTGGTCGTGGAACACTGGACCAGCTCTACACCCTCAGCAGGGTCCTGGAGGGTGCATGGGAGTTCGCCCGTTCGGTCTACATGTGTTTTGTGGACTTGGAGAAGGTGTTCGACCGTGTCTCTTGGGGAGCCCTGTGAGGGGTTCTCTGAGAGTATGGGGTACCAGGCCTTTTGATACGGGCTGTCAGGTCCCTGTATGACAGGTGTCAGAGACTGGTCCATATTGTCGGCAGTAAGTCGGGCTCGTTTCCTGTAAGAATTGGACTCCACCAGGGCTGCCCTTTGTCACCGATTCTGTTCATCACTTTCATGGACAGAATTTCTAGGTGCAGCCAAGGGGGTTGAGGGGATCCATTTTGGTTGCCTTAGGATCACATCTCTGCTTTTTGCAGATGATGTGGTCCTGTTGGCTTCATCAGGTCATGATACGAAGCTCTCACTGGAACGGTTTGCATCTGAGTGTGAAGCGGTCGGGATGAGGATTAGTGCCTCCAAATCCGAGGCCATGGTCTTGAGCTGGAAAAGGGTAGAGTGCTTTCTCCGTGTCGGGGGAGGGTGGGTGTCCTGCCCCAAGTTGAGGAGTTTAAGTATCTTGGGATCTTGTTCACGAATGGGGGAAGAAGGGAGCGGGAGATCGACAGGTGGATTGGTGCAGCATCTGCAGTGAAGTGGGCGCTGTACCAGTCCGTTGTGGTGAAGAGAGAGCTGAGTCAAAAAGCAAAGCTCTTGATTTACCGGACGATCTACGTTCCTACCCTCATCTATGGTCATGAGCTTTGGGTCATGACCGAAAGTACAAGGTCGCGGATACAAGCGGCCAAAATGGGTTTTCTGTGTAGGGTGTCTGGGCTCTCCCTTAGAGATAGGGTGAGAAGCTCGGTCATCCAGGAGGGAATCAGGGTAGAGCCACTGCTCCTTCACGTCGAGAGGAGCCAGTTGAGGTGGTTCGGGCATCTGGTTAGGATGCCTCCTGAATGCCTCCCTGGTGAGGTGTTGTCGGGACATCCCCCGGTAGGAGGCCCTGGGGACGACCCTGGACATGCTGAAGGGAATATGGTTCTCGGCTGGCCTGGGAACACCTTGGAATTCCCTTGGAGGATCTGGAACAAGTGGCTGGGGAGAGGGAATTCTGGGCCTCCCTTCTTAAGCTACTACCCCCACGACCCGACCCCGCATAAGCGGAAGAAAATGGATGGATGGATTCATTTCTATCCCCAGGGATCCTTAAGATCCACAAATTCATATATCTAAAATTAAGGTGTTACAATATCTTAAATCTATGTAAAATTGTAAGTTGACCAACTTACTAGATTTAATTTATATTTAAATTAAATCTGTTAATCAAAGGTCTTAAATGTTATGAATAGGCTACATGTAGTAGCCTATTCATTATCAGACCTGGAGTGATGAGGAGGCTTGAACAGTTTTAATGACAGATTTTGATCTGCAGATCACCAGTCTATAGGCAGGGATGAGTTCAGCCGTGATGTGGTCAGACAGTCCCAGATGTGGACCTGCATCAGCCTTGAATGCCCCTTTGATGTTACAGTAGACATGATCCACAATATTTTTGTCTATTACCTTTGTAGGTAATAGACAAATCACCTTTTTTAGAATGCTAAAAAAGATGATATTACATAATACTGCCCCTTTAAATATAAGCTAAGTTGTTGTGAACATCTTGACTTGGGCGTGGCCCATGAAACCAAACCAAAAAAGTGTGTGAGATACTTTTTTCTTATCTTACACACAAAAGTACACCCCTGTGTACTTTTTGAAATTGTTAGTTGGTTTAGTTTTTTTCTTCTTTTAAATGAAGTGTTGTTTTATTTACCGGTAATCAGGTTTTCTTTTTTTCTCACAGTATTGTATCTCTGTAATATTTCACAGTTCAGTTCACTGTATACCCACACATGTTCACCAACGTGTGTGTGTTTGTTGATGCATTTGCATGACATTATTGTAGCTTTATTTTTTCCAGTAATAACTCAAGCTGTCTATAAAAACAATTCAAAGATCCACATCCTTTCTCCTTGTAAATATATCAGGCTTTTATTCAACATTAACACAGAGCTGGGGAAACATTGCACTCCAAGTTCTCTAATTACAATGCAACTAATGTATTATTTCATCCCCATGTGGGATTACTTTCATCTTTCCCATTAAGATGCACATTTTGTTTGGATACTCAAATTACAAACCCCATATTAAATCTGACTGCGCAAAAGACATTGATCATATTCCCGATAGCTGCACTCCAACTTTGATTTAATTTGCACTTCCATTAATATCTATGAGACGTCCAATTGTCGTCTTGGGCATATTGATGGTATTGTAAGCCTTGCCTTCATATAATGTTCCCCAGCGGCAATGCGGAAATGTTACAGAGAATTAGGCCGAGGAGCAGGCTCAGTGGAACTGGCACTGCAGTTGAAAATTCATTATCCTAATAAATAGAAGGGAAGAGGAAAAAAAGAAAGATTCTTAAGAGAAATTTCTTTCTCCTTTTTCCTCTGTTAACAAAAACACAAAAAAGCCTCTTGCTTTGGCTCCCATGCATATGACTGAATCGTAGCAGCTGCTTAGACTCTGACACTCTGAGAAATCTTTAGAATATTCTTGATGTTTCAATAAAAAAACCTTCTCCTGCTGCAGATTTAAACCCATACACAGGCCAGTCAGAAATTTACATACATTCCTTGCTGGCATGAATTGCATAATGATTTTCATGGGAAAGATGTACTGGCTGCATGAGTTAAAACTTTTAGTTCTAACCCACTCTGCCAAAAATTAAGCAAAAGGATGATTCTTGGGTGTTTGGACTTTTAGTTTCCTGATCTCCAACCACTGAGCTTAACATAAAGCCCAGTGAGGAGGAGCAAATCAGGGAAACTCAGGTTTAAAAGCCAAATGTGACAGCTCCGGTATGGGAGCATTTAGATTCAAACTGAATGACCGTGGTGAGCCACCGAACCTGTGGACCCGCTATGTTGTAAAAAAGTAGCAATTAAACAATACAACCAACACATCTGCACCTAAAATGCACTGATGCAGGTTTGCTTGCTTGGGTACTATCCTATTGACAATTGTTGAGGTGCAGTGGCATTTCTGATATGGGCAACATCTTATAGGGGATGGCCCCCTCTCCCACCTGCCATCAACTGGAGGATCTGAAAGTGAATAGTGCCTAATGTAACCGCCCTCCCCCAACGCTGTTTCCAATTTTTTATATTTTAAACGTTTTCCAGTTCCAGTGATGAATGTTCTTTCAAAATTAACTTATCCTACTGCAGGGGTCTCAAACTCCAGTCCTCGAGGGCCGCATACCCTCAAGGGTCTTTTCAGATGTGCCACAGGTACAAAACACTGGAATGAAATGGCTTAATTACCCCCTCCTTGTGTAGATCAGTTCTCCCAGCCTTGCTAATGACCTAATTATTCTATTCAGGTGTAGTGCAGCAGAGGCATATCTAAAAATTGCAGGACTGTGGCCCTCGAGGACTGGAGTTTGAGACCCCTCTCCTAGTGTTTATACTAGGTGAGAAAGACTCACCTAGTATAAATAAAATTTTTATCTATTGCAATTACACCTAAGAGAAATTAATTTAATCAAAAATGTCATGAATATGTGTGTATGTATTCCACCTTAAGTTGGAATGCAGTTGTCTGGCCATTCGCCGATTACCGATCTTTAAAAAGCCTGACCTGCCGATTCTGATTTTGGCAGATACCAATTTTTTTTTGACTGAAAGGTTGCTAAATGTAGCAAGAAAGTCACCAGAAAGTTGGCAACAATGGGGTGAATATTGTTAACTGCAAACATGCAGACATGACCTGGAGGGGCAGTCTGTCAATCAAACTTTCTATTGTGGAGCAGAAGAGGACACACTTTTAAACCTTTGCTGACAAAGATAAGATCAGTGGACAAGGTTGGCTTCATGTAAGTACGCTTAAAATGTGTCCACACACTATCACTACTGCTTCTACATTGTCATCAGTGTTTGTTTATTCTAAATTCATGTATGGTATGTTGGGGTTTTACGAGATTTTCTTCTGGAATCGCGATGTCTGTGAGTGAAATCAGTTTGTGTGTGGCGTGCTGCTCCTGCCGTGTGGCTGGACACACGAATTGATCGAACTTGTACTTTTAGCGGCTTGTTTGTGCTCACAGAGGTTTTGGAAATTGGCCGACAATTCTTAAATCGTACCGTGTGAACCAGACTTAAGACTCACAAGCTCTACTCCTCTCCTCTCATCTCGACCACTGCCATAACCCTCTCTGACTCTGGTCGCTATGGTAATGTTTAAACATCCCTTCAAAATAAGATACAGATACACAACAAAAACAAAAATTTTTACTCACGATAGGCCTGTCACGATAACAAATTTTGTTGAGTGATTAATGGTCCCAAAAATTATTGCGATAAACGATAATACTGTTTGAAGACCTTTTTACACTGATTTAATGGAAATTATGTAATAATGCACGTGATTTTCTGCCAAAGATAGATACACTTTATTTTCTAAAGAACACTTAACACTGGAACTGAAACAAAACAACCATAAACAAAAATAAAATGGATTCTCAGTCTCCATTAACAAAAAATTTACTTGAATAAAAGTTAAACAACATAAAGTGAAAGTGTAAATAAATACTGCATTCAACCCAAAAGAGTGCAGATTATGAAGTCTGTATACTATATTGCCCTTCGGTAATCATTAGATTTAAATAGAGAAGATGGGCACATCCAACTACCTGATGCAATAGTTCACACTACACAATTTTTTGCCCCGATTTTCCCCTTACGACAATCATAGAACCTTGGGCGTTCTAAGATTGTGCCTTGCGATTTCATAACCGATCATCCTGTAGTGTGTGGTGTTACGGTAGATCGTTGTGGTGGGTGTGATCTAAATCAGGGGTTTTCACCGACTGGGAGATTTAACGCAGCCTGTTGAATGTGACAGGTAACCAATCAGAATCATGGATTTCCCTCAGTGCTTTCTGAGGGAAAATTACGGAGGGGAATCCCAAACAGCTGACACGGCTCAACCCGAAGTCCAGCGGACATTGGAAATGATATGTGGAAACAACATTAATGTTTATTCAACATTTCGTGTGAAGAATATAGAAATGACAAGGGGAGGAGTTGGAGCGAAATTGCTACCGCAGTTGATAAACCTGGTGACGTTTCAGCTGTTCTTCCTTAAGGTGACATAAGGTTATAGGTTATAATGATTTTCGTTCAGTCAGGACTGACACTAGCCACATGCATTGCAGGTAGATTGTAGTAAAGCATTGACCTGACTCTGACAGGACCTGACGGTGTGTCGGGACGGGTGCTTAAAGACTGTGCAGACCAACTAGCTGGAATCTTCACAAAGATTTTTAACCAGTCCCTTTCTCAAGCCACTGTCCCTCCATGCCTAAAGTCCTCTGCCATTGTCCCCCTGCCAAAAAGAACCAACATCAACACCCTGAACAACTACCGCCCAGTGGCACTCACACCGATCATCATGAAGTGCTTCGAGAGACTGGTGCGGAGTCACATCCTTGCTGGCCTGCCTGCTGAGCTGGACCCTCTCCAATTTGCCTACAAAGCAAAGAGGTTCACAGAGGACGCTGTATCCACTGCACTTCATGCTGCCCTGACCCACTTAGAGAAGCAGGGGAGCTACGTCAGAATGCCCTTTGTGGACTTCAGCTCAGCATTTAATACCATACTTCCCCAACGTCTGGTGTCCAAGCTAGCAAACCTTGGGCTCCCATCAGCCACCTGCAGTTGGATCCTGGACTTCCTAACAGGTCGCTCCCAGAGGGTCAGACTGGGCCCCCACACCTCCACTGCTCTGAGCCTGAACACCGGATCGCCACAGGGTTGCGTGCTCAGCCCACTTCTCTACACCCTCTACACTCATGACTGTCTCCAACCACCTCAGCAACAAGATCATAAAGTTTGCAGATGACACGACTGTTGTTGGTTTCATCTCAGGCGGGAAGGGGGAGCTGGAGTACAGGGATGAGGTGAAGCGGCTGTCAGAGTGGTGCAAAGTCAATAACCTGCTCCTCAACACCTCCAAAACAAAGGAGCTGGTGATCGACTTCAGGAAGAACAAAACGGACATCCAGCCTCTCACCATCAGTGGGACCTGTGTGGAGAGGGTCCCAGTGTTCAGGTTTCTGGGCATGGAGTTGGAGGACAAGCTAACCTGGAACACCAACACCAAGGAGCTGTTGAATAAGGCACAGCAGAGACTGTACTTTCTGAGAATACTCAAGAAGAACCGTCTCCCCTCAGACCTGCTGCAGGCCTTCTATCACTGCTCCATAGAGAGTGTGCTCACGTACGGTCTGTGTGTCTGGTACGGCAGCAGCACATCTGCGGACAAGAAGGCGCTCCAGAGGGTGTTAGGGCAGCAGAGAGAACCATAGGCTGCCCCCTCTCCACTATGGAACAGATTTACACTTCCAGGCTCCACAAGAAAGTTTTGGACATTTTAAATGGCTCTTCACACCCTGGCCATGGTCTCTTCCAGCTGCTGCCATCAGGCAAGAGATACAGAGCAATAAAAACCAGGACAAATTGCCTAAAAAACAGTTTTTACCCGATGCCAATCATGGCACTAAATTCAAAGGCATAAGAACTTCTGCTCTTGACACCACTTTGTTATAAATGTAAATTCTGTTGCGACACCTCCAGGCGCTGCAACCATCTCCTGATGTCTAAGTTTATTTCTCATTTTGTACTATTCATTTCTCAGGTTTTGAAAATGGGCTGACAATCGGCCGGCAACTCTAAGATCGTGTAGTGTGCGCTGGGCATTACACTAAGGAAGTGAGGAAGGGAGGGTCAGTGGAGAGCAACGGAGTTGAGCCTTTTTTCATTCAGTGTCATCAACAGAAAAAGAAAAAGGCATTTGCTCGAAGGTAAACTTTGCCCCTTATATGCACAACAATACCAGTTTAGACTTTGAGCTACTTGCTAAAAACTGAGGTGTATAACATTAAAACATGCATGGCTGCAACTGTATCTAAGATGTAAGTACATGACTGAATATAAATAAATAAATAGCAAGCACGCACATGCTAATATGTTAATAATAATAATAATAATAATAAAATATGCTAATCTATAAATGAGTGCAATGAAAATAAGGCTTAAGTTACTCAGTCTTGGGTATTGTAAAGTCTAATGGCTACAGGCTAGTCATTTCTGATTACAGGTGATGGAGACACAGGAGGAAACAGACAAGGGTCATGACACAAATCTGATGTGTGTTTTTAATGAGGTGCAGAGAAAGAAACATTCTTAAGGCAATCTTAAGCTGAGAAGAAAGCATGTGCCCTATATTGGAAAACAGCAGAAGGGCTACGCATTGACAAAGGATAAATGTTGCAATTTTAATTCTCCCCGAACCGAGTTTACCGAACTATCACCTTTAGTCACTCTAAATCCAAGTAAACTGCTACTATCCCCCAACTCAATGTTTACACTCACACTGGAAATGGCTGAAAACAGATTCACAATTATACCACTATACAGCTTTGAAAAGCTGATGTGGAGCTTCCTGCACAACCAACAAGAATGCAGCAAGTAGTTTGTATGTATGCAAGTCAATCATACAGACAAAACACATGTCTTTCCCAGCCGACATTGCACATTGTAAAACCACCTGACCATATGTGTTTGGGTTTTTAGGTGAGGGGCACTACCTGCTGATTGGTGATGGTACATTCTAGAGGTTTTTGAAACAGCTTGTCTTCCAGACACCAAAAAATATTAATTTGTTGACACAAATTAGAAGCAGTTTTTAAAAGCAGTAGAAACCCAAGTTTATACATGGTGCAAAATCTGTAAGTTATGATTGTTTGATGAATATATTCACTTATTTACTTTACTTCTCAAACAGAATATTATGAACAACTGCAATATAATTCAGTTTTCAAAATGGAGATCAGTTAAAATATTCTCCACCCTGCTGGATGAGAAAAAGCAGGATTAATTTAAAGTGAACACAATCCAACTTTAACCATAGGCTGTGTTAGATAAGCGTTTTTCTTTTTGTTTTTCTTCCTGATTTATATTTTATGTTGATTAATGAAGTGTCAGCTGAGTACTGCTCCCTCCCTTTGTTGAAACCTTGACATGCTGTTATCTATAGGGAAAACACCAAGGGCCAAGAGATGTGCTTTATGGTATAATTAATGCAATCATAAAAACGGAGGGGGAAAAAGCTGTTGTGTGCAACGTGACCAAGACAATGACGGGTTGCATGGAGCAAGGAACTAGAGGATGCATTGTTAGGTGACTTGTCCTTTGAGCCCCTCAGCCCCAAACCCAGTCTCCCACTTCTCCCCTCAACAGCAGACCTTGCAGGAAGCGCCGACTGTGAAACAAATCTGTTTTTTACCACAACTCCTTTCCTTCTTAAGCTTTTTCACAGCGTATGGCACAATTTTCCACTCTGTTTGCAAAGGGGTGGGCTCCGCATTTCCTTCAAGTCTGCCAGAGTGATTCATTTGGAGGTCATTAAAAAACTCATCTTTTGAAAGCGCTTTGCCTGTTCAGGTGGCAAAGCCTGTGCAGGAAGGGAGAGATGTGTCGTAAATAAAGGCAGCTACGTTTCATATGCCATAAATAGGGGACACCTAAGGACCTTGCATGATTGCAGACATCTAATCATTTAATTTATGCGCATCTAAAGGGGACCCTCATTAACATTCAAGTAGCACTCATCTGTCTAGTGAGGATCATTTGGAAGGCTGCATCGCTCTCAGATGGAACACATCTATTTGGGCAACACAGCATGGCTACGCACTCGGCAAGCACCTTCTCTCTTTCTCCTTCAGTGTCACAAGAGACACATCATGTGACTCTTACAGAGTGTGATTTGTGATCCAGTGGTTTGTGTTGCTTTTAATGAGGGGAGTCTTTGAGAAAGTTAAAGCGATATTTTCGAGGTCACAATGCAGAGTTGTGAGTGATGGTCCTGATGGTGGAGAAGAAAAACATTTAGGCATCTTTTTTTTCCCCAAGTCACCTGGGCATAGAAAAAGCTTATTTTTATTTATATATGACCATCGACAGCTTTTTAATTGATGATGGTAACATTAAGGGAGCATTCACACCCTTAATGTTCACACCCAAAGCCAACTCAGTGACTTTGTCACTACATTTATGTAGAGCCCTGGAAATATGTTAAGAATGTGATAATGTTAAATTAATAGGTATAATTATCTTATTGGGCAAGCATTCATTTGATTTAGTATTTAGTTAGAACAATTCATTTGGTTTATGACTAAATATGTGCTCAAACTACTTTATTATTTTTTATTTCATAGATTTCTGTTATGATAATACCCCTTTAAGAAAGACACAATGCATGATGGGAGTTAAAAGTTCATGACCTGTGGATAGATACGAAAAGAGAGAAAACTACACACGTTGTATGCTCAAACCATGGATTTTGTTTAATAAAGTTGCACAAAAGCGAAGACCTTTGAGGTTTTTTTAGTTCTTTTTAAGGGTGCAACATTTAGCAATACAGTATTTCAAAGAGAAAAAAAAATAAAAATCAGTGTTCAGCTAGAAAACTGCAATCAGTGCACCCCTAGAATTTAAAGTATAAAATAACTATTTTTTTATATCCAGAACATCAGCATCATCTTTGGAATTCTCCCTTTGAAGATTCTTTGAAGATCCTTGTTAGCTTGTATAACTTAGGGTCTGTACAAAAGGCAGGAGTGGTTGCCACTCCATCGCAAAGGATGCACAGTGATAAAGGAATTTGAGTAAATTGTTTACCTAACAATCTTGTTTATGGAGTGTAGAAGAAAGCCTGTCATAATAAGCAATAACTCAATTGCTTACATGATAAATTAAAAGGACCTCGATCATGTTTATTCTGATTTTGTTTACAAAGACATCATAATCCATTTTATTTATGGTTTTGGTTGTGTGGGGTTTTATTTATTTATTACGACTGGCTCAAAGTCATAACAAAACGGGAGACCATGCAGTGGTTAAAGTGCATAAAAAGGAAGATTTATTAAACACAAACAAAAATGGATTCTGGATGTCAGTATCAAGTGGTGTAATGCAAATGCTTGGATGTGGTGTATGAGCGCATATGAAAGTGTTGAGGTGTCAAAACACAAAGACAAACGCAAATGTGCAAAAGGAGGGGAGCTGAGGCCTGGCAACAAAACACCACAAGCATCAAGCGGCAGAGTGGACGCTGAAGGCGACCCAGAAGGTGGAGACGGCCAGGTTTAAATGTTCTGTGTTCCAAATTAACAAATCAGCAGCACCTGTAAGGGGAGGAGCACAAAAACAGACAACAAGACACCTGCCACTCAGCCCTTAAGGCCCAGAGCTGTAACACTCCCATCCTTAAGAAAAGGGCCCCAAAGGGGAACCTTTAAAAACTCAACAAATATGAATTTAAAAATGTTTGGGCTGGTAATATGTTACCAAAATTTAGTGTTCGGGATAACTGCCGTCACATTGTCAGCCTCCATGTCCCACAGCCATAAGTTGCTGTGCCCATCATGTCGGTCACTGGTTAGGAAGACTGGCAAAGAATGGTACAGCAGCTGAAACAGGATATGTCCTTACTGCTTCAACACCCTCAAGGTACTTTAAGAGGAGAAAACCACTTATAAACACAGACCTGACACACAAGTGACCTACCACAGGTTCACACCAAAATCAAAATGGATTCACCCAGTTACCACTCCCCAATGCAATAACCAGCAATCCAACCTCATGGTAGTGGACTGGCAGTGAAACAGTAAATTATTTCTCTTTTGTTATTAATTATTTTTAAATTGGACTGATGATTTTAACTCTTTTCTTGGTTATTTAAGATGATACCTCCCAAAAAGAGTCCAGGAGAACATTACTGTGACAACCTTGTGTGGAAGGAAGTATCCCTATATGCGTTTTTTTTATTTTTTATTTTTATTTTATTTTTTTCTACTATTGCTACTCAGTGGTGGTTGTTGTGTGTCTTGTCTCTATGCTGTAACTGCGAAATAATTTCCCTGCTGGGATGAATAAAGTAATTCTATTCTATTCTAAATAGAATAGAATAGAATACAAAACAACAGCTCTAATGCATCCCTATGACTTTTAGGATGATCATTTTAGATAACAAGAAAACATAGTTTTATGGACTGGAACAGATGTAATAATCAGCTGCAGTGATCCGCTCATCAGATTTGGCGAAAAGTTCACATACTGGGTTAAGGTCATAAGTTTACTCCTCATTCTGGGAGAACTGTATCAATCTCATTCTTTAGGTTAGGCGATGAACTTTTTTTTAATGACCTTGTTCTCCCTGATGCCCAAGGAGCGAAGCGAAGCCTGCTCCTCTCTCCATAGGCAGGACCCAACAGCATTTTGATGTCTCTAACAAGAACACAATAAATTGTTCCTCATTATTCAGTAATTAAATCCAAAGCGCTGGGTCCCCATCCCCCTGTGCCACGCTCTAAATCACCACCCTCCTCTCTGTTTCTCCTCCTGCTGTCCAGGTCTTTCATTTTCTCTATGCTGGTGAGGGGGGAGGGAGAATAAGTAAGAAAAGGTGGACGGGGGTTGTAGAAAGCGTAGCTTCATGCTCTTCATCACTCCCTTTTGCTACTATCCCTGTTATGCCCTCCTCTTCATTCCATCTGAAGGGCACCGCCTGGTTAAAAATGGGAGGGATTGCCTGAGTAGAAATAACAGGGATCCAGTCACGTTCGTCATGTGTAAAAAAATCTCGTGATTGGTGTCTTTTGGTGGGGGGAAAGGCCACCCCCACATCTGCTCCTCTTCCTCTGCTCTTAATTGTTTAAATGAGGTCATTAATAGAAGACAGACTCAAATCAGCTGTCATTTCAGCTGGGAATCACCCGCTGATTGAAAGGCATCATAAAAACAAGCCCAGGGCCCTGGCTGTTTTTTTTCCACCTCACCCACTGGGAGTTCCCTTTGTGCCTTTACAATTTCTGCCCATGCGCCTGCGGCTCTTTCTTAACTTTTCTCATGGTGGAGCTTAGGCGGGTAGCGCCGGGTGACACAAATCCACATGCGTGGCCCAAATATAGACACGAGGCAGTCAGGGTTGTTGGACATAATGACTGGAGGACATTGTAAGGAGGAATTTCTTTCTGCCATGTTACTAGAATGCCCCTGATCTAACTGAGAAAGATGCTCACATATGCCACTGTCTATACATGAGAGCAAGGTCAGATCATTTCAGAGGGTAATTGTGAAATTGGTATGTAAACTAGGACAATGGAAGAAATGATAAAAACTTAGGACAGATGACAAATTTCTTGACAGAAATTGAAATATTTTAGATGCATTTTAGATGCATCCTGCTTGATTCTTGCAATGAATATTTGGTAACACTTTATTTCACGGGTTGTGAATAAGACTGTCATGACACCGTCATAAATATGACATAACACCTGTCATGAACATGAGTAAGTCTTCATGAATATTTATGACTGTTGTCATAAAGTGTCATTCGGTAAATCATGACACTTTTAATGCAAAGTTGACATTATTCAAAATGTCTTTGTTATGACAACTTGTCATTAACCAAGAAATCATGATTTGACATAAATTTGTTATAAACGTATTACTGATTAAACTTTAAAAATTTGGTGGCTTTATGTTATTAAAGCTAAAGTTTAATCAGTAATACTTTCATATATATTTTATTTAATATATATTTATTTTACTTTTATTATATTTTAATATATATTTATATATATTTTATATATGTGTGTGTGGGGGGGTGCATGTGTTTGCTCATTAGATATCTTAAGAGATTGGCTGTAATAAATTTTATGGAGGCATATTATTATAAAGGTGAACCCCGCTTTTTCAGATGTTCCATTTCGTTGATGTTTGCAAATCTTAGGAAATGTTAATATTAACACAGAAACAGCATTGATTTTTTTTCTCAAAGGAATAATGCAGCACAAATCCCAGAGAATCTGCTTCTCACACAGCCTTTATCTTGAAACACTCTACATGAGATGTTGACAAACCTACTGTTTGAAATGGGAGGGGGGAGCGGGGAAAAGCCTCTAAACACATGCCGTTAATATTTAATGGTGCAGCTTCCTCGGGAGGCCACTTTAAGCTGCGGCACTGTGTCTGAAGGGAGACGGTATTAGTGCCTTGTGCAGGAGGAAGAGCAGCTTCACACTAATGAAACAAAAAGTGCCTGAACTGTGTGAACAAAGCTCACATCCGATTAGTGTGCGGAGATGCATGTAAACATAGCGAAGCGACTTGCAATTAGATTGCTTCTCTTAATGCATGCATTATGTCACAACAGGCGAAGTGGTGAGAGTGGTGTTTCAAGTGTTTAGTTTAAGAAAAAAAAATAGCATTCTTTTTGAAGAAACTGCAGCCCTTCAAGTATCTTGAATTAAACCTGGAACCAGAGGAGTAGAATGCAAGCAAATGGGTTATCACAAGCCTCTGAGCAGGCTTGTGCAGGTGTTGTGCCGCAGTGGTGAAAACCATCTAACCTTGTCCACCTCCATTTGTCAAGGACAGGATCGCACTTGAACTGGGCCAGTAAAAAAAAAAAAAATACAGGCCATTTGGATGTTATTAAAACCACTCTGATTTCTTCTAGCCTATGCGCTCCCTAAAGCCATAAGATAATTTGGAAGCGATCCAGCAGGTTTAAGATGTGCAGATGTTTTCACTTTAACATTGGCATCCGTTTATGCACACACGCTTTATGTTTGATGAAGAAAAATTCACACACAAAGGACCTCCGATGGATTTTATGGAGCAGTATCAGCTAGAGCACTCAGCTCTGTAATTGTGCTGTAACAGGTAATGAGAAAATTGGTCACAAGCAGAGCTCCCTGCAGATGGAACACTCACCATACAATTTTTCACAGCGTGAGCAGGATGTACCGTTATTTGTTTGACTTGATCTGCCGGAGCCACAGTGCAACTTTCACAGGCAAACATGCACGGTTAAGAGTCAGCCTCTTATTAGAAAATTTGTTGTGTGTGAAGATTTACAAGTCCACAGAAAGAAGATGGTTGGATCTTCTTTCGCTTATCCTACTCCTACTCGCAGGATTAGCAGTCAGAGTAAGGACGCCCAAGACTTTCCTCTCATCAGCCACTTGGGCCAACTCCTCCTGGGGAACCACAAAGAGTTCCCAGGCCAGCCGAGAAATATAGTCCCTCCTGTGCGTAATGGGTCTTTCCCTGAGTCTCCTCCGGGTGGAACATACCCAGAACACAGCACCAGGGAAACGTGCAGGAGGTATCCCAACTAGATACCCAAGCCTCCTCAAATGACTCCTTTAGACATGATGGAGCAGAGGCTCTGCAGAGTCCCTCTTGAATGACTGAGCTTCTCAGGGAGAAGCTCTAAGGGAGAGCCCAGACACCCTACAGAGAAAACTCACACATGTTCTTGACCCAAAGCTCATGGATCGTAGATGAACCGGTAAATTGAGATCTTTGCTTTTTGTCTCAGCTCTCTCCTCACCATAAAAGACCAGCAGAGTGTCCGCTTCACTGCAGACGTTGCACCAATCCCCCTGTTGATTTCCCGCTCCATTTTTCCCTCATTTGTTAACAATATCCCAAGATACTTAAACTTCTCCACTTGGGGCAGGACATCCCCCAAATCCGGAGAAGGCACTCTACCCTTTTCCGACTCGAGACCATGGCCTGATTCTCCTCCTGCCCATTTCACACTCACTGGAGAAGGCACTCTACCCTTTTCCGACTCGAGACCATGGCCTGATTCTCCTCCTGCCCATTTCACACTCACTGGCGAACGGCTCCATTGAAACCTGTAGATCACGACCTGTTGAAGCCAGTAGGACCACATCATCTGCAAAAAGCAGAGATGCAATCTTAAGGAAAATTAGAAAAAAGCTTAGATAGGCACATGTTTTAATGTGCCTTAGTAACGTAATGTTTATCAGAAAGATTTACAAAGCTATTAATAGAAATGTAGCTTGATAGTGACCTTGAACGGTCAAGTTCAACAACCAAACATTTATGCTACAATGATTGTATTTGTGTGAAACTGAGCTTTAACTTTAAATGAATTTATTCTCATGGTAGGCTCCGTATGTTTCTGAGGGTTTGATAACATTTGATAACAAAACTTCTCAATGTTTGACATTATCTAGCAAAATGTCTTTACGTCAAGCTACATGGCTACTGCATTAACATATCAATGAGCTACTCTAAGCTGTAATTTGCAGTATACTGTATATCGCATAAAACAAACATAAGGTTTGTTTTATGTATCTAAACCAAACATTATTTTTACATCAACTTATAAGTTATGTGAAACTTTTCCAATTAAAATTGTTTGAAGGCACAGAATCAGTCCAGTACCGGTCCACATCTTCATGGGAGAAAGACTCACCTGGTGTAAATAACATTTTTAGTTATTGGAGTTATGCTTAAGAGAAATTAATTAATTAATTAATTAATTAATTAATTAATTAATTAATTAATTAATTAATTAATTAATTAATTAATTAATTAAAAAATTGAAAGTATGTCATGAATATGTCTGTATGTATTCCATCTTAAGTTGGGATGCACCAATTGCAGTTTTCTGAGAGATTGGCGATCTTTAAAAAGCCTGACCTGCCGATTTTGATTTTGGCCAATACCAAGGCTGATACCAATTTTTTTGTCTGAAATGTTCCTAAATGTAGCAAGAAAGTCACTGAGTTAACAACAGTGGGGTAAATATTGTTAAATGCAAACATGCAGACATGACCTGGTGGATCGATCTGTAAGGCAAACTTCTCACTGCAGAGCAGAAGAGGACAGAGGCTGATTTGTAAACCTTTGCTGAGGTAGACAAGCTCGGTGGACAAGACTGGCTTCACATGTAAATATTGGCCCAACAGCGATCCTCCAAAGGTAAGAAAATTGGTGCAGGTAAATCAGCCAATAAATGTATCTTATATTCTAGATGCATATAGAATATAATGTAAACAGCACTGTCAGAGAGGCAATAATTTTAGCAGGTGTGTGAATGATCTAATAATCTGACTTTTGATTGCAGTCAGTCCACATTATTAACAGAACTAGAGGGCCCCAAAACCAAATTTCCCTATGGAGGCTTAGGCCGACCCTGCACCAGGTGCTCGCCAACGTGCCCCATCTCCAGGCCTGGCTTCAGAGTGGGGCCCCGATTACCCGCGTCCAGGTGAGGGAACACTGTTTCCATTGGTTTCTCATCATAATGGGTCTTCATAAATAGTCTATACCCCCTATGAAGTTAATTTCTTTAGATCTAAGCAGGGGCTGCAGTACTAGCACATAGATAATATGTGTAAATAAGACTTGTCTCTTTAAAATATTTTCATCCCATAGAATATTAGGAATGAACCAATGTGATCATTTGGGCCAATGCCGATAACCGATATTATATATCAAAAGGAGGGCTTATTATTGCTCTTCCTGAAACACAAAGAACAATAAATTGGAAATATTATTGTTCCATTAATTAATATCTGATATTAATCGGACCAGTAAAAAAATTACAAATTTTAATGTCAATATGTCAAATCCTATTGATTGGATGTGGATTGCTTTGTTTTTTATCCTAACATATTCAGAGAACTCTTCATTCCATGGGACTTAATCATGGTTCACAGATAGTGATTTTTGACAATTAGATTAAATCTATAATTGATTAAATCATAAGACAAGCTTTGACTGCTTTGATAGCCAAAGGTATTTAAAGTTAAATTATGTTCTGTCTGGACAGAGCTATCGCTGTAGCACCTAGCATATATAATCTACCCAAGAGGCATTGCAGTGTACATAAATGCCATCCATGTGACAGACGCTGTATGTGAGGACATAAAAAATGGCTGAAAATTATATTTTTGAACTTATAAAAGAAGTCTCTGTCAGTAAAATGCATCATATCACAATCAGACCACTCCACTCGTAGTGCTAACTACACATCCAAACACACTTCACTACAGAAATTGTGTGCCACAAATAGCCATTGTTGTTAATTGTGTGTTCTTCTATTAGCTGTTATGATCTTGTGACAATACTGTCAGCTCCCGTTGTTGAATAAACAAATCGATCCATAAACCATTCCATCCATTATTCCTTTCGTAAACAATGCACTGCTATGTGACGTCATTGTTTTAATGTTACACAATGTTGCTTTAGGGATGCAAATCCCATTGAAGGCAGGTTTAATTAGTAGTACTAAAGCTAAAATAAACTCTCTCTCAGTTTTTATGAGTATTCTTAACTTGATGTAGCAACGTTGGACAGATCGTAGTTTAGCCATAGATAAGCTGTTACAATTAAGAATACCTTTTAAATTAAATAATATTAAGCCTAAAGTATACAACATCAGGAGTTTATGGTGTTATGGATTGGGCCTTCACTAAACTAGTTTGAAGATCTAGACATGGATCCCAAATTAATATGAAGAATGCCAGACTGGAGAAAACTTTGGTGAATATGCATTCCTAGAATGAATATGAAGCTCCTACATAAGGGTTTTCTATCTACCATTTGTCTAACTGAAAGAGCAGTGTCTATTTCCTGTAGTTTTACAAGGACATATTTCAGAATGAAATGATCTAAACAGTGATCTCTCACTTGAGAGAATTGTCTTTGAGGACGAGGGTTGAGGGGAGTCGCAAAGACAAGTGTCCTACAAATTCCACATCTAACAACTTACGAGTTTTTAGTGGCGCTTGAACTGAAATTGGCCCACTCAAAAGGGGACAGGCTTCAAGATTTTTCAGCACTTTACAAAGACTATCATGCTGAAGCTGAAGTGCTTGTTGGTGTGTCATTGTATCAACAGAACAGCAGCGGAATGTGCAGGCCAACAGGTTACTTGTTGTAGATACCCACTGTAATAAACCACAAGACTGGTAAAAGTGCTTTCCCCATCACAGATTTCTGCTGTTTCTGCTTTCTTCACGCCTGAATGTTTCAGATCATTGAACAAATTTTGACATCAAAGAAAACCCTACTAAATATAAAATGCAGTTTTCAAATGATGGTTTGATAAAATAATAAAAAAATATAAAAATATATGTGACTCAACTGGCCATGAGTCTTCTACATCACTAAAATTTTACTCCACAAGCTTTGCAATGGAGCAGATAAAGAATCAGTTATGAATATGCTGGATGCTTGAAATTGAAAGTGAAACTGGTATCTTGCATTAAATTCTGATTAACTTGGCTACCTAACCATTGAGAATTGAAAAGTAATTCTCAGACATTTAGTTTGTTGTTAAATATACATATATATATAAAATACCAAAAGTAATTCACTTTATCTTGCTGTTGCAGAACACTGAGATGTCCACATCCTTGGTCCCAGTACTGGACCCTATTTAGAATAGAAGCGCATAAGAAGACATGTAATTGAAAGACCCACATGATATGTGAATTCAATATATGGCAAGACAAAAACAATGTGACAGAGATTAGAAATGACTTCAGCAAAGATTGGTGTATCAAATTGCAAGCACCTTCAAAAAACAGGTAAGATAATTCAGTAGCATTATCATTTTCCATAAATGTGTATTAAAACACTTGTTTATTACAACTGAGTTATGTGCAAATTTGATCATGTCATAACAAAAAACAATGATAGTAGGTAGTTTATTAAACAAGTTTATTACAATCTCATGACAACCATCACCAACACATACATAGATATATACATAGGGAAACATCAAACTTCCCCTTATTATTCCCTGATAATTTGGCTCTTTTAGTCCTGAGACATTGCCCTTTCTCACAGACTTTGGGGTTCCCCCTAATGGTAGCATATTTCAGAAACCTCCATAGCCAGTTCCAGACAGTCACTCGCATCGTGGCAGTTCCCAAATAAACCACAATCCAGTTCCACACAAGAGTCATCGTCGTCATTGTGCAAAGACTCTCTAGTGTGGTCGACATGCCTGTAGCTGCCCCAACAATGATTGGTGAGTCCCTGGCAGCATTCAGGCAGGATGGAGACCATGTCGTGAAACCGGCAGAAGAGGCAGTTCAGGACAATGTCAGCACAGTCAACTGAGGGACACAGAGGAAAAATGCTCATTAAACCTTGGTTGTCTTTTTTTAGCTGTTTTCCGTGGTATTTCTTCCATGCAGAGTATTTCCATGCCTGATAAATGAGGTTACGCAGGGAAACACGGTTTTCCATTCTGAAATTTGAACTTTTATTTTTCCTGTTTGTATGAAGGAGTTCTAGAGCCACACAAGAAAAACAAATAAAATAAAATTATGGGAATAAAATCATAAAATTACACGAATAAAGTAAATATATTAGGAGCATACAGTAAAGTCACAGTAGTATCAGAATAAAGTTAAAATAATATGAGAATAAAGCTGTAGTTCATGAGAATAATCATAACATTCTGAGAATAAAGTTGAAATATGAGAATAAAGTCATTTTGTTACAAGAATAAACTGGTACAAGAATAAAGTACCAGTTTGAAAAGTAAGTCGAAATAACGAGAATAAAGTCGTAGTCTAGGAGATTAAAGTTATAACTGTATTACTACTAATATTGATTTGTGTTTTTCAGACATTTTTTTTATAATATTTGAAATGCACATTGCTTTCTACAGCAGTGCTCTTCAAGCTTTTAGTCAAAGAAAGCTCTTCGAGTTTTTACGTGCTATTCGTAAAAACTCGAAGAGCACAAACACTCAGTATGCAATATAAATCATCTCAGCCCCCAGCTGCTGGTCTTTGCTCATGTCTTATAACAGTTTAAAAGCTTCTTTTCCTCCCGTTCCCATGCATAATTTAGGAAATCATGCCTTCCTCTATTATAGAGAGAGGGGCAAGAAAGCTGCTCAAAGACATAATCAATTACCAGAAGTCTGTTGAACACTTTGTCAGGAATTTTTCAATGTGCCTTGTGCTTGAACTGAAACAAAGCTTTCGAGCCTCCTTTGCCAGAGGAGGGAAGCTTTAAAGCTTCCCCCCTGGGACCTATAAAGTGTGAGATCATCAAACGCTGACCACGAGGAGCCAGTGACTCACAGAAGACAATGTCACAAGAAAATCCTCCCAACTTATGCTGCAGAGATTTTAGAGAGGCCTCACCTCTAAGCTGATGGTTTATTGTCTTTCTAATTGAGCTGGCTTTTAAGAACTGATTACAATCAAATTACATTTTGCAGACAATGCCTAGACAAGCAGTGTTGTGCAAAAGTATGCTGCAATTTGCTGTTACAGCAACAATGTATAATTTTGGGATGTGTCTCTATCAGTGTCCTATTGACAGATATTTTTTTAAAACATATTTTTTCCAATAAAGGTTAAGCTCAGAAAGAATCCTGAGCAGACAGGATTGTGTCCACAAAATGCAGGACATTCCCTTTAGAGTGTCTGCCTTTATGAATATCTAAAACATCTGCTGATGATCAGAGAATTAAACCTCAATCAGATTACAGGTGCTCTGTTTGCGTTTGTATTTTGCACATTTGAAAAGTAGGTGAAAACTGAAACACTAATTTGAGGAGCTGAGTTAAATGCAACTGTTTAGAGCTTTATTTTTGTTACATTTTTTTTCAATGTTCTTGTGTCAGTTTGAGATACTCATTAAAAATTAAATGTATTATTATTATTATTATTATTATTATTATTATTATTATTATTATTATTATTATTATTATTATTATTATTATTATACCTCCAACTTCATGCCTTCCATACCCGTCAAGTTTTGGATTTTAAAATAAGGGAAATTTTCCGCCGTCTGATGTGAGCCATCCCACCAGCCCAACCTATGTCTAGTATCCCTTGACAGGTGTACAAAAAGTCTAATATTGCTACTTGTCCACCACTTACAAACTGCAATCATGTGCTCAGAATCTGAGCTGCAATACCTATTTTATAGGGTAAATGAAAACACAAAAGTAATTACAAGCACATTTATTTACATATTCTTCAACCATATCTGTGATATGATCCCTTTGAGTGAAAAAGTCATTTCATGCAGAAATTGCACTTGCTACAGGAATGTGAGTCTGTCTATCCAGAGGTTTATAAAACAAAGTCTAAATAGAGTACAGAATGCTCTGCTTGCTGCCTTCACTCACCTCCCATGGTGCTCTTCGGAGGGGAAGTCAGATCATTTGTCGTGCCAGATGAAGGAGACAAAGATTTCCTTTGGCTCTCGTTTAGAGGGAAAAGGCTATCACCTCGCAGCTTAGGATCTCCACTGGTTTCCCCTTGTTTGTCTTCTGTAGAGGCATTCACACCTTGGAATCTTTCTGTCAAAAAAATAGGAAAAAATAATTTCTTTGTATTGTTTATGGTCAGAAGTTCAGAAATTACTCTACTTACATACGTTATGTAAGCATAACAGTACTTACATAACTTACAATACTCATAGTAGGTTAAAAAAACAACCTGAACATGTTTTATGTGAAGTACATGGTATAATTACACTTTTTTTCATAAAATGAAGGAAAATATTTGGTTCTCATTATTATTTACAAATAAGTGTAGCAGCATTTTGTCCAGCCCCTTTTACTTTGAAACCTCTAAATAAAATCCAATTGTCAAGGGGTGTCCAAAGTGTGGCCCACAGGTCATTTGTGGCTCTTGGATCAATTCTGTGTGGCCCCCACACAAAATTGTTCTGTGGGGGGCACTACAATCTGAAATTCTGTGAGAATTTCAATGACAATTTTAATTCCTTAATGGAAAGTTATAGGCACAAATATTTTTATTTTTATTTTAAGTAGAGTTTCTTTTTATTGTAAGTAAAGTTATAAACATCCTGCAACATCCATTTATTTAACTTGTTCAATAGAAGAAGATTTTGTTTTTTTTAAAAAAACTGTTGTTCTTGTTAGTGGGAATTAAAAAAAAAATTCTAGACTAAAAAAACTGAAAAGAATTGCCTAAAAAGTTTGGATACTCTCCACCTTTTGACAAAAATACCACTTTGTTTCATTAAGAAATATTGCATATTGAATATACTGCTGAGCAGATGAAAAAAGAATCACAAGAAAATTATTTTCAAGTTGGAAAAATAGAATGTCCCCTTAGTACTTTCAACTTTGGGACTCTGGCCTCTTTTGCAAAAAGTGTGAACACCACTCATCTAATTAGATCCTTAGTGTGTAATTTAGTGTATATAAAGTTGTCCTTTGAAGGCCTTTGAGATTTGTTAGAGAACATTAATGAACAAAGAGCATCTTAAATGCTAAGGAACAGAGGAAACATACGTATGGCTGAAAAAGAATGTGCATCACCCTATGTGAAACATTTTGACAGAGAAACATGGTGGTGTCAGCATCATGCTGTGGGGAGTATTGAAGGAGCTAAACACAGAAAAAAATACGGAAGAAAGTTATATGCTGCAATAAAGAAACTGTGCTATATTGGTCCAGTCCAAGTCCAGACCCAAATCCAACTGAGAATTCACTGCAAGATTTTTAATTGATCTTCTGTCCAGAGGACAAAGTGATAAATATCAAAAAAGTAATATATTGTCACGAGCAATATATTAATTGAAAATGGTCTCGAAACAACAATTTTATCACTTATGAGCATGACAACATAAGTTTAACAAAAGGAATACGACACTAACTTTAGCTACCGTAATAAACATCTACGGCTCAATAGTAGCACTCAGATATTTTTTACACACCTCAGACATGGTTCTTACCTTCTCTAGCCCATGCAGGGTTGTCCTCCTTTATGTTTGCTATTCCTTTGTCTTCCACTTCAGCTTTCAGAGTGGTCTCAGCTGCCATCTGCTCCATTGCATTACATAAAAAATACGCACCAGGTCTGGCCAACCTGATTTTCTCAAGAAATATAAACATGCAGCTACTCACAACTGGTGGTCAAAACGACTTAATGTCTACAAAAATTTAGAATAATCATAAAAAATAAATAAATACAGCTCCTACGTGGAGTCAGGGTGTAAACATTGTATTCTCATCCTGGGTGTGGGAGCAGTTTGCTTCTTTGTCAGAAGCGAGCCTCTAGGAAAAATTATCCTTTGCGTTGCGAAAGGGTCCATTTGGCCCACTGCCCGCTGGTACTGTGAGCTTCCCTAATGTTCCAATGATGTTGGGGGGAAAAAAGAATACTTCAGATCCACTCCTATCCGAACGTCATGTCAGCTGCGTTTTATTAGTTTGAGTGATTTCCTACTGCGAAGTGATGATGAAGCCAAAGGCAAAAGCAAAGTAGCTCTAAATGGAAGGAAATGGTGTATTCTGCCTCTAATTCCCTTTTCAAATGCATTATTGAGCAGTCGGGACGAACCATCAAGAGACTTGATTATGTTTTAGTAACACTGCTGAAGCCAGAGAACACCAATCGGTATCAAAGGCGAGTTTATCAGCAGAATTGAGAGCCATCTCTTTTGGCTACTGTGTGTATGTGAATGATAAAAAGTGAGACGCTCAGATTATTTGCATGAGCAAAATGCGAGGAACAAAGAGCACACACCAAAAAGCCATCTAATTTTCTCTAATTAGGTTCATCACTTGAGTTGCATTTTAATAGACACCCTGCTGTGCTTGCATATGCTCCAAGAACAAGAGCCATGCTAATTGAAAAATGAAGATATGAGAATATTTGTTGACCGAACACCCACTATGCTATGATCACTGTAGTAGAAAGTAGAACTTTGAAGGAGGAGTCGCTACTCTTAATTTTATATTGTGTTACAGCGCAATGCACTAATTACATTATTTTCTGTACTGTTTGTGCTTTATTTCTTTTTGTTTTCATAAAAGATCGAAAAAAAATGTAGGATGTGTTGCACTTATTCAGAAGATGTTTCTTTAGCAGGATGGTTAAAGAAGATGGATGAATCATAGAAGAGAACCAGGTGGATGGCCAAATATTCCACCCAATAATAATTATTAATAATGGTGAAAAAGTACAAGTTCTACTGGCAGATTATTTCACTTATAACAAGACATTCCCTCATGTCTTATAACAAGACATTCCAGTGTACATGCCAGTGTAACTAGAACTTTTTATATATATATTAAGGAATTATTGACTTAAAACAAGCTCCTTTGTGTTGTTGAAAAGTTTGCAAGTTAATTTTGTCTTATTTCAAGTGTACTTAGATATTTACACTAGAGACTACAGAAAAAAACACATGCAGCTGTAATTGAAACACAAAGAGGCTTTACAAAGTATTGACTCTGGGGAGCTTGTAAGGATTTGGTTGTTTCTGTGTGTTTATTTAGATTTCTGTGTTCTGTGGAGTCTCTGTGTTGATTAGTTACACCTGTTTCTTGTTTTCCCTGATTATCTCCCTGTGCATTTAAACCCACCTGTGTTCCTAGTTCTTTGTCGGGTCCTTGTCTTATCTAATCTGCCTGGTTGTGTCAAGTTGTCTTGTCAGTCTTCAGTTGTATGTATTTCCAGTTGCTAGTAGTAGTGAGCATCAGCCTTCCGATCATCTGTGCTGCCTGGATTACTGTGTTTTTTGGATCATTAAATCATCACTTCTTCATTCCAACCTGGGTCCTCAGCATCTTCCTCACCACCTCTTCACCTCAAAACATGACAGAGCTGAACATGAAGGCACACCATGTCTTCTTTAAAACTTTTAAATATTGAAAACCATTTATTAGTTTCCTACTTTTTCACACAATTCGCTAGTTTGTGTTGGTTTATCACATAAAACAGAAAGAAAATATAGTTATTCCATTATATATCTTAGGGAGATTCAAAGCGTATACATGCTAGTGCAGGGCTCAATAGCTCTGCATTCCTAGAGTGTTCTGCTAATCCAGGAGCCAGCCCACAAGGCCAATATAATTTGCTGCTAAGGATAAATTAGGGGTTTTAATTACAGTTGAACTTAAATGTGCTGAAAAGATAACTCTAACGTTTAGACAGCCATATGCAAAAGATTATTTTAGTACCAAAAATGCACAAATAATGACAGGTTTAATTGTTACCTGATTGCTTACCATGAAACATAGTGAAGTGGCAATGTAAGCCACTTCACTTCATTAGAATTATTATTCATTTTTCCTTATTGTATTGTGATAAAAAAAAGTTTCTGTTTATCTTTAGTACCCCCATGTGGCAGTTTGCTTTTGTTTCAGTTAAAAGTCGGTCTGTCCAGTGTGGCTGCCTACAACGTGGCAGAGGGACAGTGTTTCCATCATTGTTTGAGCCTTAACGTGTCTTCGTCCGTAAATTGACATGTTATTATTTGATGGAAAAATAATCAGACCCTAGCAGTCAAAGCACTGCGAAGGATTATAGTAATTGCTCCGTTTCTTATTATTGTAATTCTTCCGTCAAATGAATTGCCTTTTTGGAGGTCAACATATTAAAAAACCCACCAAACTTCGCGGATGCATCCGCCATGGTCTACACCAAATAGGAAGTCAGCTATTTTGGATTGAAGTTTTGTTTTTCTCTGCATTTTGGCTGTTTACAACCTCCATATTTGATCAAACTCCTCTTAGGGATTTTGATTGATTGGGTTCAAACTCGGTCAGTTTATTCATAAGGCATGGCCGAATTAAAGTTGTCAAATTAGTGAGTTTTCGTGCATGCTGAAGGGGCATGGCCAGGCCTCAAAGTTTGACATCTTGCCATGAAACACAAAACTGTTATATCCCCTACACAAAAAAATCACTGAGACACCAAACCTTCAGTAATTGATCATTATTTGTGTTCCCTGATTCCGTGTACCACCTTCTTCTCTGACCTCAGCTGGCTCCTGGTCAATTAGCTCATCAGCTCTGCTCCATTGTTTCTCACCACTACTTCCCAGTATTTAACTCCCTTCTACTCTGTCACTAGTTGCCAGTTCGTTCTTACCTCCCGTTTCTGTTCCTGTGTCCTCCTCATGTCCCAAGTTTGGTCGGTTAGGTTTTGGATTTTACTACCTGGACTTTGTTTTTTGTTTGTTTTTTTGTAAGTGTTTTTTTTTTTTTTTGTAAGTTCTAGATTAAATTCATCTTCATCACACTATGAGTCTCCTGCCAGCTGCTATTGGGTCCATCTTGAACACTTCAACATGACAGTTTTGATCAGTTATTCAGTACTTGAGTAATTTTTGCCAACTATGTTTTTACTCTTACTTGAGTGATTTCTTGGACGGCTACTTTTTACTTTTACTGGAGTAAAAACATGCTGAAGTATTGTTATACTTACTTGAGTATTTGAAGTTTAAAATGGGCAGTTATAAGCATTTTTAGAGATAATTTTAGTTTTGGCAGATTTGATTATGTTTCCCTTTTAGACTTTGTTGTTTAAGTATTACTGATCTGCAACCAAATTTTGGTTTAATGACTCAATCCATTGTCTGAACTTGGCCTAACTTGATTATTACCACTGCCATTATAAGGGTATTACCATTATTGTATTATTGGGTTTTCTTCTCGTAATCCAATTCTAGCTGCATTGAATTAAAGTTTTTTCCCCTGCCCAAATCACCTTGGAAGGACAGTCCAACATTTACTCAGAGCATGTGTGTGGCACCAGCAGGTGTTTCATGAAAAAGGCGACTGATTTTAGTAAAATGCATTATTTTATTGAACATTCTCCTGGAGCAGAGCACCCTTATGCCCCTTAATGAGTTCCATGGAGAGTAAGTGTCACAGTTGGCTCCGGTGATGAGAGCACACTCCCATGTCACCTTGAGGCAAGCTGACACACAGAAAATATGGAACTTGGTGTCATATCTGTCCTCTTGTAACAAAAAAGGGTTACACTGCAGCTACAGTGAGAGGTAGATGTCACTGTCCACAGATAAAGAAAACAAAGAAATACAGAATGTGATACGAAGATGAAAATCATTAATACTACTACTAACAATAGCAGTATTCGATTCTGACAAAATGCCATATGTTGCTGGGATCAAGCACAGGTTTTATTTACCTGTGCCCGTGAGTTGTCTCACCCAGTGCCTAATGCTCCTCACCAGAATGAAGCAGTGCACTGACTGCAAAAAGGCACGTTCAAGGAACACACGTAAACAGCAGCATTCATTGACATCTAGGAAATATTAGCACGGCTGATTAAAGGCAGGAGATAGACATAAAAACTAGGTTCTGACAAACTACAATGAAAAATGAAATTATTATAATAAACAAAACAAATTGGGTGGGGTAGATGTGAACAATAATACACAAACAGTAACAGTATAGTCATATGTGATCTGACTGTAATAAATTCTGTGTGTCTTACACATAACTCCAATATTTAACAATTATACTACAACAATAGCTACTGATCTGTTTAATGACAGGTCCCTACTAGTAACAGCGGCCAGTGTTGGCAAATGACAAGGAGACTACTCACTTACGAAATCTTTTGAGAAGCTGGTGGTGACTATCAGGATTAGGCCAGTCACCCACTCGATTGCCTACTTCCTATTACAGCATTGGAAATGCTGGCAACTAGGATGCCTGACTGGTAATATATGACTTGTATTTTATTCTTTAAAGGAAAGTTTATCAACAAAAATGGTTGGCAACATACATTTGGAGTTTACTGTACTCCAACGTTGTAATAGTTTACAAGGCTATTTATTTTTTTAAGTGGGTATCAGTCCCTCTTGACAATTAGGATTGCAAAATTATTTTACCCTTGTAAAAGCTGTAAGCAGCATTGGTGGCCCTAGCAGTTCAAAGCCTCTCCAGCTTCTTGGCAACCGCACCCAGCAACGTGTAACAACTTTAGAAAATGTGCTTTTATTTTTTTATATTATAATGTTTGAAATTTCACCAAATCCTGATTAACACTGAAGAATCCTATTTCTTTGTTATATTTAAAGAATTTTATTGTTTTACTTATTTTGATAAGCACTAGTACTTGTACTGTCACTTTAAGAGAGAGTCTTATGACATCAGCACTGTACTACCTTCAGTTGGGCTAGGCTGGCTGAGAAGAGGTAGGAACTTTGCTTTAGGTTACGCTCACGTTTTATGAAATATTTAAAGTAATTGTAAGTACATGCAGCTGTGAATGTTAATTTGTTTTAATACATACAGAGGAGTATTGTTTTTGACAAGTTAAAAACATTTTTCTTAAATGTTAGAGCAGATATTGTTGTCACAGGGTTTCTCCATGTGCTTGTCTGCTAGGGGAATTCCGACTCCTGTGAATGGAAGAGCTGCATGTTAAAGGGCCTTTTTAGTTCTATTTGTGCATGTATGTGTATTTGGTTCTGTTCTACAATGTTTAAGCTGGTTGTATTTAGCGAACAAAACATCTGATTCAGAGTTTTTTAATTTTTATTTTACAAGAAATCTACCTTTTTTATTATTGTGGATTTATTTACGAGAACAATAGTACTGTACTAGTTTGAGTTGGCGCTAGATTGCCTGAGAAGAGGGGAATTCTGACTCCTGTGAATGGAAGAGCTGTATGTTAAAGGGCATTTTTATTTCTATTTGTGCAGGCCTCTGCCAGCAACCTGCATTAAAGAACAACCAGCGACTCCTGTGGTCTGACTCCCTTCTTCATCTGAACACAACGCAGAACCAACTGTATCAGACTAGGTTATCAGAAAAGAACACTAATAGTATACACTGTTTACAATGGTGTTGTGACCTTTCTTTTGGATCTTATTTGAGGACGGACATCAGCTCGTTCGCCGTAGGAAACTGTTTAAGCTTTGTTTTTATTTCCTTTTCGCACCGTTGAGGTATTACTGTAGTACTCGCTTTATTATTGCACGAGCATTGGTTTTGTTGTTGGAAGCCTGTTTTTTTCCCCCGCCACTTTTCCAGAGTTTATTTTGGGTATCCGTTACTATTTGGTGGCAATTCCTGTTTTTGTTTTGTTTTTTGGCTGGTTACCATTCTCTTTATTTTTGTTTACCAATTCAATACTGTGTGTACAGTTTGAAAGTCATGGCCGAGTCTAAAACCTGTGTTGTTGAGGGTTGAGACCCAGATCTTGTGGCTCGCCCGTACAAATTTGGTGTGGGGAGGGGGTTTCTTAACCAGACATCAGAACCCAGAACACCAGGACAAAGAGATACTACGTTTGATACCCCACAACTTACTTCAACCCTGTTTTTGGGCCGGCCTGTGTCCAATCAGATTGAGCAGAATACAGATCTGGGCTCTCTTATTACTCAGTTGGCTGAGAAACTGGGTGATTCTATTAGAGCTCAGCTCCTTTCTGGTGTGAGCCCATGTAGTACAAGGGATTCCAATCTGTAAAGTGAGGAGGTTTTACCCAGTGTGAGTTTTGTTATGCACTCTGACGCGAAAGAGCCTCCTATATTTAGAGGTGATGGCTCAGACAAATTCACAGTACATGAATGGGAAAGTCTCATGTCTTCGTACTTAAAAAAGAGAGCTGTCTCAGTTCATGAACATTCCCAAGAAATATTAGCAAGGCTAATGGGCAAGGCTGGGGATGTGGTGAGGATCAGACTACGTAATGGTAAGTCTATTGACCATGTCAGAAGCCCTCATTTAGTTTTTGACATCTTGAAACGGCACTTCAGTGAGCTGACTTACTCCAGTATGCCACTGGCAGATTTCTACAACACACTGCCGATGCCTGGTGAGGATGCCATGGAGTACTGGATACGGCTGAACAAGATGATGGATGTGGCAGATGAATCCTTAAAGAGACAGGGTCGTGGGATCGATGACCCACAACATGAAGTGAGCATGATGTTTATTAAGCACTGCCCTGACCAACCTCTTGCCAGTGTCTTCAAATTTAAGTCTGCAGAGAAGTAGTCGGCGAGCGAGATTCAAGAGAGACTGGACGAACACATGATGGGGAAGAAATCTCAGAAAGCTCCACACACTCAGCAGCCAAGAGAGACCTCCACAGTGCACAAGGTACATTCCCAGTGTCATGTGCATAAGACAGACAGTCCTGTTTCAGACATTACTGGTCCAGCTAGACAGTCTAGGATCCCTCCACCTGCTACGCCGTTGGCTGCCGGCACTGATAGTGACTGTTTGAGAAGCCTGGTGAGCCTATTGGACAGGTTAATGCTACAACATGACCAGGTGTCTAGAACCCAGAGTGGCAGAGGTGCTGTGCCTCAGCCTTTGCAGAGGGCTTGCAGAGCTTGTGGTTATCAAGACCATTCCACATTGAGTCAGTGTAGACGGGAAAACCGCTGCTTAAAGTGTCTGTCCCCAGGCCACTGGAAGAGAGATTGCCCTCAGCAGACTGCACAGTGAAGACTTCAACCTGAAAGCAGCTCTGTTGAGCCGAACCAACAGTTAAACTAGAATACCCATGCCTGGGGAGAGGCGGTGTGGGTTTTGCACATGAATCCCTCTCCAACACCTGTGACTTGGCTGACCTTTATGAAACTAGCTGAAACTAGCCTTTATGAGACTCCCCTTGGACTGTATGAATATAATCGCATGCCGCAAGGTCTTTGCAACAGTCCAGCATCATTCATGCAGATGATGATTTTAATATTTGGGGATATGAACTTCACAAAGCTCTTGTGCTATCTTGACAACTTGCTTGTATTCGCACCATCAGAGGACGAGGCTTTGTCAAGACTACAGGTGGTTTTCCAGAGGTTACGAGAGAACAACCTTAAGCTAGCTCCCCAAAAGTGCCATCTGATGCGGAAACAAGTCAGTTTCCTAGGGCATGTCATTGATGGCAATAGTGTGTCTGTGGACCCAGGCAAAGGTAGAGGTGATCACCCAGATGTCGACTTCAGACCTCATGGAAGAGGATGGTGTACACCATCTGTTAAAATAATCAAGTCTTTTCTTGGCATGGTGTTCTACTATCAACATTTTATCCCAAATTGCTCCTCCATAGCAAAACCTTGGTTTGCACTTACTGCAGGACAGAAGAGGAGAGGGCGAGCAGCTAAGGACAGGAGATTCCAAGGCACCTATCGTAAGCTTACACCTGATGACTGGACGGAGAAATGTGGACATGCTTTTCAGAAGTTGAAGACCATGCTATTGGAATGTGTCGTGCTTGGCCATCCAGCTTTTGATGAACCATTTATCTTGTCTGTTGATGCGTCTTTGGATGGTCTTGGAGCAGTCCTATCACAAGTCCCCCACGGAGAATCCAAAGCATGACCTGTTGCCTTTGCGAGCAAGACTCTCAGTGCATCACAACAAAAATACCCAGCCCACAGGTTGGAGTTCATGACTCTTAAATGGAGCATCTGTGAAAAATTTAGTCACTGGCTGAAGGGGCGTAGCTTTACCATCTGGACAGATAATAACTCGCTTACCTACCTCCTAACGAAGCCGAAGCTAGATGCTTGTGAGATCCGATCAAAACTCGCTTCATACTCCTTCGACTTAAAACATCTGCCTGGAAGGAGTAATGTGGTTGCCGATGCTTTGAGTCGGGACCCCTTTGCAAAACCAATCAGTCGTAGACTGTTGGAGGAGTCATATTTGTCCCTGACACAAGAGGCTGACAAGGTCAGTGCAGATTCTGTGCTGGACATCTTCAGATTCAGCTGTCAGCCCCAGTCTGATAGATCAGTGGCTCAGCCATCACTGAAGGGTCACTATGACACAGCTGAAGTCAGAGCTCTTTGTCAAGCCCACTCTGACTGGATTGAGGGTGCCGAATCCAGAGCTCTGTGTTTGACGCAACATACTGAACAACTGCAAGGTGGGCAGGATACACTACCTGTGTTTTCCGTTCAGGAACTGCAGTACAGCCAATCACAGGACCCAATCATCTCTAAGGTGTTACCCTTTGTTGCTGCCAGAAAACGTCCATCTAGACGAGAAAGACTTGGTGGGGACTTGATAGCTAACAGACTGCTGAAACAGTGGGAGTTCATGATGGTGTGATTATAGAGTGACAAAGGATCCTGTAACCAAGCAGAAGAGGTTCCAGTTTGTACTACCCCATTGTTTACGAGACAAAGTTCTGTCTGGCATTCATGACCTAGCAGGTCATCAAGGACAAGACCGTACTCTGTCTCTTGCAAGGCAATGTTTCTATTGGCCAGATATGAAGAAAGATGTGCGTTCATATGTCACATTTTGCCAGAGATGTGTATTTGGGAAGACACCTGAACCAGCAGCTCATGTACCTTTGGAAAGTATTAAGAGTTCTGCACCAATGGAGTTGGTTTGCCTGGATTTCTGGTCAGCCGAGGATAGCAAGCAACGGTCAGTAGATATCTTGGTGATCACTGACCATTTCACCAAACTGGCTCATGCTTTCCCTTGTGCTAACCAGATGGCAAAACAGGTGGCCAAAAAGCTCTGGGATCATGTGTTTATGGCTTCCCAGAGTGCATACATTCTGACCAAGGTACCAATTTTGAAAGCAACTTGGTAGCAGAACTTCTTCGGCTGGCGGGAGTTGCAAAATCCATATAACAGCTTACCCTCCTAAGGGGAATGGTGGAACGGAGTGATTTACCCGCACATTGGGTTCGATGCTTCGTACACTTCCTCTTAAAGAGAAGCAGCAATGGCCAGAACAACTCCAGACACTCACATTTGCTTACAATGCAACCATTCATGAGACGACTGGTTATGCGCCCTTTTATCTCATGCTTGGGCGGGTCCCAAGACTGCCAGTCGACATAATGTTCAACCATGTCCTGAATGATTCAGCAGTTGTGGATTATGACTCCTATGTCAAGTCTCTCATTCCTCTCTGAAAAGTGCTGTGGAAATTGACCAGAAACATTCCTTGTCTGAACAGCAACGCCAGTCCCATCAATACAACAAGTGTGCCAAAGGTGCTCATTTGTCAGTTGGGGACAGGGTTCTTGTGGCAAATAAAGGAGAACGGGGAAAGAGAAAGCTGGCTGACAAGTGGGAGGATGTCGTGTACACAGTTGTTGAAGTGCATCCAGAGATCCATGTCTATAAAATACAAGATATCAAGGGACATACAAAAGTTGTGCACAGAAACCTATTGTTGGATGTGAGTTTCGTGCCAGTTCCCATGTCAGATGGTGGTTTCACGCCAGATGTCTCCATGGACATTAAAGGATTTGATGACGAGACCAGCAACAGTGGAGAGGAAAGCTCCTCATTGTCTGATAACTTGTTTTTGAACGCTGATATGGGGGATTCATTGTACTCTGCGGGTCCTGCAGTGCCAGTTGTGCCCGAGCTCGAGGCTCCATTAGAGTCTGGAACAGCTGCATTCGACAGTTCAACATCACAAGAACCAGTGGCTTCAGTTGATGCGGATTCTGATTCTTCAGCCGAAAGAATCTGCCGTTTCTGCTAGAAGCACTTCACAGTCAAACATTGAGAGTGATGGCCAGATTAGAACCCGACGGTGATAAGACCGTCCTACTGGTTGTGATTGGTTGTTTTTGGCCAGAACGTTGCATTACTTTAGCCAGTAATAGCAGCTCAGGGAGGAGGTGAAGGAGATTGATTGTTTTCACAGATTATCTGTCTCATTATTATCTGTGACGACATGGTGACAGCTTTAACAAATATGGAGAAAACATATATTTTTTAAAGTTATATACTGCAACTTGAATAAAATGCAACTACATAGCATTTTTTGAGAAGTCTGGATTGCTTCATGTATATTTTGCATGTTGCCTATGACTTCCTCGTGGGGAGAGACATTTCAGTAATCTAAAACTAATAGAAAAAATTTAAGCAACCTACTTGCATACTGTATGTGGACTGTTGCATGTAAAATTTATGAACAGTAAATATTGTGCTAGTATCAGTATTGGACCAAAGAAATCAAGCCGGTTGCAAGCCTTTCAAATTGTGACACTTTTGATAGGTCAGATATCTCAGGGGCAATTACATTTTTTTGTCAGGGGGCCCAAGATTTCTGGTGGCGCCCCTGCTCCAGTTAGTCAGAACTGTGTTTGACATCATTGGAAAGTTTAGATTACACACTTTCACAGTCTGTAAATAACTCAAAATACCCAAGTAGACCTGTTCATGGCTTTGTTGTGGCCAGTTATGTTTACCAAATAGCACCACTCTTCTCATAGGATGAAGAAAGAAAGCAGCAATACACAGTGTTGTATAGTAACGAAGTAAAAATACTTCACTACTTTACTTAAGTATATTTTGGAGTACTTCATACTTTCCTCGAGTATGAAAATTTTTGATGACTTTCACTTTTACTTCACTATATTTCCGAACTTAATTGCGTACTTTTACTCCGATACATTTTCAATGTGTGGTTTAGTTACTCGTTACAAAAAAGCGAGAGAGAGAAACAAAGTGTTTTGATCCCACCTACTGATTAGCAAGTAGGCTACCGAACAAAGTCGGTAGCCTACTTGCCTGGGCTTGTTCATCACCACCAATAGGATACACCTGTTTCGCTTCTCCCATTAAACACAAAGCAAGTCTCGCAATCAACAGCAGCCACATGGAGGAGGAGACGGAGACCACAACGACTGCAACTACGTCGGACACGGCTCCAGGGGAACCACCAGCTGGTGATGAGAGCCCATGGCCTTATTTAAACACAATACACTCTTTCGTGGGTGTTAAAGATTTGTCGTACCGAATGCAGTTTATGTTATTCCTGCCCGAAGATGTGGAAATTCTATCTTACAAAAACTCCCCGTCCAACTTGAAGAAACACATCGAGGTAATGTCTTATGAAATGGTTATAATCCTCCTGTTTCAGTAACTATAGCTTGGTCACTAGACACTAGTGTATTGTGAAATCTTGACCATAAATGAACTTTGTTTGGCATTGTTTCAGTTCCACACGTGGTGTATTTAGCTTAGGCCTAATGTTGACTGTAGCAGGCTACCTAGACTCCTCTGTTCAAGGGGGGACAGAAACCATAGCGATAGCAATTTAGACTAAATTTAACGAATATAGGAAAGGCATGCAAGTTCAAAACCAGGTTTACAGATGCCAATAAGCTGCATTTCCCTCCCAATTCTTTTTTTCTTTTGCATAATGACCAGTTGTGTGCACCACCTACTGACTGTAGGATTGACTGATTCACTGATTTGTGAAGTAGAGTAATCGTAACAGCTCTTTTTCTTCATGTTGGCCGCATTTTCTGTACTATTTTTTTCTCATTTTCAGCACTGACCTTACTTGAAGGGAACACTTAAGGCTTACAAAACTTTGTATTTTCTGTCCTGGAGGGTATACTAAGAAGCTGGTTCAGTTGTAAAGCAGGTTAAGTTAACCTTGTGCTATAGGTAAAGCACATAATTTTCTTAACTAAATGGTGCCTGCAGGTATATCTATTAGCAGGTTTAATTTTGCCTGCACTTGGTTTAAGTGTATTTGACAAGTTTACCAAAATATAAAAAATTTCATTCAAACTGCATTTGCCTTGTTTTACTTTTTACTTGTACTTTTCATTACATTACTTGAGTACATCCATTTTTACAGTAATTTCTATACTTAAGTACAAGACATTTCAGATACTTTAAGACTTTAACTCAAGTAACATTTCAGTCAGTGACTTTGACTTTTACCAAAGTCATATTTTGGAGAGGTACTTATACTTTTACTTGACTCTGAGATTTCAGTACTTTATACAACACTGACAATACATGAGTTAAGAGACTAATATTTTCATTTCAGGTTGCATTATATATTCAAATTGTCATGATGGATTCCAATTTTCTAACCCACATGCAGAACTCAACACAGGAGAAGATGTATATAGTTAAATGAGTTTATTTTGAACACAACAAATGGTGAATGTGGAGTAACGGGTCTGGTCCAGGGAAGGAACTGGCTCACGGAGCGATCGGCACACTATGAGAGGCAGAGCAGGATATGGGGAGTTCAAAGCCATTGGAGACGGGAGTGCTAACAGGTTAAACGGAACGAGCTTACTTGTGAGGATGAGAATTCTCGTCTTGGGCAGGTTTACTGAAATGTCCAGGGTCTTTGTCTCTTTGTGGGTCCAGGTGGTCGGTGCTGAACGGCAGGAATCCAGAAGGCACAGGTGGAGTGTGTCGGAGGGCAGACAGGTAGGCTCAGGTACAGCAGGAACAGAGGAGCGGTGCGACTGCCAGTCGAGGGATCCCGGAGGAACTTGCAATCAGACGGAGGAGGTGAGTTTGGAAACTCAGGCAACCAGCGGGTACATTCCACGGTGTCACGAGGAGGGTCTCGATCAGGAAACCAGATGAGATCGACTCAAGGAAGGGCAGGCGGAGACGGACAGCAGATGGATTGATGATGGCTTCGATTTCAAATGGACCAATAAACCGGGGAAATAACTTTTTAGACATAGATTTCAGAGGGATGTCTCGGGAGGATAATCAGACCTTTTGACCGGGGTTGTAAGTGGGAGCCGGGATTCTCTTGCGGTCAGCCTGACGTTTATTCTGTTCTGCTGTGTTGTTGAGGTTGTGAATGGTGGTCCTCCAAACCTTCTGGCAGTGGCGGATGTGGTGACGGACAGAGGTGACGGAGATGTCCCCCTCTTCGGATGGAAGAAGCGGGGGTTGATACCCTATGAACGCTTCGAACGGGGACATACCTGTGGCAGCTGTGGCGTATTTGACCCAAGGGAGGAATTGGAACCAGTCAGACGGATTGGAAGACATGAAACAGTGGAGGGTAGTTTCGAGATCCTGGTTGAGGTGTTCAGTTTGGCCGTTAGACTGAGGATGAAAACCAGATGTGAGTGAAACCTTTGCATTCAATGCGGCACAGAAATTTCTCCAAACCTGAGAGATGAATTGTGGGCCTTGGTCTGAGAGGATGTCCTGGGTGATGCCATGTAGCCGGAAGACGTGTTTGACCAGAAGCTGAGTTGTTTGGAAGGCAGTGGGTAGTTTGCGGAGGGGAACAAAGTGGCAGGCTTTGGAGAAATGGTCGACAATTGAGATGATGGTGGTCATACCTTTGGAAGGTGGTAACCCAGTGACAAAATCTATAGAAATATGGGACCATGGGCGTTTTGGAATGGGAAGTGGTTGAAGGAGACCAGACGGAGATTGATGAGATGCTTTATTTCGGGAACAGATTGTGCGGGCTAGAACATACTCTCGAACGTCTTTATGGACTGAAGGCCACCAGAATTTGTGGTATACTAAGGCTATGGTGCGACTTATACCCGGGTGACCTGAGAATTTCGAAGCATGTATCCATTGCAAAAAATGGGCTCAGATGGAAGAAGGAACATAGATCTTGTTGGATGGACATGAGTCGGGACCTTGTTCGGACTGCTGTGCCTGTTTAATTAAATCCTCAATCTCCCAGGTTATTGCCGCAACAGTGCAGCTGGGGGGAAGGATAGAAGCTGGAACCTTTTCTGAGTCATCCGGTGAGTACAAACGGGAGAGAGCATCAGGTTTTATATTACGGGAACCTGGAAGGTAAGAAATGGAGAGGTTAAACTGGAGAAGAATAATGACCAGCATGGCTGTCGGGGATTTAGCCTCTTAGCGGACTGCAGGTATGACAGGTTTTTATGATCTGTCCACACCAGGACTGGGTGTTCAGCTCCCTCCAGCCAGTGCCTCCACTCCTCCAGAGCCAACTTAATGGCCAACAGTTCGCAATCTCCCACATCATAGTTCCGCTCCTGGGGGGGGGGGGGGGGGGGGGGTTTAATCTGCGTGAGAAGAAAGCATGGGGTGAGTTTTATGGTCTTGGGATGAGATCTGGGACAAAACAGCTCCGACTCCGGCATCAGATGCATCAACTTCCACGAACTGTTTTGAGGAATCTGGTTGGATGAGAATGGGGGCATTAGCAAAGAGGTGCTTGAGTCGAGTGAAGGCGGCATCAGCTTCTGGGGTCCAGCTGAAGGGGATCTTAGAAGAGGTGAGAGCAGTAAGTGGCAAGGCAGTCTGACTGTAATTACGGATGAATCTGCGGTAGAAATTGGCAAACCCGAGGAAGCGTTGCAGTTGTTTATGGGCCTCTGGAGTCGGCCATTCCAAGACAGCCCAAATCTTCTCCTCCGTAGGCCTTACCGGTCCGCCCCCTAGTATGAATCCCAGAAATGAAACAGATGACTTGTGGAACTCGCATTTCTCAGCCTTGACATATAACTTATTCTCTAGGAGACGTTGCAGGACCTGACGGACATGATGCTTGTGTCCTTCTATAGACTTGGAATAGATCAGAATATCATCGAGGTAGACAAACACAAAAATGTTCAAAAAGTCCCTTAATACATCGTTGACCAGGGCTTGAAAAAAGGCAGGAGAATTAGACAAACCAAATGGCATCACCAAGTACTCAAAATGACCAATGGGCATCTTAAACGCTGTCTTCCATTCATCTCCTTCGCGAATACGGAGTAAGTGATAAGCATTTCTTAGATCCAGCTTGGAGAAGATGGTGGCTCCATGAACTGGTTCAAAAGCTGACGATAACAGAGGCAGGGGATACTTGTTTTTAACTGTTATATTATTTAACCCTCTGTAATCAATACAGGGTCTAAGTGAGCCCACTTAGACCCTGTTCCAATTTCCAATTTTCTAGCCCACATGCGCAACACAACACAGGAGAAGATGTATATAGTTAAATGAGTTTATTTTGAACACAACAAATGGTGAATGTGGAGTAACGGGTCTGGTCCAGGGAAGGAACTGGCTCACGGAGCGATCGGCACACTATGAGAGGCAGAGCAGGATATGGGGAGTTCAAAGCCATTGGAGACGGGAGTGCTAACAGGTTAAACGGAACGAGCTTACTTGTGAGGATGAGAATTCTCGTCTTGGGCAGGTTTACTGAAATGTCCAGGGTCTTTGTCTCTTTGTGGGTCCAGGTGGTCGGTGCTGAACGGCAGGAATCCAGAAGGCACAGGTGGAGTGTGTCGGAGGGCAGACAGGTAGGCTCAGGTACAGCAGGAACAGAGGAGCGGTGCGACTGCCAGTCGAGGGATCCCGGAGGAACTTGCAATCAGACGGAGGAGGTGAGTTTGGAAACTCAGGCAACCAGCGGGTACATTCCACGGCGTCACGAGGAGGGTCTCGATCAGGAAACCAGATGAGATTGACTCAAGGAAGATCCAGGGCGTCTTGAGGATTCACCTCAAGGAGAAATCACAAGGAGGTCAAGTCAAACGAGGATGACTGAAACTAGCTTTAGGAGGCTCAGAGGTACCGTTACTGGCTAACACTCAGGTGCCGAAGTACTGGCAGTCAGCTCCTCTTGTACTCCCTGCTCGACAGCTGATTAGATTCAGGTGCGCTGATCGATGGCACACAACTCCAGGAGAGTGAGTCTGGCACCATCTAGAGGCTGAATGGTAAGTAGTGACCACAAAGAAAACAAAGAACCCCGGAACACAACACAAATGTGTTAACGCGGGGGCAATTTCAGGTTAGGTGGTTCGTGACAGTTTGTTAAATGGGTTAAATGATCCTTGGCCTGAAAAAGTTTGAGAAACACTATTTAGAGACAACTGTGTGCAAATGGCAAGGGATTAAAAAATCGTCATTCAGCCATACCCGAATGACCAGCAGCAAATTGTTGGGAGACGGATTCACCATCATGTTGTACTATGGCATTAAACACAGAATTAAACCTGTATGAATCAGAATAAAAGGAAAATAAACAGTATGAGAAAGATGACTTCCTGTTCATAGAGGGCGTGGGTAAGTTGATGTCACCAACTGATCATGTGAATGTGATCAGAGTTGGTCAGTTATGACCAGAAGTGGGACCAAGTCAGTGTTCTGCAAGTCTTTATCCTCAAGTTCCAAGTCAAGTCTCAAATAAAGACAGTCATGTCAAGTCAAGTCCCCAGTCTGAAAGTTGGGACTTGGAATTTCAAGTCCTTTCAAGTCTTTTTATTTTTTAAACAAAAAAAACTTTTGAACAAATTTTATGTAACATTTCAAATAGAATAACCACATTTATGAATACAAAATAAACAAGGATATAAACAGTGACATGTATAAAGTGTTGAGTAATAATGCTCAAATTTGCATGAACATTAGCTCATACGTTAAGGTTTCCCATCTCTGAAGTGTCTTTAAAACCAAAATAATGTAACCAGCACTACCTACTTCTGAACATAAATAAAGTATAGTAGCCTATTCTTGTTAACAAGTTTAACCGGATAACCGGGCTTGACCAGGGGCATCTCTGAAAGTATGGGCAGAGGAAGAGAGGAAAATAGTGAAAATAGTGGAAAATAGAGAGAAAATAAGTTCTGTGCAAGTGTCACGCTCTTATCCCCCTTATGATATGCGCATCATATCATAAGGGGAATATGATGCGTCTTATGCGCATGCCCGAAAATCAGTAGATGACTAAAAGATGAACTAGTCTGCTCGGAAGAATGCCATAGCTTCTTCCTAGTCGGCCATGTTGGTTTACTCTAAACTCATGTTTGACTTAAAGGTTTTGCCAGATTTCCAGTCTGACATCTGAATGTTTGTGAGTGCCACCAGACTCCAAAATCTGTCATGGATGGTGGCTCATGGGATCTTCCCAGTCAGATGTCATGCAGTCGGGGCATGTCAGCAATGGCCATCTGTCTCCGACCCAGTTGTGAGACACCTGCTGTGGGAGTGCAGCGCTGCTGTGGGCCTGTTGGCAAAGGTTGGCTCCTTGAAATTCCCTTACTTACCAGCAGGAGATGTCCTCAAAGCACAGCTAATACTGTACGGGGTGAGGCACCAAAAATTAGCAGAGAAGGATTTTGCAGAGATGTGGCTCACTCTAGTCACCATCAAAGATGCCATAAGGCCCTCCAGAAACCAGGCTGTTATCCGGATGGTGGTATCAACAAGAACAATAACAGCTGCAGGTGCTGCACCAAGGATTTAGCCACAAAGAAACATAGCCTCTGCGCCCATTTGGACAAAGGAACCGGCACTCCATAGCCAGAGGTGCCAGCAGCAGCGACCTGGCTCTCCAGATGAGGCCAGCAGGAAGGAGCATCAGGGCAGGGATCCCCTCTGAGAACCAGCACTGTTTGGAGGAACTGAATGGCTCTGAACCTCATAAGGAGTCACCCTGGTCCTTCACAACTTTTAAACATACAGAACCATTTACATGTCCTTTTCTTCTTTTAGTTTAATTTAAATAAACAAATTCTTTCATTAGGAAAAAAATGTAAAAGAAAATAAAAAAAATCAGTATGTTCTTGCATTGCCACGTTTTTAATGACTATCAGTAAACCATTTCCAAAGAAAAGAAACTGTCAATGCGCTCTGTAATTTCTGTCAAAGTTTGAGCAAAGTAATAGATAAAAAACAGGAGCCAGGAACTGTTTCAATTAAGTATTTTATTTTGATATACAGTAAGTAGTTTGTTGCTCAAAAAACCTAAGCTTTTATTGTTAAGTAATTATAGCATTGGCCTATTTTAAGTTATGGTCACCAATGTTGTACAAGTTAATACAATTCAAAATTATCAAGTTAGTTAAATTGTGTAAACTTAAGATGTACAGTACAATTTGCACATACTAATATTTTTAAGTTTTAAAAACTTGATTTTTTTTTTAGGCAATGAGTTGCCATAATTTTTTAAGTAATTTGAACTAATTAGAATTTACAGTGTACTTTCACATTTCATTTTACTACATTAAAAAAGTTGAGTAATTTATACAGTTTAGTTATGCTTAATTTTCTTGACAAAATTAAGTTCACTTGAATTTTATTTTTCATGTAAAGAAATAAGTATTTTTAACAAAGAACAGTCTTGCTTGATCAGCATAAATAAATTATGCAAATTGTTGCCTCACTTTTCTTTAAAGAAGTGGAGCAGAATATTTTTATTAGCGTAGGTTCTTACCAACACAACAAAATACTCTGAACATAGATGCTTAATAGAATAAGGAAAACTTTAAAGACTTTGGTAGTTACAAAGAAATTAGGGTTAGCAAAGACTTTTACTGATTACTGTAAAGCAGATTACAGTGGTGTTCTACTTACCATAAATTGCTGTAACTTAAAACAGAGTTCACCTTACGTACGCTGGGGAGTGTTTTTTGCTCAAACCATCAAGAGTACAATAATTCAGTTTCAAGATCATTTTGGTCTAATTGCAAATGTATTTTATCTTCTGGGTTTTTTCCACCCTTCAAGATGTTTAAGACACCTGCTTGCTTTTATGACTGTTGAGCAGAATGGGGGGAGGGACTCCTGCTGCTCATCTCAGAGGGAAGAAATCACAGTTTGCAAATTAAGATTTCAGATAAATGACCTTACAAAGTAAAGGAAATCAAAGAAGTATGAGATTGGGGGTAAATTGGATTCTTTAGCGTCTAACAGTATATGACTTAAACCAACTGGGGATTTTCTCCGCAGTGGAGGAAGAGAGCATTTCCTAAGGCAATAGTCCCACCTGGGATTTTTTGATGATCCATGGGGTGCTCAGGAAAGCCTTGAAGTTATTCAACCCACTAAAAGGCTAAATAGATTTTTTTTTCTATTAACAGACAGTATTGCTCAGACTTCAAGGCCTCCATAGCACTTTCCACTAATCTATTTTATTTTAACCAGTCTATATTCTTTATTTAATTTAATGTCTGAGCGCTCATCCTCCTCAATATGAATGATTCTCACATAATTATGAATTGTTTGAAAAAATTAACCACATGTTCCAAAACATGAATTGATAGAAAACTAAATCTTGTATTAAAATGAGTGTCATATTTAGATATGTAAAGAGTTTTCTTCTGAGGAAAATATTACACTGCTAAATTAGATACCACAACATAGAGAAACTTAGCTTAAAGTCACTGCCGGACAAACCCTGTGAATTTCAAGCAACATTTTCACCTATCTAAATCTGTGAGTCTTGCCACTTCAAAATGTGGACAGCAGTCCTTATGGAACTTTTAACTTCATAAATCTTCACTTATATTTTGCTAACATAGTTCAGGGAACACCCAAGTGTCACTCCTTTGACACTTTTGCCTGGAGAGAAATTTGGTATCCCAATGTTTAATCTTTTTGTAATTTGTCCTATTTTAGTAAACTGTCTAAAACACAGATCTAAAATACACAAGACTACATGTAAGAAGATTAATATGTTATATAAATAAAACTATTTATTTAACCAACAGGTTTCAACTAACAAGGCTTCACGACGGCACAGTTGGTAGTGCTGTTAGCTAGCCACAAAAAGCTCCTGAGTTCAAATAATTTGTCTTTGCAGTTGACATGTTTTCCCCATGCAATTTTTCATTTCGTGGTTTTGCAAACTTGTAGCATACTTAGCTTCTCCTAAAATAACATTTTCAGATATAAGCACTAATTACATAACTTGGCTCTTTTGTAAACTTTCAGCTGAATAAAGTTTGACATCTGTGTTGAAGTTTTGGTTATCAACTGCTAAGAATTTTTCAAGTAGTTAGACATTAATGTTAATGCTCTTATTTTGAAATTAGTGGATGTGATTTCTGTTTGCCTCTCCTCACATTCTCCACCCACGATGAAGTGTAGCGAATTACACTTATTCTCTACCCAGAATGCATCGCTGTAGAACTACAGTAAACAGTTTAATATCTTCTAATGTGTCCTGTGTGCATTCTGACTAAAGTCCTACCATGGTCAATTAGGCTTAATCAGCAATTAGTCAGAGTTAACAATACTCAAGAACTACAAAACTGGAACCATGATTGAAAGGTTTGTTCCCAAGAATTGCTTTCTGAAGCCCAACAGTGAATAGCATTAGCATTAGCTTTCTTGGTGTCATGTTTTAAGGACAGCACAGCTAACTCTTTAGCTAATGGTGCCTACTGTCACCATGAATGTACAGGTTCTCACTGGATACTTTCGCTTTCTCAAACAGTCTGAAAACTTGATTCATAGATTAATTGGCCTTTCTAAATTGTACTATCTGCCTATCTGCTATAGCAGAAATGGTAGCACATTGTGGTACTATGGCATGTTGTCTTGTGTTTCTAGTAACATTTGCTCCAGTCATTATTCACGTGTAATTTTTTATTTTTTTTACAACAATATGTTACATCAGTGTTATTCAAACCAGAGCTTTTTATGGAGTCTGTGCTGAAGTAAAAAGGGTCTTTACATGATTCACACTGGAGTCAATTAGAAAATGGCCATTATTATGCACAAGTTTGCTCCATATAATCAGTGTTGGCAGTGACTCAAATCCAAGGCCAAATGCGAGAATTGATCAGCGATGCTTTCTCACCAATAAACATTTCAAAAATTACTAATTGGGTGGCCCAGTTCTTTCTATTAGCGTAATGACTAAATGACATCAAGCCTTTTCTCACTGTCTTGTTGTTATTGGCCAAGACAGATTATGATTGGGTTTAGTTAGTGCACATTATGAGATCCTCTTCAAATAGCATTCATAAAGCAAAGCTCCTTTTTGTGTCAATGTAATAATAGGTGATGTGATTCATATATACTTAAGGAGTTGAGAGTAGTGCCATGTTAGACCTGTATTTTCATTTATTCTTTCCTGCTGTTGGGGACCATGGATCTTGTGTTTCCTTTGTAACTGCCTGCATCGGACATAGAGCTCTGTCTGGCAAATCATTGATATTCCAACTCTGTTTTTACACATTGTCATTTTATGTTTCTCATTACTGTCATTACCACAGCCCAGGATACATATCATTACAAGGGTAATTGGGACAAACATAAAATCAATCTCCTTGCCTTTAAGTTGGAAATCTTTCAAATGCTCAAAGTAGATAACCACCATGTTGGGTCCGCAACAGCTGTGAATATTTCAAGATAATAGATCTATATTGCCACTGATGTTACTCTGACTTTGTGTTTCTTTTTTTGTGTGTGTGCTGAGATGGGGGAATTAACAACAGTTTGAATAGATCTTTTAATTCATATTTTGGCCTTGTAGCCAAGTCTTTATAAAAAGAAATGGTAGTGATAAGACTTCTAGCTTCAGTCTTGGTGGGTGGTACAGCCAATCAGTGCCAAGGAAAATGAATGGCGCTCCTGGATTGGCTGGTTTGGCTGCCAGCCAAACTATTATGAAGGAGAATGGCCCCTAGGAATTTCAGCTTCCCAAGTTGCATTTTCTTTTGAAATTTTAGATAAGCTTATTTGAATAGCAAAGTTTTCCACAAATAATCTGAAGTTATGTTCCACAAAAATAAAAATAGAAAACATATATGGGGATCCACTGTGTTGATTTTTAAGTGCCACGCCACAAATGCAAGAAACTCAAGTATCAGAATATCTATGCATATAGACTTTTCAAGTGAAGCTGGCAAAGACAGCCTACATTTTATTTTTAGAAAGACCTAATTTTTTTTGCTGGAACCCAACCATAAAGTCTTCACAGCCTACAACTTCCAATATTGACTTTGGAATCTGATTATTAAGCAATTTCCACAAAGCTTCAAATTATTATCAGAACAATTATTTTTAGGAGACCCAGTAGACCCTCCAAGGTCCTGAAACCGATTATGCAAAAAGATAATTGCTATGAAGACTTAAAAAGAATTAAATTGGTTTGACAAACCTATCAGTTGTTAACTACTGCTTTGTGGGGAAAAAAGAACAAAAAGAATACATTTGCTGACAAGGCCACAAAGAAACGAAGCAGAGTGTTCCCATGTGCTCAGGTGGGCGGGAGGTATCGCTCTCTTTATTATCAGAGCTAATAGCGTTCCACAACTGTCCTCAATAATATGGGACGAGATGAACTATTAATTAATAAATCTTATAATAGATAAATTGTGCCGTTTTCAGCAGATGTGCACTTCTTAGAGATGAGAGAAGACCTAGAGGGTATTGACCAACAGTGGCCCCCGTTGCCGGCCTGACCGTATTGCTGCGTGAGCTTCACCTCAGCCTGACATGTTATATCCCGTGTCCCACATAGCGTCAGGCAGTCGGGCTGTGTTTTGCTGATTTACGGAGTGCAAACCCAATGTTGCATAATTTGTGTGTTAGGAAAAGATATTAATCCTCCTGCTCTTTGCTGAACATGGATATTTTTTCTCCTCCTAGGTTAAACGCACACTGCCTGAAAAATGACACATTCTCAAAGTACTTTTGAAGCAATAAAAAAAAAAGGCACAGTCGTATAATTTTCCCATAAGCCGGATGCATTTAAGTGAGGAAAAGAGGAATTACACGGCTATGAATAGCTTCCTTAATAGTGATATCATTTCGTAGAACAAAAGAATAGCGGCTCTGGAGTGCAGATGCCAGCTTGAATGGACGTTTCCCCTCGGCTTCCATTAAAGTCGCGCACCGCCGCTGCCGCCGTGGTGGGCTGCACGGGTGACAACAGGCCCCAGACAAATGGAGCACTCTCTTACAAAAAAAAAGAAAGGAAAAAACCTTGTTAAGACTGGAATCACTTTGAGAGAGTATGACAGACAGACAGACAGACAGACAGACAGACAGACAGACAGACAGACAGACAGACAGACAGACAGACAGACAGATAGATAGATAGATAGATAGATAGATAGATAGATAGATAGATAGATAGATAGATAGATAGATAGATAGATAGATAGATAGATAGATAGATAGATAGATAGATAGATAGATAGATAGATAGATAAAATATAATAGTTATTAAATTAATAACGGTCATTATCTCCTAAAATATGTCAAAAAAGTATACGCAGTTCTATTAACACATAACATAGGTGTCAAATCAGCTATAAAAGCATGATCAATAAAACAATAAGTGTGTTGTTAAAAGCAGCCACTGAAAGGAGATGCCAGTGTGGGACTGAGGGGGGGCGCAACCCTTTTAATATAAATGGATTTCATCTTTCCACCGTGTCACCTAAATCACCTCAATGTTTGTGTATACAATTAAAATAAGATAATAAATTGCAGCGACGAATGGATTACGAACATTCCCCTCGACCCCCATACGTCAGTTTTTGTCAGTGCTCCGGAAAAAGCATGTCTAACAATCTGTTGATTACAGCTGGGTGTGAGGGGGAGGTGGAGGAGGAGAATGACTGTTGCAAGATACATTATTTTAACATATTGTTATGTCTAAATCGATAAGTCTTAAACGAGTGCTAACGACTACTATTAATTAAACTTTGACAATCTTTTATTAGAAAAATCTCCATTTGTGCTCTTGATTTAATGGATGGTTTATAATTTCATTCGGCCAGCCCTGACCATTATTCGAAACGACTGGCCCTTTATCTTGGAATGGAAAAGAAACTAGGCATAGTTTATTTGTCGTGCCGAGTTGATAACGCATCACTTGAAGGGCATATTTGTTTTAAAGTCTTGGAGGAGTAGCAGATCCAATTTGCCTGCCTCTGCAACCATATTCAAATGATTTCACTCACAAAGCCCCCCTGACTTCTTTTTCTTGAGATATTTTTTTTATCTGTGTGTTTATGGGAAATCATTTGACTGGGGAGATCAATTTAGAAGCAAAATTGTCTGTACAAGGGAATCATTTAGAGTGGAAATTAATAGTGCTGCAATTAAAATTTGAGTTATGGTATTTGGGAACAATTGTGATAATGACTAGCTGGAGGTGTGAGTTCCACACCAAACATTACTTTGGTGCTAACACAAAACAATGTTAGCACCAGTGCTATGCTGGGAACAAAACTACTTTTGTTAGCTTTTTTCCCCCTTTGTCTTGTCAGTGTAAACTTTTGTTTCTACCAATTTCTTTCTAATAAGGTTGGTGTTAGCAGAAAATCTCCCAGCCCTGGCTCAGCAGAACATGTGTTACTCCATTACTGAAAACTGATAAACGGTCTTTTGTAATATTGCTGCAGGAAGCTCTGGCTGGCACTGACTCAAAGTGTCCTACATTATACTGCTGTAATAGAGTGGTTTATCAGCTCATGTTGAGAGTAGCTATAGGCTAAGTGTGGTTGAGAGTCACAATTACCAACAGACATAATATGCTACTTGTCTGCTAGTGATTAATGCTCTGGGTCCCTTTAAAGGAGCAGGTTGATGGAAGATTCCTGAGAGATTTGTTTTTTTCCTCCTTCCTCTCACTGTTTTCTTCCTTTTGTTTCTCTTACTGCTCTCTGCTATCTGCCAAATTGAATGATCAGTGGAGGGATTTCTCCTCCTCTCTGTGGCTTTTGCTGGGGTTTGTAGATTTTGCCTTCCGGTGGGAAATTCTCTCAACCTGCTTACATTTTTTCTACATTTTGTTATTTTGGTTTATTTTGATTTGTTTTCCTCTCCAAGCTGAAAGTATTTTGTGCATTGCTAGCAAACAAAACGAAGCCAAATTGTAATTACATCAATAAATGTAAATGTAGCTAATTACTTTCCACCCCGTATGGCAGAACCAATATATATACTTTTTCCACATTTTGATGGAGTAGTTAGTAGTGCTTCTACTTCTGCGTTATCCATACAGGTAACCTATAGTACAGGAAAATATTTATGATTTTATTTGTTTTGGTTTGTACAGTGATTATCGTCATAGTAATTGCAAGAATTTAAACCTACTTTCACCCCTGGTTGGAACTATGCAGCAATTTGACAGGAAGTGAGACAGGAAGCGAAAGACAAGTAAAACACATCTGCTTTGAGGGAAAATACAGACTACATTGTTGTTTGTAGAATGTAGCTGTAGAAGTTGTAGTTGTACAACTACAATGACTTGAATAGCTACTTCATAGGCTAACTTAACATTGAATAATAAAAAGTGGAAATAAGAGATGGCAGCAAACATAGTTCAATCTGAACCAAGAAGATTGAACTATGTTTGCTGCCATCTCTTATTTCTACTTTTCATTTTTCAGTTCAATTAAAAAAAAGTTTATTCATCCCAGTAAGAAAATAAATGTTGAAACTCATCCAAATATGTTCAGAGATGTGGATGGTGATCCTGTGGTCAAGTAGAATCTTTGGTTGTCATCAGAGTCAATCCTCTGACTGAAAACTGTTGTGGTACGACAGTCTCATGTAATGCTAGCTCTGTATCATGACGATATTTCACAGTAACATGTCCTGGATGACATATCAGTTGTTGGCAAGCTCTGCTAATACATCTCATTTGCTTTTTCCACTTTCTCCGTCCAGTTAGAAATCTGGGCAGAGAGATATTGGAATTGGGGAGATAACCCTTGTCCATTATGGTTAATGGAAGAGGTGGTTCGAATTCCTCTTTCTTCCTCTGCTCTTTGGTCCTGCCTTACTACCTTGTCGCCAAGGTCACGCAGTTGTTCAAAACCAAAAAAGTTAGAGGAAAAAAATCATCCTGCTGCACAACATCTCAAACCGGACAAAATAGTTGTCAGAAAAAGTGATACCTCAACCAAAAAATTATTAACCATCCACATCAAATCAGAACTAAAGTCACAGAGCCACTCCAACAAAATGCAGCACAATTTAATTCTAAGCTTTGAGAAAGTCTGATGTCACTTCAGTTGGCTGTATAAATACTGCCTAAGTAGCTTAAAAACAAAAACCTGATCCATCACCATACAAAAATGGAAACAGCAGTCTGGAGTTTTGAAAATCCAACATTGCATACCGTGGGTTGCCTTGCAAGGTTTTATGGCTTGGCAAGTAGTATTTAGATCTAACCCATTTATGATTCAAACAACTTCCAGTGCAGTATGTTTTTTCGACAGAGCCCAGAGATTCATGTAATGAAACCCAAGAAGCAACTTTTTTCACCTATTTTCCCCTCTCATCAGGATGTAGGATGCTGAGCCCCGGAGCCAGAGCTGAGAAACAGAATTATCCATTAACTCCTGAGCACATTCAATGGTCGGTAAATGAATGAGTGAATCCCATTGTCCAATTACCCACATTATCTGTGGCTACTCCTCTCATTAAAAGGCTAGGGAGGAAGGCGAATAATTAGATAGATTTGCAGCATGGGCATTTAATTATGACGCTGCTTTTCAGCATGGGCATTTAATTATGACGCTGCTTTTGCCTGATATACTCTTCAGGAGCAATGAGATGATGTGGTCTAGAGACAGAGTGGCCCTGGAGCTCCAGCTGGCTCCGGTGTGAGCGGAGAGGGGCATAAGCGGAAATTTTAAAATGGAAACAGCTTTGTCTAAAGTTTGCCAAGTTTTCTCCAACTGGAGAATGTAAAACAGAGTGCACATCAAAAGAAGCAAAGTATATAGAGGTCAAAGAGCCAAAGTGCGGTGTAAACACCTGTACTGGACTACTACATTGCCATTTCGCTCAGTCGAGACTGATTCTGGAGCTTACCAACAAGAGACTAGAAAATTTCGGAAGAAATTTAGCCGGGGCCTGCCGAGGCGCGCCAGTGGGGTTTGGGCACGGCGTCGTCGCTACAAATCGGCATCGACGCTAAAGAACGCCGCGACGTAATCAGTGGCACGCGGAGAACCGCAAGAACGTTAAGCGAGGTGGACGTGCACCATTCGGTACGATTTAAAATGTTGTCAAGGCTTTTATTTTGGAAGTTTTGTTAAACTTCATTTCAAAGGGACAAACTAATCCCATGCGTAATAGTCCTTGGGTGAAAATAGTTATATAATGCTCAAAACACAAGTAGCTGATGTAAAAATATTCAAGGCTTTTATTTTGAAATTTTCAGTATGCTTCATTTTAAAGTTCCGAACTAATACCACGTGTAAGAGTGCTTTGGATGAAAAAGTCAAATAAAGCCAAAAAGAGCAATTACGTCATGTAAAAATATTCAAGGCTTTTATTTTGAAATTGATGAAAAAGTCAAATAAAGCCAAAAAGAGCAATTACATGATGTAAAAATATTCAAGGCTTTTATTTTTGGAAGTTTTGTTAAACTTCATTTCAAAGGGCCAAACTAATCCCATGTGTAATAGTCCTTGGGTTAAAATAGTTATATAATGCTCAAAACACAAGTAGCTGATGTAAAAATATTAAAGGCTTTTATTTTGAAATTTGCAGTATGCTTTATTTTAAAGTTCTGAACTAATACCACGTGTAAGAGTGCTTTGGATGAAAAAGTCAAATAAAGCCAAAAAGAGCAATTACGTCATGTAAAAATATGCAAGGCTTTTATTTTGAAATTTTCAGTATGCTTCATTACGTCATGTAAAAATATTCAAGGCTTTTATTTTGAAATTGATGAAAAAGTCAAATAAAGCCAAAAAGAGCAATTACATGATGTAAAAATATTCAAGGCTTTTATTTTGAAATTATTATTATGCTCCATTTTAAAGTTCCAAACTAATCCCATGTGTAACAGTGCTTTGTATGAAAAAGTCATATACGGCCAAAAAAAGCAATTACATGATGTAAAAATATGCAAGGCTTTTATTTTGAAATTTTCAGTATGCTTCATTTCAGAGGGCCAAACTAATACCACGTGTAACAGTGCTTTGGATGAAAAAGTCACATAAAGCCAAAAACAGCAATTAGCTGATGTAAAAATATTCAAGGCTTTTATTTTGAAATTATTATTATGCTCCATTTTAAAGTTCCGAACTAATCCCATGTGTAACATTGCTTTGGATGAAAAAGTCATATACGGCCAAAAAGAGCAATTACGTCATGTAAAATATTCAAGGCTTTTATTTTGAAATTTTCAATATGCTTAATTTTAAAGTTCCGAACTAATCCCATGTGTAACAGTGCTTTGGATGGAAAAGTAAAATAAAGCCAAAAAGAGCAATTACGTCATGTAAAAATATTCAGGGCTTTTATTTTGAAATTTTCAATATGCTTAATTTTAAAGTTCCAAACTAATCCCATGTGTAACAGTTACTGAGTTAAATCAGTTATATACAGCCCATAGCAGCAGGTAGTTCTAAAGGCCAGTTCTCAGTCCTGATCTGTTTCAACTGAGGATAGATAGAACTACAGCGATGCAAATTTGTAGTCCTGACCACCAGCCAATAGCCTCTTGAGTTCCGTTGCCATGGTAAATAATGGTCTCAGCAGGTGTGAGCTGTGAGTCATACATGCTCAAACACACCATTGTGTGTTTGAGCCTACACGTTTTACTGAAAAAAAGCATTGGAAACAAATCCTTCGTGTTCGGGAACCGTAATACATATTCGAAAAGCGTTTCGAGCGTATGAGAGGTCAATGTGTCTTCTGCGATAGTCCCGAGATTCATATCTGTACCTCAGTCAGAGCATTTACAGTGATGAGAGAAAGAAATGTTGTGCCCAGATCTGAAATTCTATTCAAATACATGGGAGAGAGCCTCAGACAGCCTCAGAAAATCCTGTCGCATGACTTTGCTCTGAAGCACCGTGACAGAAAACCGTACGGTCTAGATAAATTTCGAAAACATTTTACCGGAGCAGACAGGCGTATCAATGTCAGGACCGATTTTGATACTAATCGTGCGATATTTGTGGGCGTGATGGCGATTTCAAAAATGATTTGGGCTGAAAAAGTTGTCTTCATCTCTCACTCTAAGCAGCCAGAGACGCACTCTAACTTTAGGAAAAATGAGAAACTTTGGGTCGCTTAGAGGCAAATTGTGGACAAACCGTAACTGGTATCGACGAGCCGTCTTCACTTTCGAAGAGATCACAGACGTATCTACAAAATGAAATTTGAATGGCATTTCTAGGTGAAATTGTGACGACACAGAAAATCCTCAAAAATAGGGTATTTCTAGGATTTTTCCCATTGACTTATAATGGGGTTTTTTTCGTAGTTTTTTGCGAATTATGTCGCCACGTTAAGCCCAAATCCCACCAAAAGTAATAGCTGGAATGGCGTGAATTTTCTGCACGTTTTGATACCTCATTTGTAGGTGTGCACCCAGCGGTACGAGCCGCATTAACGGTTACGGAAGAAAAATAAAGAAGAAGAAAGAAACACTTTCTCCGACAATAGTAATAGGTTCCTGCCATTGCTTTGCATGGCAGGCCCCAATAAATGGATAGAAAAAAAAAGTACATTTCTGCCAAAAAACTCAAGTTTTGGGATTAATTTCAGAAATTTTCTAGAAAAGATAAAGACATTTCTGAGCTCCCAAATCTAGAAAAAATTAGAAAAAACTCAAAACTCAAAAACTTGGAAATTTCTGAGTTTGAAAAGTGGAATTTTATTTTATTTATCTTTTTTTTTTTTTTTTTACCTTTGTGACTTAAATTTTTTGTTTTTTCTAGACAATTTCAGAGATTAATCTCAAATTTGTATTATATATCTTATATATATCTAATATTATAAATCTGAGGTCATGCTTACCTGTACTTTGTAAAGTACAAATACCTTTGCCTAGCAAATGTTTGAGTTTTGGAGTTCAGAAAATAATTTTTTTTCCAAGAAAATGTCTGAGCTGTATGGTGAAAATGTACCTGTCTTTTTTTCCCTGTCTGCAAAGGAGCTAATACATTGTCATGCTTACCTGTACTTTGTCGAGTGTAAATACTTTGCACTGTTAAGTAATATTATATTACTTTTTCAAGTAATATAATCTTCCAAGAACTCCTTTAAATCATCTCTTCCATGAAGACAATTTTTAATACACTGAATCCTTGAGAAAAATGGCAACATAATTTCTGTTGCCTTCTCAGTTTGAGATGTTTTTTTCCTCACTGGTCAAGTGCACTATTTCATGGTTTGTCCAGACTGCCCATGGTTTTACTGTAAACACAAATTAAGTGTTTCTCAGAAAATATCCAGCGTTCAGTTTTATATAAAAATGATGTGTCGGACTTCCGGTTATGGCGTCTCAGTGAAAAGGTGCATGTGCATATGGCTCGCTGTTAAATCCTTAAATGAATCCGTAATTAAGATCAATATTCACAATTTCGCTCGTTTATGATAACGGAAAACGTTTAGTGGGGATCATGCCACCGAAAAATGCCAAAGTTGTCCAACAACCAACTAAAGCGACTCCACGAGAGAACGCGGCTAATGTAGCTCAACGAGACAGCACCGGCTAACTCGACAGAGGCTCAAGAAGCTCCGACCAACCATGATATTCTCAGAGCAATTAACCTGCTGAAGGAAGATATGAACAAACAATCTGCTGATATGATGAAAGCAATTCAGAATATCAAAGGGGATATGCAATCGCTCACTGAGAGAACTGGGGAAACAGAAGTGAGAATTTCGCAAGTAGAGGATGACGTTACTTCCCTTCAAAGCAGAGTTAAATTACTGGAGAGAACCGTGGAGGTGCTTGGTGATAGAGTTGCGGAGCAAGAAGACAGGAGCAGACGCTCCAACCTGAGACTGGTCGGGCTGCCTGAAAAATCCGAGGGAGTGGATCTGTGTGGCTTTTTGGAGACATGGCTTCGAGAAACACTAGGTGAGGACTTCGCCTCTTCCCGATGCGTGGAGAGAGCTCACAGAATCGGGCCCCTCAGCTCTAAAACTGCGGTTCCAAGAGTTGTTATAATGAAGTTTCTGAGTTATAGAGACCGGGATATAACTCTGAAAGCCGCCAGGAAAATGAAGGAAGTGCATTTTGAGAATTACCGTGTCACCTTTTTTCCTGACTTTTCGGCCGAGACTCGCAAGCTGTAGAGGCGCTTTGATGGAGTGAAAGCCCGGCTTACGGCCCTTAAAGTCCGGTATATTATTTTGTATCCAGCTCATCTGATCATCACACACAATGACAAGCGACGGATCTTCAAGTCAGTGGAAGAAGCCGAGAAATACATCGATGGAATAAGCCCACAGGCAGAGAATAACTCCAGGACATAGTGTGTGCCCATCGCTTCCCCTCAACAGTGTATACAAAGGAACAAATTGCAGTGGACAATATTGTAAGTTGACAAACGTTTTGTTGATGTATGTGAAAGCATGAACACTGCTATTAATGTTTCTTTATTATACCTTTGTATTGTTACCAAATCTAGCCTTAACTATTAATATTTTGGTCAAATTTTTCTTTGTTCAGCCAGCCAACCCACATATTACCTTCGTTATGCGTGTGGACTTTTACGTTACCCACTTAGTGGATGCAACGTTTCATATAACCCAAGTTCAATGTTCAGAAGGGATTAACACCACATTTCGTTTGGGGAAATGTGTGGTGATTTGGGATGAAGGGCTCACTATGGGTACAGTTTTTTTGTTGACATTACATGACTTGAATGTGAGCATAAGAAGAGGCCAATGCATTTAATACTATACTAGCCCAACGTCTGGTGTCCAAGCTAGCAAACCTTGGGCTCCCATCAGCCACCTGCAGTTGGATCCTGGACTTCCTAACAGGTCACTCCCAGAGGGTCAGACTGGGCCCCCACACCTCCACTGCTCTGAGCCTGAACACCGGATCGCCACAGGGTTGCGTGCTCAGCCCACTTCTCTACACCCTCTACACTCATGACTGTGTCTCCAACCACCTCAGCAACAAGATCATAAAGTGTGCAGATGACACGACTGTTGTTGGTCTCATCTCAGGCGGGAAGGGGGAGCTGGAGTACAGGGATGAGGTGAAGCGGCTGTCAGAGTGGTGCAAAGTCAATAACCTGCTCCTCAACACCTCCAAAACAAAGGAGCTGGTGATCGACTTCAGGAAGAACAAAACGGACATCCAGCCTCTCACCATCAGTGGGACCTGTGTGGAGAGGGTCCCAGTGTTCAGGTTTCTGGGCATGGAGTTGGAGGACAAGCTAACCTGGAGCACCAACACCAAGGAGCTGTTGAAGAAGGCACAGCAGAGACTGTACTTTCTGAGAATACTCAAGAAGAACTGAGAATACTCAAGAAGAACCGTCTCCTCTCAGACCTGCTGCAGGCCTTCTATCACTGCTCCATAGAGAGTGTGCTCACGTACAGTCTGTGTGTCTGGTACGGCATTAGCACATCTGCAGACAAAAAGCCTATATAAGGGGGGAAATAATGAGTTATACTAGGCATAAATCAAGACTACATTTGAATAAATTAAAAAACATTGAAAAACAAATCAAAGAATTACAAGAGCAACTGTATCACTCTAATGACGCTGACAAATGTAGGAGACTTCTTTTACTAAAATCGGATTATAATGAGCTCACTACCAACAAAATAGCAACTAATCTACTGTGGTTAAAACAATCATATTATGATCAGGGTGAGAAGGCAGGTAAACTCTTAGCTTGGAGGCTTAAAAGTTACAGACGAATCGGGCTATAAATTCAATCAAATTAAATAATGGTGAAAATCTGGTAGATCCAAAATCGATGCATTAAACGATGCATTTGCAAAATATTATGAAAACTTATATACATCCCAATATCTAGACAACACAAATAAACAGAAACAGTTTCTGGACCAACTTCAATTTCCAACTCTGTCAGAAGAGAATAAGAACAATTTGGATGAAAAGCTGAGTATTGAAGAACTTAAAATGGCCTTAAGCCGCATGAATTCGGGTAAGGCACCTGGCCCCGATGGCCTTCCAATTGCACTTTACAAGAAATTTCCAGATAAATTACTGCCCCCTCTACTCTTTGAGTAGAGGGGGCAGTAGAGGCATGAATCTTATGAATTCATTGATTCATAAGATCATAAGATCAATGAATCTTATGAAAAAGGCATCCTGCCTCCATCACTACGTTTGGCAACTATTTCTCTCTTGTTAAAGCCAGGTAAACCCCCAACAGAAATGGGTTCATATAGGCCCATTTCTTTAATGTCCTGTGACACAAAAATTCTATGCAAAGCTTTGGCTCAAAGGATTGAAACTCATATTCCTAATTTAATCTCGAATGACCAAAATGGATTTGTTATTGGGCGCCAAGCCTTTCACAATACCCGTCGATTGCTAAATATATTATATGCAAAACAGTTTGCTATGGACCACGCCTTTCTATCATAAGATGCTGAGAAAGCTTTTGACAGGATCGAATGGAGCTATCTCTTTGATACCCTTAAGAGATTTGGCCTAGGAGAAAAATATTTAAAATGGATTCAATTACTATATACTGAGCCAGTTGCTAAGGTCGCAACAAACGGTCAACTTTCAACATGTATTAGCCTCTGTAGATCGACGTGACAGGGATGCCCTCTGTCCCCCCTCCTTTTCTTATTTGCCATTGAGCCGCTTGCCATGGCAATACGTAAATCCCCTGAAATCACCGGCATTCAAATTGGAGATGTGGAGCACCGGTTGTCTCTTTTTGCAGATGATATTGTTCTGTTTTTAGCTAATCTGAAAGAGTTTATTCAGGCTGTTGATAAAATTCTGAAGGAATTTGGTGAACTCTCAGGTTACAAAGTTAACCAAAAGAAAAGCTCCTTATTACCGCTTAACAGAAACAATCCCCCAATACAAACACAATTTCCTTACACCTATGAGGGTATAAGCAATTAAGATTAACCCAGATCTAGAGAAAATAGTCTCTATAAACTATGATCCTTTAATGCAGAAAATATTAGATTCCCTAGATAGATGGAATGAGATGCCAATTTCAATGATAGGTCGTATTAACATCATTAAAATGTCCATTCTCCCGAAGTTCTTATACCTTTTTCAGTCCATCCCCCTACACATTCCAGCTCAGGAAGCCCTGATCATTAAATGAACTTCTATAGAAATGTGGAATGTGGATGGTGACATTAGCAATGGGGACGTCTGTGCTGCTGCAACATATTTAGCATTGAGATGTTATATTAGGCTTGAATAGCTTAGCTGATAAGCTAACTCCGTTTCCACAACTTGAGTTAAACAATAGTTTTAGCTCAAGTCCTATCAGATTGTTTTTTTAAGCAAAAATTAACCCCAAGTAGGCCATCCATCCATTTTCTAACACCCTTGTCCCTGGTGGGCTCGGGAGAGTTGCTGGTGCCTATCTCCAGCTAACGTTCCGGGCGAGAGGTGGGGTCACCCTGGACAGGTCGCCAGTCTGTCGCAGGGCAACACAGAGACATACAGGACAAACAACCATGCACACACACACACACTCACACCTAGGGAGAATTTAGAGAGACCAATTAACCTAACAGTCATGTTTTGGACTGTGGGAGGAAGCCAGAGTACCCGGAGAGAACCCACTCATGCACAGGGAAGACTCCGGGCCGGGAATCGAACCCAGGACCTTCTTGCTGCACAGCAACAGTGCTACCAACTGCGCCACTGTGCAGCCCCGAAGTAGGTCAAGAGAACATATTTTGCTTGTGAGTCAGAATTACGGGTGTACCAGTATTACGGGTGTACCAGAAATGCATGAATACAAAGGTTCTGACCAAAACCATTGTAACTGACTTTATTGCAACTTAAGGTGGTTCCATAAAGTATCTGCTTGGCAGCAGACAGCAACTGGAATGTTGGAGTAGAAAAATAAAGGGGGTTGAAAGGGTACTTTTTAAATTTTAATTGATCAGATTTTTAAAACAATGTCTTACTTTGATTCTACTTCATAAACTAGTCAGTACATAGGTTTTATTATATAAAGTATGTTGAAATATGTGGTTATAACAAAATAAAGTTGAAAAGGAGTGAAATCTCTTGCAATTCACTCATATTCATATTCATTCTCATATTCAACCAGAATTAGTTGTCATGATGTGTGTCTTGGAAAAAGAATAATAATGCAGACAGGAGCTGGTAGAGAGAGAACATCTAGATACGAGAAATAAACATAATAAACTAGAATCACTAAGGAAGAACTAAAGTAGAAATGGAACAAGACGGAACTAATAAAAAAAAACTAGGAACACAAAAAAATGACAAAACCCAAAACCAAACTCAAACAACCCAGATCTTAACATTAGTGTTCTTCAGTGAAGTTTCTTAGACAAATGATGCTAATGTGATGCTGTACTCTCACTATGCCTTTTTTACCTTACTTTCATCCAGATACACCCAACTCTGTTCGCTTACAATGGGCAATATCTAGGAAACCATAACTAACTCATCAAAAAAAATCCCTGTCTTTGATGGTATGTATATCATACCATCTAATGGTATATATTAGATGTATACCATGTATCGTTTTCCACGCCTCTCTGCTGAATGAAACGCTGTGTAAAAACGTATAGCCACCAAAATTCTTGGAAAAAAGAGTTTAGTTTATCAGAAGTATGTACTGTGTTTTATTTTTGCAAAACAAAATAAATCAAAATGGTAAGAGGCCAGCTTATCCGTTAAAAATAAAATAAAATTAACACTGAGGAAAGAAAGTCAGCAGTCAATAATCAATAGTTTTAGACATTAGCAAGGCAGTACTGGATGTTTATCATGACTGATGTGTGTGTGGCTGTGAGCCTTCTGTGGACTAAGAAATAAAGACAAAATCATTTGTGTTTAAAATCCTCACAAATTACTTAAACGTCCCACAACAGACACTGTGTAAACATCACTCAGGGGAAAATGAATGGCCTGTATTCTGGTTTCCTTGGTGTTTTTAAACAGGTACTTTCAGAAGAAAATGATCTTCACCATTTTCTCTTCTTCACCTCTGTTCGTGTATGTGATTGCAGCTGAGTACGTAAGTCAGGATTCCAACAGCAAGGCAGAGAGAATGTGGGGGTTGGGGTACTCTGGCTTTTATTGCTTAGCTCTCAACTTTTCTGTCTCAAAGTTGAGCAGATCAAAGCCAAGGATTTTCCTTAACCTCTTTTGAGAAATGGACCGCAGGGTGAATTCATAAAAGAGCTGTCTGTTGGACAATTTGTCTTTTGACAGGAGGAAACATTGGAAGCCACCAGAGGGTGGTCAGTGGTGAATGGCGGAGCCATGCCTGGGGCAGTACCTGCGGGCCTTTCTTCCTCCTGATTTGCCCAGGTTGCAGGGATGCAGAGTGGGGGGTGCCATCTGGCCTCGGCCGGGGGAATTAGGTGGCGGGCAAGCACTCGGTGTCAGTACGGCTCCATCAGGGCCGTTTGTGAACAGATGTTCTGCTACGCGTTCACTCCAACACAACTTAAGAGGAAGACATGTCTATCAGTGGCAGGAGACTCTGACCTTGAGCCCACCACATGTCAATCCTTGTATCCCCAAGATTGGAGGGGGAGGAACTACCACACACTGCCCTATTTGGAAATCGGACGGACTGAAATTGTAAAAACATAAAGCATCTAATCATAGATGTAAGTTTATTAGCTTGACTGCTCAGAACAAGCAGTCCAAGTCATTTTCATGGTAGGATAATCTTGAATGAACAAATTGTATTGCACAGTAATATATGCTTCTATTCAGAGATGTTCACAAGTAATTTTTGCAAGTTCCAAGTATCTGAGTAAGCTGTCAATTTTCAATTCACTTTATAGTAGGGATGCCCTGATCTACTTTTTTCACTTCTGATAATGATGTCTGAGGTTTAGTATCTGTTGATAAGAACCTGATACAGTTAATGAAATATTTTCCATATTTGATCTTTAAAAGAAAAATTACTGAAAATTTTGAATTCCATCATTTTGACAAGTTATAATTCAAACCCCTGACTGATGCACAAGTGCACACACATTATAAACCTCATGCACAGAGTACATCGCAGAGGCAACTAAATTCAATCAATAAAAAAAATCCTTACCGTGAACATCCCACCGTGAACTAAATGCTAAATACTTTCATTACATGGTTTCTATAATGACAATAAAGACTTTTATTATTAATAAAATCTCATTTATTAACAATTGAACTTCAAAAATAAAATTTTGCCATAGTTTAACTTATTTTAGTGATTTAAAAAATATATATCTTTAGTCAGAATGAACATTGCTAGCATTAGTAATGTTCGTGTTAGTCGGTTAAAAGCTAAAGTTATCTTAACTCATTGTCAAATATGGAGCCTTGGCGAAAATTCAAACTGGGAGACTCGACCAGCTTCACCACATCATCTAATCACTACGCCCGACCGCAGCCAATCCGGACCGGAGCTTCACGCCGCTCCAGCCAATCGTCGTCCAAAGACACCTTCAAAAGTCCAAGCTACCCTGGGGTCTTCCTGCTCGTCAGCCGTGCTTCGACCCACCTCCTCCCCTTCTCCACCTTCACCATGAGGGTCGTCCTCCAGGATCCCTTGTGCTCTTCCTCTCCAAGCTCCGCTCCACCACCAGTTTCGGTCCCGGGGGGAAGACTATCCCGAGCTCGCCGAGCAGACCGCCTGCTCACAGCGATCCTCGGCTCACGGTCTTCTGCCGGGTCCGAGCGCCAAAGAAATTGTACCATTAAATCTTTTAACTGCTATTTTCTTCTCCGTGTGAGTCTCTCCAGATTGAAATGAAAGATTGTCAAGAACACAATGTTAATGTTGATGACATCTTACATTTATTTATTTATTCAATGGAAGAGTTCAGTAAAGCCTGATTAGGTTGTTTTTCAGTTCAAAATTGCTTCCAAAAAATAACAAACACTGGAAAGCAGAATCAAGAAAAAAATAACCTTCATACATGAGGCACCGACTCTACCAGTTTTTTATTCTAAGTCATAAGTACTCAGAGTAATATAGAGGACAGGACAGTAATCAAGTAGAGGTGAGCATCCAAAATATTGAAATCGTAATAAAGTTGGTATCAGTATAGACTCGATAGTAGCGTACAAAGATCAATACTTCAGTTTCAGATTCCATCTTGAAATTATATTATAGTTTTGTATTGTAGTTTTTCAACTCTACCTCAAGACCTCCGACTGGAAGAACATGAGGAGAGTGGTGCGGACAGCAGAGAGGATCATCGGGGCTCCCCTTCCCTCCATTCAGGACATTTCATTCCAGCGCTCTGTGTCCCGAGGCCGAAACATCATCAGTGACCCCTCACACCTCCACCATGGACTGTTCTCCCTGCTGCCCTCTGGAAAGAGGTTCCACAGCATCCGGTGCAGGTCCACCAGGTTCCGAAACAGCTTTTTCCCACTTGCCATCAGACTGCTGAACTCTTAACTGGACTGCACTCAAAATCTGGTGTCCACTTCATACCTTGCACATGTACAGAGCTAAGTAACTTCCATTTTACTGTCAGTCCTGCACTTTATATTTTATATTCATATTTATATTCATATTTTATACTGTATTTTATGTTATTCTGGAGTAACCTCACAACATTGGAACCTCAAAACATTGTCCTGAGCCGTATGCAACGAAATTTCATTCTGTATACACCCTGTGCATGCAAAACGACAATAAAGTCAGTCTAAGTCTAAGTCTAAGCAATTGCTCTCGAATGATAATATTTTGCACTTTATTTTAAAAACATACATACAAATCACTATTAACATGTGTAATAACATGTTAATACACTATTAACATGATTTGTAAAAGTTCCATTAAAAGGTCAACTTTTAATGCAGCAAATCATTATTCGGCAAATAGTGACATTTTTATGCAAAGTTGAATTAAAACTTACATTGAAAGTCTATGAAAAGCCAACTTTGCATTAAAAGTTTACTTGTGAAACTATTTGTAGATTTAAGTGTGCTGTACTGGTGCAGAGTTATCAAATAAATTTGTACTTCAATACATTTTTGTCTGTTGCAGAGGCCGTGCTAGACTTTTTTGTTGTCCGTCATTTGACTAACAGCGATCAGTCATATTTGATTATTACCCGTCAATTAATAAATTATATTGAGCCCCCACACTTGCAGAAGTTTGTGAAGCTATGATTGGTATTTTATTCAGTGTGATAACTAATTGAAAAGAAATAAGTGTTAAGGAAAAGTATTTTGCAAACCATGTTCATTTTTCTAGGGTTAATTATTTAAGGTTTGCATATTATTTTGTTTATTCCCAGAGTGAAAATAAAACCAAGATTTAAGTGCTGAATATTAACAATTAGTAAATTGTTAATATTGAATACAGCCTGAGTCTACTCTAATTTGCTCTGTCAGCATAGCAGTCTAATTTCTTATATATGCAATGTTCATTTGATATTAAAGCTCTACTGGAGAGAATGTGGTACAGATACTACAGATTTGGATGTTATGAATATGTTTATTTGAAGACTCTGGAATGTGTGGACATTTTAAAGCACTCCTGTTTCAATTATTATATACTGAAATATAGGAATTGGAGCTCAGGGAAATGTTTGTATAAAATAAGTTTTTGCAAAATAAAGAGACGCAAACTGGATGACAAACGCTAAACATTGTGTTCATTGCTGCTGCACTTTTTCTGTATGGTTAAAGACTTATTTTGCTACTATAGTACCAATCCTGGGACCCATAACATAATACATTATCACACCAACACCTGGACACAGTACAGAGGAAACAAGATCACGCTACTGAAATTGTTTTGGCAGAATGCAAAACACATTCATTATTTATGATCAAATTTTTTGAAATAATATGTTTGACTTTAATCTATAACATCTGATACTCACCAACATTGACTCTTTTTCTAGTGTAATGTCTGGTGAATTGTTGCAGAGGGTCGGTGAGGGAGCAGTCCAGCTCATAGCTCACCTATTAAAACCAACATCTGTTGAGGCATACATTAAGTTTAAATAATATGTGTGCAAAAGATCACCGGCTGAAGTACAGTCAAGCAGATGTCGCCTCAAAAGTGCCAGATGGAACAATGAAAGCGGGGTTGGAAATTAGAAAGCGCCGCGAAAGGTCAGATCAATTAAGAAAGCAGTGTTGGCTGCCACATGACAATTAAGGCGAGTTTTTTTTTGTCTTTCTTCTTCTTTTTGAAATCAGCCCTGCTGCTCCTGTCGCCGGTTGAAGGAACTTCTTGGGGGCCGTGCAGGACAGGGGCATTGGAGGGGGTTGGGGGGTGGACCTTCTTGGACCGGAGTGCAGGTGAAGGTTAACGACCTGCGCCGATGAAGTAAAGCTGATAGAAGGCCTCACGGTGCCGCTCCTGACCTTTGTCCGTCTCCGCCGAGGAGCCAATAAATTACAGCTGCGACTTTAGTGACATTGAAATTTCTTTTGCTCTAATGACAAAGGAGACACTCTGACTTGGATCGTTATGTTATTCAAACTTTCAGCATATTTGTCTTTCTCTTTTTTAAAAAAAGGAAAAGGGAAAAAGAAAGAAATCCTCTTCTTTCTGCCTTCGATATTAAAAGGCATGAAAGACATAAAACCACAAGAGGGCACTATTTGCATTGTTTGTTTGCATCCTCCCCAGGCACACACGGACACCCCCACGCACGCACGCACACAGCTCTGATTAAACCTCTGATTTACATTTATGTTTTGCATTAACACATTTGTACCGAGTACAGTGCAGCTGTTCATTTAGATTGCAGCATGTTAACAGACACCCTGCTAAACCGTGTGAGCTGCTTCCGCAGCTCACACTCTGACTGGACCACAGATTTTGTCCAAGAAGAAGTCAGAAAAGACTCCACAGACACCTTAAAAAACACGCACTGCTCTGCCGTTTATCTTTGAGCCATTATTTTAATTGGTCGTGCGCGTGATGCAGTAGATCTTCTCGGCTTTTAAGGAGAAAAAATGTTTCTCTATGTTTAATTGATCCTCCCAAAGTTCTGCTGTAAGCGCTGTTTGGCGGCGTGAAAAATGCCATTATTCATCGCATTAATGATAACTACAGCCGCGACAGAAATTAATGCATCCGCTGAGAGCATTTATTTACACACGGGAAAGAATATGCTGAACTACTTTTCAATTTTATTTTATTTTAAAGAAAAATGTATCTGTAAAACGATTCTTTTTTCGTTTCGGTCCTTGTACTGCGCGGGGAATTATGAGGTGTAATGTCTGGTATCTAGCCTTAAAATGCTATTTAGAAATGACTTGGAACAGTGGCACCTTGCAGGATATTCACAGTATGTGTGTTTTTGCATAGGAAGTAACAGTGCCTCGACAAAACAGAAAAGTAAATGCAGCTCAACTGCAGAACTGTGTTTTTGCTGGGATTGTACATGATAAACCAGCTCACAAAATGATGTTGAAAATACAGTTAGGTTGCATAGTGAGCTTCCATGAACATCAATTTTCAAGTCTTGCCACAAATTTTCAATTGGATTTTATTTAAGGGTATCAAAGTAAATGGACTTAACATAACACACGCAACATCTTTCAGATATTCCATTTTCATTTCACTCCACGGCGCTTTTTAATGCTCCAATCTTGTATAAAAAAAAAAATCAGGTGTATTTTAGTGTTGTAAAGTGTCAAAACATGGAATAAACAGTTTGAGTGTGAGTACGTTGATTGTATCTGCAGAGGGCTCCTCCTCTCATTGATTGCGGGCCCCCCACTGTTCTGGAATGTGTAAATTAATTAGACCATTTGTGTAATGGACTCCGACACATAAAGACAAGCGGGGTTCGGCGGAGCGGCCGATCCCATTGTCCTTGAGGAACTCTCATCCAGGTGTTCAAAGGGATTGGGAGGTGACCCCTTGACGTGCTCCTAATTATCATCTGAATGACAACACTGCTCCGGATCAATAGTTCCCAGTCGCAGTTTGAAGATCGCAGATAAAAAGCCACCTTGTTGTCAAGTGAGAAAATGCTAATGTAATTAACGTCCAATAATCCTCTGGCAAAAGAATCCGAGTGTGGATCTTGGGAAAGAAGGGTGGGAGCGGGGAAGAGGGGATATTTACAGCAAACACAAGGAGAAGGGGGTGTGGACAACAACGCAATAACACTAAATAAAGTTCCTTCTTTTTTTCTGGAACTTGTTGCAGATTGTTTGAGCCGACTCGCTGCTGGTCATGATAAATTGACACAGAAGCAGTTTCCTGCCGAGGCTGCAACTACTGACGAGGTCAATGGAACTCTTTAGAGAGGTGTCGGACTCTCTCGCTAACCTTCGCCGAGCTGAGGGGTGCGCGTGTGTGGCCGGCCGCCGCAGGCCTCCCCGCTTCCATCACACACACACACACACACACACTCACCCCCACACGCACACAAATTACATTTCATCATGGCGACATAATGTGCGTTGCTGGAGTTGCTATAACCCTTTTCACCGACAAATTGTTTTTCTTATTTTGCAGGCGCCTTCATTTAAAAGCAGTGCGGTTTTTTTTTCTTTTGTCATATTTGTTTTTAAGTCTTGCTTATTCGTAAGTTTATGTGACCGTATTTTCTTTTATACGGTGAAATAGTGTTGAGTCGATACATGTGGAGAACAATTTCAGCCTAAATTAGCATATGATTAATTGGCTTCTTTATTTAATCACTTTTGCAATAATTGCGCGCTCTCTCTCTCTCCATATATATATGTCGTGTTCTGTGTTTTCTGTGTGTTAATTTCGAGCTTTCTGTGTCCTTGAGTCTCTTCGTTGTCCTGTCCTCTCCTTGATTGTTCCCAGGTGTGTCTCGTTCTGTGATTACCCGCTGTGTATTTAACTCCACCTGTGTTCCTTGTTCCTCGTCGGGTCCTTGTCGTTGTCAATGTCTGTCGCTTGTCAATTCGTTGTCAATGCGTCTAATGTGCGTGCTGCCAGTTGTTTGGACTGTGCTTTTCGTCATTAAATTTCATTATTCATCTTACCTGGGTCCGCTGGGTCTGCCTCACCACCCCTCACCGCACCCCTTCATGACAATATATATATGAAAGTCCAACGTCAAATGTTCGGACTTGACGTATATTTTTTACAAAATCTATTTTGGTCTTTTCAGAAAGTCTTGTAGTGGTATAGAAATATACATATTCCTATACAAATAGTTTCCAGGTGTGACGCTCCGGTTGGGTAAAGTGGGCGGGGTATATAAGCGGCCGCTGTGCCCAGTCAGACATGTGTCTTCCTCATCATTCACTGTGTGGCCCGCGTCTCTTGGGTTCCGGCGGTAAAAAAAAAAGGCAACGTATCGCCAAGTGTGCTTTGATTCCCTGGTAGGTGAAACGCTATTGTGCTGCTCTCCTCTACTTCCTCGTTCAGCGAGTGTGTGTGTGCGTTTTGCCTGGATTGACAGGTCTCCCCATATTCGAACCATTGCTGCTCTTTTGGATCCCGGATTTTGCACGTCATCAGTCAAACTCGGACTGTGGTGGCGCCTACACGCCTTAATTGAAGCGGTGTTTGGGGTGTGGCATCGGCGCGCCGAGCTCGCCTCCTGCTGTGGCGTGACCAGAGCCACACCGGATCTTAATCTTCAACTTGGATTTTCTATTTTTTTCTTTATTTAGTTTCCAGCCCTTTGGTTCCTTTAGATAATTGTTTATTTATTTGGGCTGATATTGTTTTTCATTTGTTGTATTAAGTTTAAGGTTGTTGTATTTGTTAACTGTTTTTCTTTTGTTTGCAGTTGCTGAGGTCCGGTGGCGGTGCTGGTGTGGTGACGGTGTCTCCCTCTTTTGTGTGCCGTGATTCCTGAGTTTGGGTTGTCTCACTGCGTCTGGTGCTTTTACGGTTTTTTTGTTTGCTGTGTTTGGTGGATGCCGTCCCTATAGTGGCCCCTTCTGCCGGTGACCTCAGCTACTGTTGTTTCTTCTGTTTTTCCTTAGTTTTTTTTGTTGTAAAGAACTGGTTTTTAAAGAATTTAATAAATAGCTGTTTGTATATTTGAAATTGCCTCAGATGTTTCAATGTATGCATAACCGAACCTGTGTGCTTTAAAAAAAGAAGAGGTAATATTCTCTGGGTGAAATTCCCAGGGTGGCGCTGTGGAGCAACCTAATTGGGTTCAGAGATTTAAATTGCCCAATATTCCTGATTTTAACCTAGTCTCGCCACAGTCTAAAAAGACATTCTAAAATGTATTTTTAGAATGTTTTTGTACCTTTGAACATTCTCAAAGATAGGATGTTCAGAATGTCAGAACGAACGTTCTGTAAGTGGTCTGAACGTCCGTGTGTGACGTTTGTATAAAATACAGTTACTAACTTCAATACCACATTTAGGCAATAGGGGGCTCCACCCCCGGCTAAACCTTATCCTCTCCAGTCAAATAACGGTTTTAAATCCGATTTTTCTTTTGAGGGGCCGTTTAGGACAAAAACTATGTTTTGTCTCTCACACACTACTAAAAACTCATACACACACAAAATACTAAAATTGCACATATACACTATTAAAATGTCACGCACGCATACAATTTTTTTTCTCACACGTACACACAAAAAGACTAAGATTGCGCATATTCACTATTAAAATATCACACATATAATTTTTTTTATCTCACACACACATACCCAGCTGGCAAGCAAATATTAAGACAAAGTCCGTCGAAAGTACTCTGAAAGTCGAACGTCAACTGTTCGGACTTAACATTCGCCGAACGTTGTCTGAACGTTCACTCCGAACTTTTGCGCATTATGGGAAAAATATATATATATTTTGCTGTAATTTTATTTAATCAATTTTAATATTTTTAAAACCTTTATGGTGGTCAATATTTTTGACAAAATCTTTATTTTTTATCCTTTGAGAAAGTCTTCATCTCTGAATGTTGTCTGAAAGTGGTCTGAACGTCCGTGTGCGACATTTCCATAAAATGCTGTTACTAACTTCAATACCATATTTAAGCAGTAGTGGGCTCCACGCTCGGCCAAACATTACCCTCTCCATTCAAATGATGGTTATAACTCCGATTTTTCTCATTCCCTTTTCTGCATAATCTGCATTGCATTTATTCTAACGTATTGTAGATGTATTTCAAAGGAGAGTAATACTTGAATAAAAGTCCAAGAAGTACTTTCATTTACTTCCCAACCCGGGTTGTATTCGGATTTCTGCAGTCAAGAAACAACGCTTTTGTATTTCAAATGAAACCGATGGGATCTACCTTGTTCGGTAAGTTATTAGTTTCCATACTTATTTATATTATATTCTGACCAAGCACGTGGTTAGAGCGTAAAAACCCATATAGCTTGCTACCGACGCCTTTTGTGTTTGTATAACACAAACACAAAAGATAATCACGTGGCGCCATTATCTTATGACTTCTCAACTTTTATTATAAAGTTTGACGCGGCCGGACATATTTTTCTGCGTGACATGTCCTGCTCTTTTCCCCTTAATATTGTAGTTTCCTGAACCGCAGTGTCAACATAACTGGTAAGCATCAGGAGAGTTCGCGGACGTACAGCTTCGTTCATAGACTGAGGGCCTTAGAGAAAAGAAAAAAAACCATCAAGGCGTCAGTCCGCATGTCTAGTCAGGCGGAGTGAAGCTGCTGGTTAACAGTACAAATGATGGGAGAAACTGAATGCGAATTGGCTTTTTCAGCGCATCAAATGGTAACATTTATGTTTGAGATGTACATTGTCCTTTTTAAAACGCCAGGCTAAAGAAAAGAAATGCATTAATACTTTATACTGCCAAATGTGCAAAGCTTGCTGACATTTTCGAACACAGCCATGAGAATCGGCAGCTGCTAATGGAAGTTACAACATTTAATTTTCCTTTGGGATCAATTAAATATTTTGGAATTTAATAATTTTTCAACCATAGGTGAAATCTAACTAACAGCAGAATCTACAAGACCAGTAACCACTGAAGTGGACTAGTTTCTGTAAACTAGTTAATGGTTGTGGATGAACAAAAAATCTACAGTAAATGTTCAGTCTGATCCATAATAGCATGTTGTTTAGCCTGTGGTTTACTGTGTGACCTACTGTCCCCTCAGTAAACAGTCTGTCTTTTCCTTCTCTCTGGATCATCAGTTATGGAATAATATGCAGCTGGACATATTAATGCCACAACATTAGTTGGTATCACAGTACAAAGTACTAAATGATGTTCTGCTTAAAGCCAGTTGTAGTTAAATTACCAATTAGATATAATGTTTATCTCATTATTTCAAGGTCCTTCAAAGAGTTGCTGTTGATGCTGATGGCTCTGAGGAGGAAGGATCTCCTGTAGCAGTCTGTGTTACATCCTCTGACTGAAGACACTGTTTTTCTATGACAGTCTCATGAAGAGGACTGTCAGGGTTGGTCATACTTTTCCTTAATGAACATTATTGGTGTTTCATAATAACTGTTTGAATGTTTGCGTTAATAGATTTGATTAAAGTAATGACTGTTTTTCTGATATGTAAATTCCGGTGACAACTTGAAAGTAAGACAGAAATGTCGCCTGTCTGAAGATGTCAAATCTCAAAAGCAGAAGCCCAGGAGGATCAGGGTTAAAAGTTTTTGTATGGCAGTAATTTGGATTATTAGCTGCAAAGAGAGAGAGTTGTTCATGGCTTCCTTCAGCTTGATCCCTTTATGTTGCTTCAACATGATTAGGAGTTTTAAAAATCACTGGCCATTACTACAGTATTACAGACCACTTAGAAATCAAGTATTAAGGGCTAAAACTTGCCTAAATTAAATAAATCACGCAGATGTTTATGCAGGTTTCTAATTAAATAATTTTGTTACAGGTGACCTGAAATCTATTAAGATTCTGAGGAAAAGCCACAGATTCAGAGAATCTCCCCCATGACCAGCAGCTCCATGCAGCCACAGCCTCCCACATGTTCTCCACCCTCACCATCTCATCTACTCTGATGATCCACATCTGTGTTCTGTGTTCACCTGTAGCTGTTTAATCCACCCAGTAATTCCAGTAACTGACTCCCTTCAACTGGAAACTCCTATATTAGGTAAATTTAACCAACATGTTAAAAACAGTGACTACACTTTCTGTATCATCATATTTTTATTTAATTATTTATAGACAGAAGGCATTTTTGGATTTGATTAGCTGACAACCTGACGCCATGAATAAGAGAGTTAAATGCAGATAAAGGTTTAGGGTTTGTGTGGTGGGAGTTTTGTCTGTTTTAGGAGTTTTCCTGCGATAATCCAGGTGAGCTCCAGCATAGACTCATCTAAAGCAAGACAGAGGGTCCTGACCTCCAGGACTGAAGACCCCAAGCCTACATTGTTTTCTTAGGGGTAATAAATGATTAGAGTTATTTTACATTACTGAGTTTTTTTTATCATTCTTTGCAGACTTTAGTGTAACATCTTCAAAGCCTTGACAAAGTGAAGGAGACGGCCTTGGGGTTTTCCAAGGATGCTGCGAGCTGTTCTGACCCAACTTAACAGTCCCTTGTTCTGCTGAAGAGATGAACTCCCTGGATGAGCCTTCCAGCCTCCACCACAGAAAAATTAGAAGTCCTAAACCAAAAAACATGAAAACAGTAAGTATGGGCCCAGCTTGGCTTTTCTTCTACAATTTATTACAACATTGTATTAATATGTCTTGGAAATGGAAGGCAACTGTTCCACATGTAAACCTTGCATTCCAATGAAATTGCTGCTATATTAGCATTTCCACTGACCTAGCAGAACCATATATAGCATTTTATTTTCACCTACCGCTAATGTCCGCCGAAAGTTGTCAGCAAACTTTCAGCGGACATTCTGCTGAAAGTCTAATGCTGGTTAATTTTGAGTCCAGAAAATTTCCACACGAACGTCTGGCAGATGTTCAACTGAAAGTCCTCCGGACGTCTAATGGCATTTCATTTTGACATTTGGAAAGTGTAGTCGGCGGACGTTGAAGACAACATTCAGCGAACGTCCTCTGAACATTCAATGCTAGCTGGGTACAGACTAAGATTGTGCATATACACAATCACACACACACATACAATTTTTCTATTTCACACACACACACACACACACACACACGACTAAAATTGCATAAGCACATTATCTTGCACAAAAGACATCCTTGCATACACACAAGGCATACAGACATATTATTCTGAATGATAGGTCGAAAATGTATTTGTGTCTGTGTGATGGCCAAATCCATGGCCACACTCTGATGTCGGTAACTCTTTTTTTATGCACAGTTTATTTTTTCATATAAACACAACAACACTTTAGTTTCAATAAAAACATTTATTAGTTGATTTGAATGCATTAGTTCTATTTGTTAGTGCGCACATTTAGTTAGCATATGTATTTATATCAACTTAAAGTTAATTTTGTTTGCTTAAGATTAATTCTGTTTGTTTTCCCACCGGTACTTACCTGCCTTGGAGTTGCCAAACAAAGGATGGGGGCCAGGGCTCAGCAGGCTTAAATGCTGATTGGACTGCACCACTAGTTCCTGCTGGCAGGGGGAATTGTAGTTTCTTTGTTTAGATAAGTTTTGTATTTAAGTAAATATTAGTATTTAAAGTTTAATATTTTTGATTTTCATTTTTGGGTCTTTAGTTTACTCAAACTTAGCTGTACTGTTATTTGTTTTGTGTTATTTGTAATTGTATTCTGTTTAGTTACGCTATTGTGTCTTAATTGGTCTGATCAGCCAGTATATAACCCCTGTGTGTCATTTCTTTGTTAGGTCAGTTATGTTTGTTTGTGCAGCCAGTTTGTTTACATTTTTTGCCTGAGTTCAGTTTTGTTTCTTTGACCTCTTTTATGAGCTCAGTTTATCTTTTGTTATTTATAATCTTTGGGTTAAAATAAAAACCCTATTTTTCTAATATGTCCTGTGACGACTCCTGTTTTTAACTCGGTCCATCACAGTCTGAACTAACACTAGGCTGAATGAATGACAATCAATGAATGAATGGGGACGAGACTTGTATTTGTATGTGTGAGAGGCTCGTATTTGTCTGTATGAGAATTGTCACGGAAGAGGCGGGGCATAATCTGGAGATCAGATCGAGCATGCGTTGATACCGCAGAGCTTTGGAGCCAACGTCATTGCTTATGACATTTACGTCTGGTGTGGTCGCTCGGTGCCATCTTTAAAGGCCACAGACCAAAACAAACTTTATTGCGGTGTTTTTATTGTGTGAACAACCACACTGAAGTTGTTTCCAAGTTGGATATTGGATATTCGCGCTCCGCAGAGCAAGCATTTAGGTCAGGGTTGATCTGATTTATGAACACTAATTTCGGCCTGTTCTCTACCGCTCCCTCCTCAAGCACTTGGAGGTTAGCTTAGGGACCGTCAACAAATTTCCGAACCAAACACTCCTGACAAACAAATGTAAATAAATGCCTTGCCTTGTGACCAACTGACACAAAAAAGTGGTAGTTCATGCTATTACATGAGACACTCTATCCTCTATTAAAATTTTAAGTCATATTCAATATTTTAAATAATTTTAATATAAAATAATATAATGTTTTCTTCAATAACCTCCAAATTGTGTGCTTCAACATATTTTTACTCAAGTAAAAGCTAAAAGTAGATGTCCAAGAAATTACTCAAGTAAGAGTAAAAAAGTATTTGGTAAAAAGTCTATTCAAGTACTGAGTAACTGATAAACTTATAATTTAATATTTAAAAATTACATAATCAAACGGACCAAAATATAAAATTAAGTGAAAATGTTGGTATTTTTAGGACAAATTGACAATACATATAGGTAACAAAATCAGTTTCCTTCAATTAAAAAACTTCTAAAACTTTAACAAAAACTGCAAGTCTATGTCTGGTGAATTTTTGGTTAAAACATGTTTGTCATCCAGTAGGTATAGAATCCAGAGAAGAGTTGGGCCAAACATCAGAGAAAAAATAAATGCTGTTGTCCTCAAACAAAGCCTCTTTTCTTAAACCAACTCACCATGTTGTAGTTTGCATGGTAAAAACCTCTGCCAACTTAACTTTTACTGAAACCAGGGGTGGAAATTAGCAAAGTATGAAGTGAGTGATTCCGGAAGGGGAAAGCCAACCATCAGCTAGCAGCCAGTCAGAAAAACACTAGAATGACACAGGAATGACGACGGCCCATGGAATTAATAATGAACACTTTTTGAGATATTTTAGTAATAAGAATAATTGTTAATTTCAAGAGAAAACATAATAACTAAGAGAAAACAAATTAAACAATAGGAATTGATACCCTTTAAAAATGACTAGACACATCTTCAGTAAATACTACCTGCGGGAGTTGTAGCCAAAATGTGGAAATGCTTAACATAGAAAATGATTGCAAGAATGTTCGGGTTGTGTAGTTAAAGTCTGCTGTTAGTAATTACTTCAAGTGAACTTATTGCACTACACCTCTGCTAAAGTATTCATGCTTTGTTATGTTAAATTATGAGTATGGTAAACTTATTGTCAGTAAATCAGTTTTCATAGAGTTAAGAATAAATCATATTTTATATAATTTGCTTGTACTGGTGGGGTTTGTGATCAAAAGAAAAAAAGTTTCTCCACAAGGCTGGTGGAAAAAATTTTTTAAATTAATGTGTCCTCAGTGCATTCGGTCCATGTGTTCCCTGCTCCAGAAAGGTGAAGGTCTCAGGACATCCTGAAGTTGTGAACCCACTGTGAGTCCATGAAGGAAGTCACTGAGACAGACTCTCGGTGTCTGCAGGATGGTTTGCTGTGACAGTTTACAAACATCTGAAAAAATACACAATAGGAATATTAATTAATGTGCATTGCCAACATGTCATACTTCTGACAAAAACAAAATAAAACAAGATTTCATAGTATTGTCATATTGAATAAATTAGAATGAGTTCCAAAGAACCTTGTATGTTAGATTAAAAGTACTTTTTGAAAATAACCTTGAAGCAGGTATTAAACATATCTTTCGCTGCTGATGTAATATTCTAATCTTAAGTGCCAAGAAACCATCCATCCATCCATCCATCCATCCATCCATCCATCCATCCATCCATCCATCCATCCATCCATCCATCCATCCATCCATCCATCCATCCATCCATCTTCTTATTCTTAGCCAGAATTGGGTAGTGGGGGTAGCAGCCTAAGTAAGGCAGTCCCCAGCCAGCTGGGCCATCTCCTCCAGGGGAATCCCGAGGCTTTCTCAGGCCAGCCGAAAAATCTAGTCCCTCTATGTCCTGGGCCCTTCCCTGGGTTTTCTCCCTGTGGGTCGTACCCAGAACGTCTCACCAGGGAGGAGTACAGGAGGCATCCTCCTAAATGGATGCCCGAGCCACCTTAACCGGCTCCTCTCGAGGTGAAGGAGCAGTGGCTCTACTCTGAGTCCCTCTTGGATGACTGAGCTTCTCACTCTATCTCTAAGGGTGAGAGATAGGGTGAGATCTCTCACCTTACTCTCTATGGAGAAAACTAATATCGGCCGCTTGTATCGCAATCTTGTTCTTTCGGTCATGACCCAAAGTTCATGACCATAGATGTGGGTAGGAAAGTAGATCAACTGGATCAAGAGCTTCACTTTTTGACTCTGCTCTCTCTTCACCACGACAGACCGGTACAGAACCCACTTCACTGCAGACACTGTGCCAATCCACCTGTCGATCTCCCACTCCATTTTTCCTTTATTTGTGAAGAAGAAAGAGAGATACTTAAACTCCTCCTCTTGGGGCAGGACATCCTCCCTGACACAGAGAAGGCACTCTTCCCTTTTTCAGCTGAAGACCATAGTCTTGGATTTGGAGGCACTAATACTCAGCCTGGCTGCAAACTGCTCCAGTGACAGCTTTCGATCATGACCCGATGAAGCCAGTAGAATCACATCATCTACAACAATCAGAAATGCGATCCTAAAGCCAGCAAAATGGATCCCCTCAACATCAGGCCTACACCTACAAATTCTGTCTATACAAGTAATGAACCAACCAGACTCTGATACCAGTTCTACAGGGACCTACCAGCCTGTATCAAAGGGCCCGGTACCCCATACTCCCAGAGCACCCTCAACAGGCTCACCAACACCTTCTGCAAGTCCACAAAACACATGTAGACTGGTTGGGTGAACTCACATGCACCCTCCAAGACCCTGCTTAGGGTGTAGCACTGGTCCAGGGTTCCACGACCAGGACAAAAACCACTCTGCTCTTCCAGTATCTGAGGTTTGACTATCCAACAGATCTTTCTCTCACAACTCTACAACATTCAGAGCCTTAAGGAGCTCCAGGCGAGTCTCATCAGCTGCTTCTGGGGTCCCACAGACCAAAAAGACCCGGTAGGACTCCTTCAGCCTGACACCATCCCTCAATGAAGGGGTCCACCAGTAGATTTGAGGGTTGTCCAACTGCAAGGTACCGACAACTTTGAGGCCATAGCTCTGATGAGTCGCCTCAACAATTTCCCCTAGAACATGTTTAAAGTTTTCCCAGAGGTGGGAGTTAAAAGTACATCTGACGGGAGACTCTATCAGATGTTCCCAGCAGACCCTCATAATATCTTTGGGCCTGCCAGGTCTGACTGGTATCCTCCCCCACCACCAGAGCCAACTCACCACCAGGTAGTGGTCAGTGGACAGCTCTGCATCTCTTCACCCACTTGTCCAAGACATGTGTCTGCAGATCTGATGAGATGACAACAAAGTTGATCATCGAACTGCAGCATAGGGTGTCCTGGTGCCAACAGCACATATGGATATCCTTATGCCTGAACATGGTGTACGTTATGGACAATTAATGATGAGCACAGAAGTCCAACAAAACACCGCTTGGGGGGGCTTAGGGTTAGGGTTAGGGTTACCCTAACCCTACCCTTGAAATCTCCCAGCAGAACAAGGAAATCCCCAGGAGAGACACTCTCCAGTACCCCTTACAAAGGCTCAAAAGGTCAGTCAGAATCTGTCCCCCACTAGTAGGCCACCTCTTCTCTTCAGACTGTGCCCAACTTGACTGCATAGGTTAAAACCTGGCCACCAGGTGCTCACTAACATGCTCCACTTCCAGGTTTGGCCCCGGTGACCCACATACGGATGAAGGAACACTGTTTCCAATGGGTGTATTAATCATAATGTTTCTTTGGGCTGCACTTTCTCTGGTGCCTTTGGTGACCTTACCAGGGACATTAATTAAATAAATAAGCCAGTTCATCATGTGTTTATTTATTCATTTATTTATTTAACTTTAGCTGATATGGCTCTCCATAGACTTAGATTTAGACTTAGACTGACTTTATTGTCATTTTGCATGCACAGGGTGTATACAGAACGAAATTTCGTTGCATACGGCTCAGGACAATGTTTTGAGCTTTCAATGTTGTGAAGTTACTCCAGAATAAAAATAAAATACAGTATAAAATATGAATATAAATATAAATATAAAATATAAAGTGCAGGACTGACAGTAAAAAGGAAGTTACTTTATACCTTGCACAGTACATGTGCAAGGTATAAAGTGGAGACCAGATTTTAAGTGCAGTCCAGTTAAGAGTTCAGCAGTCTGATGGCAAGTGGGAAAAAACTGTTTCGGAACCTGGTGGACCTGCACCGGATGCTGCGGAACCTCTTTCCAGAGGGCAGCAGGGAGAACAGTCCATGGTGGGGGTGTGAGGGGTCACTGACGATGTTTCGGCCTCGGGACACGCAGCGCTGGGATGAAATGTCCTGAATGGAGGGAAGGGGGGCCCCGATGATCCTCTCCGCTGTCCGCACCACTCTCCTCACGTTCTTCCAGTCGGAGGCGCTGCAGCCTCCACACCACACAGAGAGGCAGCTGGTCAGAATGCTCTCTATGGTGCTTCTGTAGAACGTCTTGAGGATGGGCGGGGGCAGGTGTGCCCTTCTCATCCTCCGCAGGAAATACAAACGTTTCTGTGCCCTCTTGACCAGAGACGTGGTGTTCACAGTCCAGGTCAGGTCGTTAGTGATGTGCACCCCCAGGAATTTGGTGCTGCTGACCACCTCCACAGCCGAGCTGTTGATGAGCAGTGGAGCGTGACTGGGCCGGTTCTTCCTGAAGTCGACGATCATCTCCTTCGTCTTGTCAACGTTCAGGATCAGGCTGTTGTCTCTGCACCAGTCCACCAGCTGCTCCACCTCCTCTCTGTAGTCCAGGTCGTTGTCGTCTCTGATGAGGCCCACCACCGTTGTGTCGTCCGCGAACTTCACGATGTGGTTGGTGGCGAACCTGGGGACGCAGTCGTGTGTCATCAGAGTGAACAGCAGAGGGCTCAGGACGCAGCCCTCAGGGGAGCCTGTGCTGAGGATGATGACATCGGAGGTGTGTTGTCCGATCCGGACTGACTGAGGTCTGTCGGTGAGGAAGTCTAGCAGCCAGTTGCGCAGGGGAGTGCTGAAGCCCAGGTGTCCCAGTTTTTCTGCCAGATGCTGTGGGATGATTGTGTTGAACGCTGAGCTGAAGTCCAGGAACAACATCCGCACATGAGTGTTCTTCTCCTCCAGGTGAGCCAGGCTCAGGTGTAGGGCGGAGGAGATGGCGTCCTCAGTAGAGCGGTTTCGGCGGTAGGCAAACTGGAACGGGTCGAATGTGGAGGGGAGTCTGGAGACGATGTGTTCTTTTACCAGCCTTTCAAAGCACTTCTTCATGATGGGAGTCAGTGCCACAGGCCGGTAATCGTTGAAAGAGGTGACTTGAGGTTTCTTTGGCACCGGAATGATGGAGGCAGTTTTGAGACAGGCTGGCACTGTGGCTTGGTCCAGTGAGGTGTTAAAAATGTCTGTTAGGACACCAGCCAGCTGACCTGCGCATTCCCTGAACACCCGCCCAGGTATGTTATCGGGGCCTGGGGACTTCCGTGGGTTGACTCTTTTCAGAGTCTTCAACACATCGGCTGTGTCCAGGCAGAGTGCCTCCTCTTCCTGGTGGGGAACAGTTTTCTTTGCCGGAGTACTGTTCAGTGCCTCGAACCTCCCAAAGAAGTTATTGAGTCCATTTAGAAAGTCAGCATCAATTTCACCCACTGGGGGGAGGATGGATTGTAATCTGTGATTGCCTTTATGCCTTGCCACATACTTCTGGTGTTGCTGGTGTTGTGGAAGAACTCCTGTATTTTTCGACTGTGGGTTCGCTTTGCTAACCTGATAGCAAGGTTCAAGTTGGCTCTCGCTGTCCTCAGTGCCTCCTTGTCGCCAGACTTGAAGGCTGAGTTCCGTGCTTTTAGCATTTCCCGTACCTCCTTAGTCATCCAGGGTTTTTGGTTGGCCCGGGTGATGATGTTCTTAGTGATGCTGACGTCCTCTGTACATTTGTTGATGTAGGCTGACACAGTCATGGCGTACTCATCGATGTTGATCTGGTCGTTGTAAGTGGCTGCTGCCTTGAACATCTCCCAGTCAGAGCACTCAAAACAGTCCTGAAGTGCCTCCATGGCCCCCTCAGTCCACATTCTCACCTGCTTCACTGTAGGTTTTGTTCTGATCAGCAGGGGCTTGTATGCAGAAATTAGAGAGCGGACGTTGGAGAGGAAGATGGATGGAAGCGGCGATCTGTGGGGGTTAGCGTTTAGCTTAGCTGTTAGTCCACTTCGACAGCCACGCTTCCGCTGCCGGTCGCACCGCCTTCGCTTTCTCCTCCTCCGGCTAGTGCTGCTAGGCGAGTCCGCTGCGCCGTGGGCCGCTGGGTCTTGCCTCCGTAGCACTCCGAGATCACGTAAACACTCCAGAGTAGTCGTATTTATGAGTCCGAAATCACTTGATGATCGTAATTCCAGCAGACGCTGGCGATCATATGCTAACTTACTGAGTGGATGCAAAGTTTGTAGCGTTTTAGGCGGCATATTTTGCTCAAATACTCGCAAGTTGTCGAGAGCCCATGCAGCCGCAGCCATTTTGGGCGCCGCCATCTTGGAAAAAAAGATGGTTTATTTCTTGCTTTGAAATAAACAATTGTTGATTTATGCAATCATTTCAGCAGACAATTTGATTCTGAGGTGTCAAAAGATTTCCTTATTTCAAAAGACAATACCAACTATAACTTCACAAATGCTCAGAATGCCTTATTTTAGCGCAGTGTGATGTAGAGTTATCATAAAAGACCACTCAGGTCTTCTGGTTCTGGTCTGCTCTGCATCCCCAGAACCAGAACCAAATGAGGAGCAGCAGCTTTCAGCATCTATGCACCACAAATTTGGAACAAACTTCCAGAAAACTGTAAAACAGCTGAAACACTGACTTCTTTTAAATCTCGACTAAAAACCCACCTGTTTAGAATTGTATTTGAAATGTAATCAATTACAAATTTATTGATGGAACTTTACTTAATGCTGTGTTTTGATTGTTGATTCTATCTTGCATTGTGTTTCTGTGTTTGTAATGATGTAAAGCACTTTGAAATGCCTTGCTGCTGAAATGTGGTATACAAATAAAATTTGATTTGGATAAAATTACAACTTTATTCTTGCACAACTTATCTCATATTTAAATCAAACAAGTAAAAGAAACCTTTAGTCTGACCCAAGTAACTGTAGCTTGCAGAAAAAGGCCAGAACATAGACGAATCCTACCTACTTACTGTTGATGCCAAATGTTAGTCACTTTTCATCTCTTTTGATAAGCTGAAATATAAGCATTATTGTTGCAAATTTTGCACAACAAATGTTAAACTATATACTTTTCGAAAAATAATAAGTTGAAGAAGCAGACAAGTGATCACTGATTACAGTTTTAAAAAGTTTTACTGTGTTAAGTCTAAAAACATTATCTGAATAAAAAGCAGCGAATCATTTGCATTTTTTATCTTTCAGACTTCATAGTCTTGATAAAATGTTACTGATTGAGCTAATAAACTGAACTTTGAAAATCTTTTGAGATTTAAAACAATAAAACAACTGTTTTGATAATCAGGAAGGCTGGAGCCAGTGATTGGTACAAATAAATTAATAAATGTGATCAGATTTGCAGTAGTATTGTACTTCAGAGGAAGGAAGGGCACTGGGGAGCATGAAAAAAATGATCATCCCTGGCTGGCATGACAAAAAACAATTGAGAAACATTTATCCAAAGGAAGGAATGGTAGAATGTTTATGTGCCAGAGAAAGAGTTCATTTCAAAGATGGAGAAATATAATTTGTTCCTTGTGCAAGGTAAGGACTCACCATTAACAAAGCAGAATGCCAACACAGGTGGCAAATTAAGTAATCCATGAACACATGAGCAATGTGGGACAATCCACTAACATCCAGTGTTCCTTTGCCACATCAAACCACTTGCAACTCTCCTACCTCTCGACATCATTTCAGATTAGACCAGAGAATATTATTGCATTGTGATTTGAAACTGTTGCTGTGGTGGAAAATATTCTGCTCGCAGCCCCAAACTAATGATTCCAGAGAGATGAGCTCATTTTAAACATGCATGTCGCCTGTCACCCTCTTCAGAGCAGTAACTTTGGCTTTAGCTTAATATTTAGTTTGAGAACGGAAGGTTTGTTTTAAGCGTTTTTTGGGGGGGGTTTACGCTTTCTTAAAGTGATGAATAACAACTACATCTACATGTCATACCACATTAATTTGATGAATTTTAATTGAATGAATGACAGGCATGTATCAGTTTATGAATTAACAAGATTATAGTTAGCCACTTAATTTTAACCGCTAACAGTACAAAAAGGGATTCAAGATGATTTTAAATATTACCTATTAAAGATGGTATTTTTATAATGCAATGTTGCGTTTTGGTTAAATTCCATTTTTATTAGAATAAGTTGAAGTTATTGGTTTAGTAAAGTTAGCTAATTTTGTTGAGTGGTGCTGTCACTCAACAGCACCACTGTTGGTGAAAACAGTAGTAAAGCTAATATGTTTAAGTGCTGCAGCATAAATTAATAAACTTAGAAAGAGATAATAAGTAAAGAACAGTTATATGAATTTTGGGATGTAAAGTTTTTTGTTGGGGCAAGATTTTAACTTAGTATCCAGCTTTAGCTAGCTTAGCAGCAAAGCTAAACTAGCTAAATCTGCTAGCCAGCTGAACTTATCCCTGTTGCTGAACGTGGGCATGTCTTACCTCTGGTTTCCTGGAAAAAAATATGTAGTTGTCTTAGAATAGATTTAAAGGACTTGTTACTACTTCAGTCACTTCATATACCAGTTGGACAAAAGCAAAATTGCGTCACTCATTAGTTTGAATCGAGTTAGTTTGACTAAAGTCCATTTACTCTAGGAATTTAACTGATGATTTTATATTTATATTTTTATGATTTTATATTAACACAGTCATAGTCTGTAAAAATGCATTCCGAGAAGGCTCGTTGGTCAAATTAAAAGTACCTTTTGAAAATAACATGTAAGTGGTTATTAAACATACTTGTCATTAGGTACACATTTTGCTTTAATTGGTCTATAATATTCTAAATTAAGTGTTGTGTTTCCATTGTGATGAAAATCATCTTAACAGAAATAAAGACTTGAAAACATCAATCTGTAATAATTTATATAATGTGTTTCACTTAGTGAACTGAGTTATCGACATATATAAACTTCTCAATAATATTCTAATTTAATTGTACAAATTGGTTAAATAAATTGTACACATTATATTTGGCTAGATTTTATTCCACTTTTCTACAATTACAAGATCCAAAAATTCCAATTCTTCTCTGTGGCAGTGAATGCAAATGGATATACAGTGAACCCTCGTTTTTCACGGGGGTTGCGTTCTGAAAAGAACCCGTGATAGGCGAAATCTGTGAAGTAGTTACCTTTATTTTTTACAATTATTATACAGCATAATTAAATACTCTACATTGAAACCAAAGAACAAAGCCTGTTTTCAGGCCTAAGCATTTTTTTAACAAATAGAAAGCTTTCTTACAAATAACTACAGTAAAATAATCATTTTAATCATCAATACGAAGTACAATAGGACAAATTGTGACTCGCGTCACTTGGATCTGGATCTGGGTATTCTATCACTGTTCCTCTGACTGTGACGCTGCGGCCTGACTCCGCTCTCTAGTGTTTTTTTCTTTTTTTGAGCCTATAATGAAGGTGTGTTTTTTCGAAAAAAGAACATAGTTATCGGTAGTTGTTGTCGCTCTTTTTTTCTTCTGGTCAAAAACATTTTTAAAAATTTGCTGTATTACATATTTTTAAATACCGCAACATTATTGGCACACAGGTAGAGAAGAAGCGCGGAGAATGTTTAGCCAATCAGCACGCAGAATACAATGCTCTGTGAAAAAAATCTGCACAAAAAATCCGCAAAGCAGCGAGTTCGTGAAAGGTGAACCACTCTGAAACACACCTTCAGAGTGTTTAATATATATATATCTATATATATATATATATATATATATATATATATATATATATATATATATATATATATTTATTTTTTTTATTTATTTATTTTTTTCAAAGTGTGCATGTTTCTCCCACAATAAAGTTCAAGTCGTCCCTCTGCATCACACGCAGGAGCTTTAACGCGCCCATGTTCTGTGTTTGGGTAAACTGCGTAACAAATTGGAGAGAAAAGGCTTGAGCCAGAGACAGAGAGTAAACTCTCTGTTGGACAATTCCTTCCTGTATTATTAATGAAGCAGCACTGGTCCTGGTGTTGTACCCTGCAAAAGATGGAGGAAACATGCTCATTGATGATATCAAGGTGACTGAGCACACGCACACCAGCGAGCCAGCTGCTGTTCAGGCAGCACGATGGAACTCATGCTGTGGACTAGGTGCTTGACTGCATAATTGGAAATTATTAAACAAGGTTCTTGCAGTGAGGTGATCATGAAATTGTATTTTCAGTCTTGAGGGACAGAAGCAAGAATTAAAATGTTGTCGTTTGTTAGGAAGTGAGGACAAAAAAAAATTCAAGACTCTTGTTTTAAAACATCCAATAACTGTTTATTTTTAAGGAAACAATGGAAATACATTTGGACATACAGGGGAGATAGATGATACAAAAGGCTGTTGTAATTTGTATGTTGCTATAGATCACAATATATATAAATATTTCAACAGCGAGTCATCCAACATGATGAAATACGATAAATACGTTTTTTGCAAGTGAGACAACCAAACTTGTCCTCCAAAATAAACTAAGAGGAAAATTAAAGAAAAGCATCAAACAGGCAGCAATTTTAGAAATGATTATTTTAAAATTGTAAGTTGTATAGAAGAAATATTAAGTTGTATTTATTCCAGATTCTTGAGGGTTTATGTGCTAAGGGTCTAACTAAATGTTAGAAAATGAAAAAAGTACAAATAACAAAATATGATGTGACTCTGAATTTCATGTTATGATATTTACATGCAATTTTTAAATAAAAATAAATAACATGACTTAATACTCAAACAAAAGCACAAACTATTCCTACAGAAACTTTACGCCATTTAACTTTTTCCTTAAATACATGTAAGATCATTTTATTCAGATTTGTTTGAAAATTATAATTTTGATTTATAGATATAGCTTGGTATATGTCGTAAACGACCTAATTTACGAGAAAACGAGATTTCGCTGTTTTTGATTTGTCTCTGGAGTTGAATCATGGATCTAAAAAGTAACATCATATCCACGTGGGGGAGTGGGGGGGGGGCATTCTACGCTACATGTTGTTGTGGTGCTACTATTACCAATAAAAGATCCTAATGACAATACAAGCAATGCAAGTTAGTATTTAGGTTGACAAATAGAGCTATCATAGGAATGTCATTACTATAATATGGAAAATTTAAGGGAAAATGTTAATATGGGAGCACGGCAGGAAAGAGGGGTAAAATATGGTAGTTTCCCGGCCATAACGGGAGACTTGACAGGCATCCATTACACTGCACATTTACAATGTACAAATTGAGCAAAATCTCATTTCAGGGCTCCAATATAATCATAAATTAATAAAAACAGGAAAACTAGTAAAAAAAAAGTATGTATGTCTTTGTTCTGTGTGACTGCATATCCACATGGGGACAAAGCTACTTTAGCAACTTCCTAACATTTAAAACATGACTTTAAGTTATGCCACCTGGCATGGTTAGTAATTCAATTGTGATAGAAATGTGAGTTGCACTCACTCAGAAACATCAAAGTGTTGGTCCGTTCTTCAGCTAATTTGCTGCACTAATCAGCTGCCTAGGTACCACATGTAGCCACATAAGGGTTTACCAATACTATTTAGTTTGTCCTGTTGGTCTGCCATTTTAGCAAAATACTTTCAATTAACTCTTTTGCTTTTACCTTTTCAAATAAAGATCCCAAAACTTTTGTACTGGAAACTTGCTGTGCAGCAGGAATATGAAATTTCAATCAACAGCTCATTGTTTTGATTCACAGTCAGTAGTTATAGCTGCTGCTAGCGAAAAGACAAGCTTAGTTACTATGAATTTACAGATACTATCACAATATCAGTTATGATATGATATATATGTAGCTCTACTAAAGCATACGTTTGCTCCTTCCCCGTCCCTGTGATCCCCTCTGAACAGCTCAGAATGTTTGAGAGGTAGGAGGCAGCAGCAGAGTCAGAAACTCCTTTTGAATTAGGTAAAATGGTCTGTCAGGAATGTTGCTATGAATATTGCTTGTTTATAACATCTTGTCATTTTACTTTCATATATAGGAACCAAATCTTTTTGGTTAAGTCATTTTAGTTCTAGAGTAATGACACATCCAATATTTTACTCTTAACCTTTGACTAAAAGTTAGATACTCTAGCCACAATGTTTAGTTATTTTCTTACAATGAAACTGAAACAGCAGCAAAATGGTCCTTTTTGTTGTTTGAAGTGTAACGTCAGGGTGAGGAATGTCTACACAACACCTGACCCATATATCTAATCAGGATATACCATCACTACTACTCTAGCAGTGCTATATATATATATATATATATATATATATATATATATATATATATATATATATATATATATATATATATATATATATATATATATATATATATATATATATATACATATATATAGTACAGACCAAAAGTTTGGACACACCTTTCTAATTCAATGGGTTTTCTTTAGTTTCATGATTATTTATAAGGCAAGAAATCCCACTTATTAACCTGACAGGGCACACCTATGAAGTGAAAACCATTTCAGGTGACGACCTCTTGAAGTTCATCAAGAAAATGCAGAGTGTGCGCAAAGCAGTAATCACAGCTTACACAGGTTGCTACTTTGAAGAAACTAGAATATAAGGGGTATTTTCAGTTGTTTTACACTTTTTTGTTTAGTGCATATTTCCACATGTGTTATTCATAGTTTTGATGCCTTCAGTGTGAATCTACAATGCCAATAGTCATGAAAATAAAGGAAACTCATTGAATTAAAATGTGTGTCCAAACTTTTGGTCTGTACTGCATATATATATATATATATATATATATATATATATATATATATACTTGAAGGTTCGCTTTGCTGGATCACCAAAGGGTATTTTTTGGTTTCTGGGGGTGAGTGGTTGATACGGCGTTGTTCACATGTACATAGATTTTTCATTAACTAGAAGAATCATTAAATGACAACTGACTCAATTAATTTCAATGTCCACAATCCTTATTAGAATTTTTGATGCATCTTTATTAAGCAAGCATTTAGCAGGGGTAAATGACAGACAGTTTAATTATCAACGATTACAAAAATAAAAGTAAAAATCAATTTGAATATAATCACCTTAATAATTTCCTAACTTCTTTCCCTAATATGTGTCACTAATTTACTGAAAGAGGCTTTGGGGGGCAGTTCAACTCATACCCAGATGGATAATGATCTCAGCAACAGAAGGTTCCAATGTCCTTGGTCAGGTCCTTGTCTTTGTATGGAAAAATCCTCTTTAGAATAGAAGCAAAGCAGAACTGGCTGTTATCTTCCGAACACTCAGATCTTTGTCACTCGGTGACTTTTGTCTTTCCTCCAAGTCCGTTGCTGCAACTTTGAGATCTTTGGGTTGAGGCAGAGTAGGCAGTCGAATCAGGAACCAGGGCTGAGGGTTGAGGGGTCTTGTCCCTTCTGGCGGTGCAGAGTCTCAACTTCCCCGTGGCTCCAGGGTGTGGTCCTCTGCTGGTCTTCTATCTGCGTCCTCTTGTTGACTCGTCTTCAGCACCACTGACTAAGAACGTCTCTTCTTGTTCTTCCTGGCCTTTTATACCCTTTCAACCCATGCCTCTATAAGGCGTATGTGACTTCTCAAGTATTCACTTACTTCATGGAAAGACCCCATCATCCACATTTTGGCCAACGCCAAAATTATGAAAATTATTGCAAATAAAAAAGTCAATTAATAATGCTTACTCATTTGAAAATTTATCTGTATTTATTCTTACTTGTGTCAGTTGTAGTCCTCCATATGAAGAAAGTACAATCAGAATGTCTCACAATTCATCTCTTATATGCTTTATTAAATGTTATAGAAAACTGTCTTTTTAGAAAAATTGAAAGTTTTCTTCAATATGGTTTTTTGGCCCTGCAAATCAAATGTTTTATTTAGCTTAATTTTTTCAGTCTTATGCTCCTACAATAAATGATTAATTCATTTCACACATCTTTAATATGAGTGTCAATAACTTTTCACACACCACATCAGCTAGTTATAGCCTTAGGTCAGATGATTTGATGCATTTTCCCTCAGCAGGAATCCTGTTTCTTTTTGTTTCTTGGAAGCATGTTTCTGTCTGTCCTGAGAAAATCTGCCTGATGGCACTCAGCAGGACTCTGAGTGCCATCAGGCAAGTAGTGTTGGGAAGAGTTGACTGCACACCATGGCGGCTGCACTGTGACACGGAACACAGTAGCCTTCAATTGCTCTGAAAAAGTGCATGCCTGAGATGTTGCAGAAATTGTTAGCCTCAACCAAAAAGGAAACCAGGCTCTCCACGTCTGACACTGGCAGGTTTTCTAAGCGTGTGTGCAACACAAGCCCAAGATCAACAGCAGAGAAGGGGAAACCACCTGGGTGTTGGCAGACTGTTGGGCCTGTCGCCAAGGGAGTAAATCCCATCTCATTATTGGGGTGGAAACAAGGAAATTTCTTAAGCGTAATTTTGGGGGGGTCAAAAAAGTTACAGTGAAATGTAGCGTGGTTTAAAAAGTTCTTAATGTGATCAAGCTGCAGGACCAAAAATGACTAGTCAGTGGTAATGTACAACAAATGTGTGTTTTTCTCAGTAAACAAACGGTTGAGACCCATAGAAGTCAAAATAAAATTCAAATGTTGCTTAGATATGAGCTTGGTTCAGTGTCACCGATCTAATCTCTGCTACATCTTTACAACAATTTAAGACTCTAAATAAAAAGTTTTAATGTTTTAAAAAAGTTTTAAAAAAAAGTTTTAAAAAGTTTTAAAAAAAACTTAATAAAATTCTTCATAAATATTGATTTATTATAGTGGCTTTCAATACAAGTTATGTGTTATTTAAATTATAACCTGTTAAGTTGCTTTATTTTTAAACCTTTTTTGGTTTTCCCATATTCTAGATGGCAAGTACCAGGGTTTTTATGGAAAAAGTTTCATTTTTTATTGTGTGATTTTAAAGGCTCTAAGTTGAATGTAGTAAGAAATAAAGGCATACTTTATTTTTTTAACTGTCAGCTGCTCTGCAATATCCCCCCTCTGCTCTCGGCTTCCACCGAGCTGACGGCTAGTAGTAACACTCAGCTGTTCCTGCCTGTTTCAAACTCTTAACGTAAGAGTTAAAGGGCTAAATATATTTGAGATATTTTCTACCTTTAACAAAAAAAAGCTAAGTCTATCAAAGCAATGTAGCCAGTTTAGTTTTAAGGAATAACAATGCAGTTTATCATGATTCAGCCAGTAATGACATTAACAAACTAAATTAAAAACATAGCTAATATGGTGTGATCTGGAAAAAGCTTTGATGCAGGAACTTTACAAATAAGCCCCTGTATGCCATATGGTTTGCATTCATCCCCTAATTTATTTCCTATAAATGTCTGTTGAATGTTATGCAGAGCCAACACATGTTTTAACCAGACTTGGAGAAACAGAAGGCTAGGGACAGCAGTTTGTGGCAAAGCATAACTTTTATAATGTATCTGTTTTTGGGAGATGGGGGTTTTCTTCCCCTCTTCTTCCAGTGTGATAGAGGGGCGGGTGTTTTTATGCCCAGAGCCGCTCCAAAGCAAGCAAATAAAACAACATCCAAACACTCTTCGTCCGTGCAGCACTGAACTCTTCTTACAGATGCCAGGGCCCCGAATCAAACCATCTTCTACTGAGAAAGCAATTAAAAAGCAATGATTGTAAGCTTCATGGTGATTCAACTGACAAATTTTTTCCCCCATTAAGTTGGATATTCAATTACCACCGAAGGGGAAGTCTACCGACAGCGGTGGATGACATGTGGAAGTGAAGACATCTAAAAAAGGCAGCCGACTTTTCCTATAACCGCTTCCAGCAGGCTGGAGATCTAAACCTGCTTTCCACGATCCGACATTGACCAGCAGCTGCTGTTGTAGGCGTCTGCTTCACAAAACATGTTTTGTTCTTTTATTAGTTGTCTGCATGAAAAAAACAAACAAAAACATCTCACCAAGGATGTCAAAAGTTTACTTTTAAGCAACAACATAGGTAAATTTTTCACTTGCTTGTGTTAAACATCTGCAGCTGTATGGAGACAGACAGGAAGTGAGTGGGGTGTTTCGTGAGCTCCTCCAAGTGAGTTTCGTTTTCTGCTCGCTGATATTCTGTGAGCCGCAGTAGAAGTAATAACCAGGGTGTGAAAATATCACACCTTGACCTTTGTAACATTTTATTACCTCCAAACCACAAACAACGTAGGCCAACACAAAGTAGCATTAGATGAGTTTCACAAAGAAAATAATTTCTTTTAACACTTTTGTTTATGGGGATAATCAAAGAAACATCAAACAATTTAGATTTTCACTTTTATAGAATGTGAAATGACAAAGACTCTTTGTGTATTTATTTTTTTAAGTTTTTATATTAGTCAGAAGAAGTCTGCACCCTTATATGTGTATAATACATGTTTCCAACACATCTTACTACTGTTGATGCAAGGATGATAAAATGTTCTTTCTCTATTATGCTGTGTTAGTTTATAAGAAGTTCTGCTGCACCTCAGTCAGAAGATTTTAACAAATGTTTTTGGGATAATCAAGATGTTTTTCTGGTAAGTGAGACAGGTGCTCAATAGTGGTTTTTGTCTCAAAACCGTTATTAATGCCATTTTTGCTGAATTAGTCTTGTTGAATCATGAACTCTGACTTTAAATGACTTTGCAATCTTTTCCAGATTGGTTGATTATGATTCCAAAAATTTAGAAGTTCCTTCAATTTTTGGAACTTCCTTAGAACATCATTTTAACCTACTTCATTTAGAGATCTAAAAGTAATCAGTTAAATATAAAAATACTTTATGGACCCTAGAGAGAAATTAAGTCAGGCCTGGTTGAGAGCAACACTGTTGTCTTGACTGCTCTCTAGCCATATTTTGGATAAGTTGGCTACTGAATTTAGCCAAAATATTTGGTGGATTACAGATTATAAATAATATAACAAAAGAGCAATAACTTATTCAAGGGTCAGGCTAGTGTTGGATAGCCTCCTTTAATAGAAATAATGTATTTTTATTCATTTAGGTGGTCTTTGCTTAACATAAATATTGTTTGATGATCTGAAAAATTCCAAGTTAAAAAAAGCAAAACAAAAAAATCTTTAAGGGTGTTCTTTTCATAGCATTGTAAGAGTTGGAATATCATATAAAATCCCAATAAAAAAACCTTAAAACATATTTTCCTAACTTTCTAACTGGAGCAAAAAGGGTAAACCTACTATGGGCTTGAATACTTACATGGCCATTAGTTTTGACTTTTCTCTTAAGAAGGCGATTAGTGCCAACAGTGCTTGTGCTGGACAAATTTGCTTTGAAAAATGTCATGTGGCATTCTGTCAAGTCGCCAAAACCAAAATCCGATATTTTAATCAGATCAGTCTTCTGGCGTTTTTAGTACAGTACAGTGTAGTACACAGCCCAGCAGTCTATAAAAGGTTCCACTTAATATTTTGTAGCACTTAGATATGCACTACAGCGAATATTCATGTCTATCCCAGTGGTCCCATCGAATGTAGTTTAGTGGGAGATAGGGGAGTCCTGTATTTACTTTCAGCCGGCTGAGGGGAGAAGAGGCTATAATCACAGAATAAAATGTAAATGTGAGGGATCTAAGTGAAGTATTGAAGCCGACCAGAGCACAGAGTGGAGATATAAATTACAATCTGTCTGATAAATTTTTCACATCTGACATTATGTAAATGGACGTGAAGTGACTGGTAGAATTGGAAAGAGAAATCAGTGCATGAGTCGATAAGTGAGAGTGGCTGAAAGAGTGGTTCAGATACACTGAATTTAGGGGTTGATAATTTGATCATGCAAAATATATTCATTACATAAGCGTCTGTGTTTACTAATAGAAGACAGTGTGTTTTATAAAGTTAATATTTACTGAAAGTGAATAAGAGCTGGAAGTGAATTTTTGATTCATGGGATGCTTTTTGTTCTTGCTTTCAGGATAAATTAAAAGTGTATTCTATGCAATTGGCTTCTGGTTTGGTCAATATTGGAAGTAGAACATTTCAGTGGCTTAAATAATATTACAATATAACATGTAAGTGTGCCCGTGGTTCTCCACACTAGATCTTGCCAGTGGATATTGGCAGGTGGAAATGGATTGCAGAGATTGTGAAGAAACTGCTTTTACAACCTTATATAAGTTTGATCGGATGCCGTTCGGGCTTTGTAATGCCCCTCCCACATTCCAGCGCTTAATGCAGCAGCACTTAAGTAGCCACCTTTCTGAATCTGTGTTGGTCTACTTGGATGATATAATAACGGACTCACCTGATTTCTCTACCCATCTGCAGCATCTGGAGAGTGTCTTGCAGAAGCTGTGGCAACACATGTTGAAGCTGAGGCTGGATAAATGCAAACTGTTCCAACAAGTGAAGTTCCTCAGACATCATGTTAACCGGGAGGGGGTGAAACCAAATCCAGAGAAAATCCAGGCAGTCTAGGACTGGCCTGTTCCATCTACCACCCATCAGGTCAGAGCCTGATGGCTCTGACCTGATGGCTCTGACCTGATGGGTGTAGCCAGGTCAGGTCTATAGTAGCCAGTACTGGCTGGCTACTATAGACGATTTGTCCCTGGATTTTCTAAATTAGCTTAGCCTTTAAATAACCTTTTAAATGGAAGTTCCAACCATCCACCGAACATGCAGGTCCATGGTCCACAGAATGTCAGGAAGCATTTGAACATCTGAAACATGCTCTCATTGAACCCCCTGTTTTGGCCTTTGCAGATTTTTCAAAACGATTTGTGCTCTACACTGATGTCAGTAAGTTTGGGTGCTGTGCTGGTCCAGGTACAAGATTTCCAAGAACATGTAATTTCATATGCCAGCAGGAGTTTACGTCCAATCGAGCAGAATGACAAGAACTACAGCTCCTTCAAATTGGAACTTTTAGCCCTTAGATGTAAAGCCGTGGAGGAGACTTCAACTTCATGAGAAGATGCTGTGCAGAGAGGTAATAGACTCAAAGACACATGAAATCCACTTTCAAATCCTAAGTCCTACAGAAAGAAGCAAGGAGGTGTGGCAGAGGTACCACAAGGTGGCTGCTCTAGCCGGGGCAGAGAGCACTCTGTCCAGGATATGCTGTTTCTTTTATTGGCTCAGTATGAAAGTTGAGGTGCATGGATTCCAGCTAGGTTGCGCTGCCTGCGAAATATAGATGGGCCCAGACCTCCTTTGCATCCCATTAAAGTGTCATATCCCCTCGTGGTTGTAGCTTTGAACTTTCTTATGTTTGGGAGGTCCACAGACAGGTATCAGAACATTCTGGTTATGACAGACCTTTTCACAACTGCACAGACTGCAGTGCATGCCCTATGGGCTCATGTTATCCAGACATTTGACTGTCCTGGTAGGCTACACTCAGATAGAAGAGCTAGTTTTGAGTCAGCTTTGATGTACCAATTATGCAGGGGCTATAGTATTACAAAAAGTAAAACTACACCATATCATCCTGCTGGAAACCATGGGGTCGAGCGGTTGAGCCAGACCCTGTTGCATATGCTTTGTGCTCTTGAGGACGAGAAACCACAGAGGTGGCCAGAATTTGTTCCAGAGCTGTTACAGGCATACAATAACACTGTCCATAGTGCTACAGGGGATGCACCGTCATACTTAATGTTTAGGAGGCATTTGAGACAGCCAGTGAACCTGAGTGTTGACCAGGAATCCTTCTGCTATGGTGGGTTAGGGACCACCGTCAAAAGTTATCGTTTGCCTATGAAACAGCCAAGAAAAACATGAGTGCAGCAGCTACCCAAAACAAAAGGGTTTATGACAAAAAGCCCAAGCCCTGCCTTTAGTGCCTGGGGACAGGGTGTGGATAACGGACAGGAACAGGAAGGGGCAAGGAAAGCTCCATCAAGATTGGAGTTCAAACCACATGTTGTATTAGAACGTGTTGGTGATACAGGTGTGGTGTATAAGATGTATCCACAAAAGAGGGTCCCCTATTGGAATGCATTCAAGTTGTGTATTACCCAGAGGTCACGCTAGACTTTTTTGTTCTGTCATTTTGACCGACAGCATTAAAAAAAATCGGTCATATACTATTTTTACCCATCCAATTCTAATCATATTAACATTAGGCTATTTATATGCGGCTTAGTTAATAGTCAATGCAGTTGAACCGTGAATACCTCATAAATACCTCCTGGTTCGCATCTACAGAAAAATCTGCGCTAGTTCATCAGTCAGTTGGATCTGCCTGATCCAAACCGATCAATTGAACTCTGTGAGCTTTTTACCCTGTATGGTCCAGAAATGCGCTTTTACGATTATCTTTTTGCGTGGTTTCGCTTCCCTGAAATGGACAGGTGTTACGTCTGCCGCGCTCCTCCCGAGCGCCGCTCTCCTTTTGTGCTTGGGAAGGTAATGTCTTCCAGCTCCATTGTTAAAACCGCAGGGTGAGTTAAGCTTAATTCTTTGCTACACATTAGCTGTGCAGCGGACTATGCATTAACTTCTGCACCTATATTTAAATCCTCAAGATAAACTGCAGATTCCTCTGTTTAGTCTATAAATGGATTGACACAACATTTCATTATCTTTAGTTTTCTCTGTTCTGTATGTACTGGAGACTGGAATTAAATGAGCCATTTCTACCAAAGCATTGGAATGCGCCTATGAACCAGACGCACTCCACAGCGTCCAGTCCATAACTCTTCAACACGCTTCAGCTCCCGGTCAGACAAAGGCATTTAGTTCAGTGTCCATGACATGATATTCAGAAAGGATTTTTTTATTGATTGATTTTAGTTGCCTCTACGATGAACTCTTTGCTTAAAGTCTATAATACCTGCCCATGTGCAACAGTCAAGAGTGTTAATTATAACCTGTTAAAATGACCGACGGGCTTCAAATGTTCCCGGTCAAATACAGAAAATATTCGGTATTTTCCGTATTTACCCCTGCAACAGACAACCACTCACCTACAGCCGAGGTTAACCATGAGGAGCAGATGACAGTTGAACCGCCATTTTATTGTTTCATGCCTAATGTTCCACCTCTGCCTGAAGGTCTACCAGAGCTGCAAGGCTCAATAAAGTCAAATCTTGGCCAGTCCCCTGTACGGCATAGACCAGGTGTTGGCAACTGAACATGTTGAAAAAGCCATTTTGGACCAAAAAAATAACAAAAACAAATCTGTCTGGAGCCGCAAGAAATTAAAAGCCTTATATAAGGTTTATAATGAAGGCAAAACAGACTTTGAGTATTTATATTAGCTATTTTAGCTTATTATCAAAACGACTAAGTGTTCATAATTAGTTTTCATGATTAAATGTTTATTTTCCCTGCAGTGCGTCCTGGACGGAACGATGCACCATGCAGGGCCGTGCAGAGACCTTTGGAGGGGCAGGGGCTCAAATTTAAAAAAGGGGCACATTGAACAAAAGCTCCATACAACAACATAGCAACAACCCATATTAATCAAGAATGTAATTGGATCCTACTATTGCCATCATGCGGGGAAATGCAAAGCAAATATAGTGTATATTTTCCCCAATAGGTATAAAGTTGCTGTTTCTGCTGCTGACAGTCCTGGAGGTCTGAGCTGATCTGAGACTGTAGCTGTTAAACAGAGGAGAGAAGGTCTCTGGTTATAAAGTTATGAAATAAGCTAATTTGCTGCCATTTTACTAATTAAGCCCTAATAATATCTATTTAACCTGTAGAACAACCTGACTGCAGACTGATTTATAGATCCAAAAAGCTCAAAGGGGTTAACTCTATATAATAGTTTGATGTTAGCACCTCTGAGACCTAGAATTATAAGACTAAAACATCAAGGCAAAGAAAACTCAGTAGCTGCTGGTAGGGGCCATTCAGGGGCCTCCAGACATTCAGGGGCCCCTAGAAATGGTTTAATTGTAACGCAGACCATTGATCTAAACCTGTGGCATCATTTATAGAGAATGACAATGTTATTACATTTTATTTAATGCAGTCAGCTGAGAAAAAATGTTACATTTAGGATTTAATTAGGACGCTTACTTTGTCAAAGTTTAAAGAATCACCTTGATAGTTTGATTGTTGTGTTACCATGGTGTAATCTTTGTGTTTGAATTGGGTTTGTTCACAAATGCATCACAGCAAATAACCAATAATCAGTGATTGATTTTAAACTCAGCCAATAAACCTGGTCTCCCTCTCACATACTTCACCTTATCTATATTTAAACATATTAGCGATGCTAAAGTTCTTAGTAGGACGGGTTCTGGGGGTAGTGGGGTTCTGTCTAAGGCCCCATATTACCTTGGGCCGGCCCTGCATGAACAGCCGCTGCGATGAGCATCTCAGGAATCTACCTGGAATCTACCTTTAATCCCCCGGTGGCTCCTGTCAGTCCCCCGATGCTTTGGAGACATTTTGATTCATTTCATTGTGGCATGTTGGCTTTTTGCTGCAATATTTTCTCTGATGTTTATTTTGTGAACTCTAAATGCTCTGGGCCGAATCTTCGTTTGACACTGGAGGTTCTGCAATAACTTCTATTTACAGCCGAGAACCTCCAGCCCAGATCCCCTCAGCAGAGGCTTTAACCCGCCTGGTAGAAATGTTAAGGAGAAGCAGAGCAAACAGTCAGCAGGTGGTACCAGGTGGTACTGGGGCTTTAAGCTGTATTGCGTCTCGCGGTGACAGTCGCAGTACTGTGTCTTATATCAGGATGTCTGATGTAAATACAGATATTCTTTATATCTGTCAGTGGGACCGACTCAGACTGCCTGTAGCGAACAGGGCATTTAGCAGGAGGATGAAGTTAAAGTCAGAAGTTTTCTCTGGAGCCGAAACATTTCAGGTAAGAGGCGGGATTTGTCCCACTATTGCAAGAACGATTATGAAAATATAAATAGAAACAGTTTTTCTAACGTCAACATCAGACCTACGTTTTTATTCACAAACCAGTGTATGAAAAATATTCTTGTCCATAATTTGATAGTTAGAGGACACAGATCTGCCCCTTCCTCCTCACCATGGTCCCGGAGTCTGAACAACTGTCATGTTCTGTGTTTTCTGTGTATTTATTTAGAGTTTTCTGTGTCCCTGAGTCTTCGTGTTGTCCTGTTTCCCCTTGATTGTTTCCCAGGTTTCTGTGATTACCCTCCCGTGTATTTAATGTCACCTGTGTCTCAGCGTCTCTGTCGGGTCCTCGTCTAATGTGCGTTCTGTCCTCCGTGTTGTCCAGTTGTTTCATGGTTGCTACCGGTGTCGAGCCCTGGCTTCCGCTCGGCCGTGCTGCCCGTTGGTTGGACTGTGTTTTCATTATTAAAATCATTTATTCATCTTACCTGGGTCTACAGCGTCTGCCTCACCACCAATTCATGACAGAAGGACCCGACCAGACTGAACAGTGAGGCACGCTACCTTGTCGTTATGGACCCAGGAATTCTGTGGAGTACGATCGAGGACTATGTGGAATTGTGGCAAGCCCGTATTTGGCTCATCTGCGACTGAATATAACCACGTGCATGGTCATTATGCTGGACTACTGGATCCCGCGACTTCAGCACCTGGGGCTGGCGGAGTTGCAGGAGGAGGCAGAGTGGGAGCGCCTGACGGCGGTTGCCGTTCTGAAAGGCAACACTCTGCCTCCCAAGCTGCACGGTCTCTCCGCCAGTCCAGCTCCATCATCTCTGGGACCAGCAACTCCAGCCGGCGTTCCAGCCGGCGCACCCGAGCCCGTTCCAGCCGCTGCTTCTCCGCCCCTCGCAGCCGCTGCGGTCTCCCTGCCACCGGAGCTTCCAGCGCCCGAGCCCGCAGCACCTCCGGAGCTTCCGCGGCCAGAGCCCCTAGCAGCCCGCGCTCCAGAGACTGCTCCAGCCGCTGTGGTGCCTGCGCATCCTGCCCCAGTAAGAGGGTCTCCTGCTCCATTTAGTGGGTTCTCTGCTCCAGTTAGTGGGTTCTCTGCTCCATCAGACTTTCCCAGTGTTCCTCCAGAGCCCCCCAGTGTTCCTCCAGAGCCTCCCAGTGTTCCTCCCGAGACCCCGCCCCTCAGTGTTCCTGAGTCTCCGCCCCTCAGTGTTCCTGAGTCTCAGCCTCTTAGTGCTCCTCCCGAGACCCTGCCTCTTAGTGCTCCTCGTCGTCGCTGCCTCTGGGCGGCCCCCGGGACTCCTCGTCGTCTTCGCCACCTCTGGGCGGCCCCCAGGACTCCTCGTCGTCACCTCCTGCGATGGCCGCCGGACCACCTCCGTGGTTCCCGCCTCCTTTGCCTCCGCCCACCCTGTGGATAGTTTTTTGTTTGTTTTTGGACTCTTGGCCCTGCCTGTGCCTCTGCCCACTCCGTTGGGTTGTGTTTTTTTTTGTTTTGGACTCTTAGTGTTCCCTGTTTCCGCCCACAATGGTGGGTTGTTTTTTGTCGTTTCTGGACTCTGGACCCCCGTCCAGCGCCCCTCTGCCCACCCATGTTGTGTTTTTTGGGCGTCTGGTAGCCGCCCTTGAGGGAGGGTGGGGGGGGGGGGGGGTACTGTCATGTTCTGTGTTTTCTGTGTATTTATTTAGAGTTTTCTGTGTCCCCGAGTCTTCGTGTTGTCCTGTCTTCCCCTTGATTGTTTACCAGGTGTGTCTCGTTTCTGTGATTACCCTCCCGCGTATTTAATGTCACCCGTGTCGGGTCCTCGTCTAATGTGCGTGCTGTCAGTCGTGTTGTCCATTCGTGTTAACGGTTGCTACCGGCGTCAAGTCCTGGCTTCTGCTCGGCCGTGCTGCCCGTAGATTGGACAGTGTTTTGCTTTATTAAAATCATTTATTCATCTTACCTGGGTCTACAGCGTCTGCCTCACCACCTCTCACCCTACGCCGCACCGCTTCGTGACAACAACATGGAGGCTCTAAGAGTCATTATTTGACTGAGGGCAGCCAGACTAGTTTATTTTTACTAAATTATTATATTTAGCTAAATATTATTTAGCTAAATGTTCCGAAACAGTTTTTTCCCACTTGCCATCAGACTGCTGAACTCTTAACTGGACTGCACTTAAAATCTGGTCTCCACTTTATACCTTGCACATGTACAGAGCTAAGTAACTTAATTTTTACTGTCAGTCCTGCACTTTATATTTTATATTTATATTTTATACTGTGTTTTATTTTTATTCTGGAGTAACCTCACAACATTGAAAGCTCAAAACACTGTCCTGAGCCGTATGCAACGAAATTTCGTTCTGTATACACCCTGTGCATACAAAATGACAATAAAGTCAGTCTAAGTCTAAGTCTAAGTTTAAGTCTATTATTGCTGAGTGGCACAAACAGGCCTTCTGACATACCTCAAAAAGGGCATTAGGGGCATCAAGGATAAAAGGGGCAGGGCCTCAAGCCCCCTTCGCCCCTGCCTCTGCACGTGACTACTCTCCTGTACAATGGTGCTTTAAGTTTACCTTCTGTTACAATATTATTGTGTTTTGTTGCATTGATAAAATTAAAGAAATGCAATAAAGAAATCTGATTTTTGGTGTCATTTTTATTCTGAGGATCAACAGGGAAAGGATCTTTTTTTTTTCCTTTTGGAACTTTGCTCCCAAATGCAATTTGCTCCCAAATGCAGTTTGCATAGCGATCACTCTTTGTAAATAATCACCGTTAAATGTGTGATCGAAAAAACAATTACAAAACGGAACGTGCATAACATGCCCCTTATCTGGGCAACAAATGGAGTACAATAAAACGCAACCTGCAGTTATAAAAATGAAGCAGTTGCTTTTTGAAAAAGGTAAAATATATAAAATGAAATTAATACAGTTTAAGTTTGATTTCCGTGCAAATGCCAAGCAAGTCAGTGCATTGGTAAAACATAGCAGCATCCTCTTCTCTTTAGACACGCAACCATCCTCGGACTTGAGCAACAAAACACAATAAGATTAGTGTTAAGCTAAGTGTTATTCTAAATGCAGTACAGACCAAAAGTTTGGACACACCTTCTAATTCAATGGATTTTCTTTATTTTCATGACTATTTATAAGGCAAGAATTCCCACTTATTAACCTGACAGGGTACACCTATGAAGTGAAAACCATTTCAGGTGACTACCTCTTGAAGCTCATCAAGAAAATGCAGAGTGTGTGCAAAGCAGTAATCACAGGAAAAGGTTGCTACTTTGAAGAAACTAGAATATAAGGGGTATTTTCAGTTGTTTTACACTTGTTTGTTTAGTGCATATTTCCACATGTGTTATTCATAGTTTTGATGCCTTCAGTGTGAATCTACAATGTCAATAGTCATGAAAATAAAGGAAACTCATTGAATTAAAAGGTGTGTCCAAACTTTTGGTCTGTACTGTATATACTGAAAAAAATCACTAATCAATTTATAAAAACAACCACTACGTTACTAAATATATGTGCCTATGGCAGAGATTGTGTTCTTACGTGTTTTATGTGATTCTAACTGCAGTGATTCCAGCTTTTCAAGAGTCCTTTAGCTGAAGATGGAGAACTATTGTACCTGGGACTGAGGACGTTTTGGGACTATTTTACTGTACAGTTTTTAACAAAAGAGAACATTACTTTTTATTCCTTTGGTGCTCCCGGTGGGAATAAAATTGTTTTTATTTATACCCATACTGGTGGTCTCTGTCTCCCTGGGTTCTGACTCATTGGTTCCCCCTTGTTGTCATTTAACTTGTGGCGTGACACTAGGTCATATTAGCCTGGTGCCTAGAATGAAAACACATGAAAATTTATGTGATTAATCAAAATTAACATGTTGTTGTTTACATCTGGAAATTTTGCATATGTGCACAATGCTGGAGGGCTAAAATAATATTCCTTATCTATGCCATCAAGAGCTAAAGTACCGTGGTAGAACAATTTTGTCACCAAAATGGGTATTATTGCAGGTGTATGTATTATTAATTTAGTACAGTGCAACACAACGAAGGGAAAAATAACACAGAAAAATTAAAGAAGAATTCAAAACCACCCTTATTCTTTTTTTCTGGCTCTCGCTGCACACATACTCGTTGCCAACGTAAATGCCACTATGTATCTGGTTTCATAGACAAACACTCAAACATTTCCGACACAAAGCACACAACATTCAGCCCCGTTACAGTATTATGTTTTTTGGTTTGATGTTTATTTTGTGATTATTAAAAAGTGGTTGCAGTGGTAAATTAGCTGCTATTAGGTAATTTAATACTGCGGTGGTTTATTCTCTAAACACCTGCTCTATTGATGGTCAAAGTTGGTGTGAGGGTCGCATTTTTTTATACTGTAACTGAAATTCCACAGCAGTGTTTGTCAACATAAACATAGACACCCCATGGACCGCTCTTTCCTATTGTCGCCTACGTGACATCTTGGAGTGGTCAACCACTCCACTCGGTGCTATATGTTTGGTAGGCGCAGTAATATCCATGCATTTAATTTACTGTATCCCGCTAAATACCAAACAGATTTCCATGCCTTTTTTGCTGGAAACGTTTATGAAACAGCTATTACAGCTACATGTACAAGGACATTTTTTAAAGTATTTTTAAATTGGACTGATACATGGTTCGGAATATTTTATTATTCTTAGTGGTGAACACAGAATAGAATAGGAATAGAAGATTCTGATTTGATGTATGATGAGCATTTTACAAAGCACACAGCCACTCATACATTATATATATATATATATATATATATATATATATATATATATATATATATATATATATATATATATATATATATATATATATATATATTTATATTTAGTAATGCACATATTTATATACAAATACAACACATAATACAATACAATATTATAGACAAACAAAGATGATTCAATAATGATTAATACAGAATATTATGAGAGCTTAACTACTTGTCTTTCCCTCGCTATTTGTTTCTTATTGAAAACTTTTTTTTATCCTTGTGTTGAGGAAAAATGAAAAATGATTATTTTTAGTGCTTAATACAGTTAATCTTACGGCATGTGTAAAAGGTATATTGAACATTCTTATTTTGAACAAATTTCTTAATTTTGAACAGGTTTGTGTTAAGGATTTAAAACTAAACTATTAATGGGTAAGTATTCAAAGTACAGGAACCAAATGCAGATCAAAGGGGAATCTCTCAATGAGGCTCCTGCTGTGTTGTCAGAGGACGGGAGGCCATGGGGTTGGCATCTCCTGCAGGGCGGTGTCACTTGAGCCTGGAGGAGAGAAGTCTGTTTGGTTCACAGAAGATCAAAAGTCTTCCAGAACCAACATCTGGGATGGTGTAAAACTGAATACAATATAGAATGTTGAAACCACTAGCATTTAATTTCTGAGACATTTTTCTAAGTACTAATAACATGTTTTTAATGAAGATTGTATTATCTAATTTTAGAACTACTAATCTAGTAAATGATGAATGTATTTGAAAATCGTACTATCTGTGACTATATCAGAATCAAATGGAAATTGTTTGAATGAAAATGTTTTGTTTAGTATTAGAAAATTGCTCAGGATTTATGCTAAATGGGTTTTGTGAAGATAACCTTTCCTTGAACTAAATTACTGGATTTAAGTTTGTCCTGAGAATTTATGTAAGGAGAGATAACGGGAGAGACTCCGGATTCCACAGGTATCTGTGAAATCTTATCTCATGTTTTTCTTTGCTCAAATGACCGTAGAATCCAGGAGGCCAGGATGCAGCTGTTGGCTCTTTTGTTGAAACAGAGAGCAAATGGCCTTTGATCTTTGGCGTAAATTAGGGGGAGTTCTAAGTTTCTCTGAGTGTCCAAGGTAGCTTCCAGTTGGTCAACCAGAGGTACGCCTTAATTGAATATATTAAAAAGGAAAGACACACCTTCAGTATAAGACTTCGTGCACAGGAGTAACAATTCAGAGAGCTGCCACTATTTTGCTTTTTTGCATCAGCTCTCTCCAAAGACGCGTCTTTGTCTGTCTTTGCCTTTTCTTTCTCTATTTTTTCCTGTCTCAGGTAATGAATGTATATCTCTGTTCCTCTGCAGTTTTGTTGTTGATTTATACGTTGCTTTGTATGGGATTAAACTCTGTAATTCTGTGACGTTAACACGCATTGTTGTTTTCCTTGTGGCCGCACGTCGCCCGCTGAGAAGACCTGGGATCCATAGGAAGAGAGAGCCAAACTTTTTTTCCAAAGTTAATTTATAAATTATTCTTCCTTAACACTTGTTATCTAGCTGTCGTAGTGTTGACAATTAGTAGCAAAACACTGCATTGCTTTTTCTTTCATGTATCACACATATACTTAAGATTTTGCACATTATGTAAAAAATGGGTAAAACCAATGGTTGTCATCATCAGCGAGCAGCTTTTTGCTCTCCAGCAGAGATGGTGGTCAGACCATTGTTCCCAACAGCCCATCATCTGAGAGCAACATTTGTGTCAATTTATCCCAAACCGTCTCCCTCTGTTTTTCTACAGCAAATTTATGAAAAGCATGATCACAACATGAGGACCCTCTTATTTTATTATTGCCGGGTGTTGTTAGAAAAGCATTTCAAACAATATGTCTCATGGGACCAAACATCATTTACAAACCACTAATGACTTGCAAACACTCGTCTAGCCTCCAGTGTTGATCAGCGCCTCTGCTCACTTCTCTGCAGAGATGCTTCCCGAATCCCACCAGGAGGAACTGTACCCTATTACTTCGGCTCAGGCCTTGCAAACAATAATTCTTAAAAGTTGTCCCATTTATACCTGTCATTACCATCTGATGGTTTTTAGGTGTGTTTGCTGCCCATATTCAAATGAGACACTATGATGTGCACATATTCTTCACAGAGATGGATTAGGTTTGGAGTATTAATAATTAACCAGGTAATATTATTATTACACTCTGCATCCTCCATGTGGATCAAACTCACCTCACCGTGGGACAGCTAATGATGAGTCATCAATAAAACATTTTCATAATGTCAGAGACACGTGTGTAGATGCGGCATCTAATTTTACATGGGGCTGACTTGGTCATTAGTTCACTGCAGCATGAACACGCTACCACCATCATACATGGAGGAGGTTACAGAGGTGGCCTGATGTGGCCTGACAGTTGGCCTCAAACCGCTTACTCCTTCATTAATGTTAATCATTTTAGTACTGCGAATAAACCAAATCAGTGCACCTATATGCAAATACCCTACATTTTATTTTTTAATGGAAAATGTGTTTTTGTTTCCAGCACTGTAATTTGCATAGTAACCAGGTCTATAGTGTTACATTTCTTTAATCTCAGTCTGGCTTGGATGAACAGCAGATAAGTCGACCGTTCTTGGAGCTGTGCACACAAAAAGTAAATATGGTAAAGATGCAGAAAGGAAAAAAATGAATACATGAAAGTTTTCCCTCTTCTAATCGGAAATCATGCTGGCTTTTGGAAGCCTCAAAAGTGTTTGATGAGCTGTAATGAGGAGCTAAGAAAAGCACCTACCAGAGGCAGAGACAGGCAACTTTATTGCCACCCAGACATAATAACTTAATGCAAATTGTAACTAGTTAAGCAAAGCAAAAATAATATGATAACATTGTCAGAGGCAGATTGGTATTATAATGTTAGCTTGTGCAAATAATCACATTTTGGAGCTGATACAATTACATTATTTGTTCTGCTTGTATCATACACCAATAAAAAGCAAACATCATATTAGGATTCATGGCACTTTTCGCATTGCGTTATCAATATGTGGAAATAATTGTCTGCTGAGAGATGAAATTACATTATTGTGTATCTTTTTCATGCCTAATAAATAATGATGGATGGCTCTTATTTTCATCACCACCTGCAACCATTTTGTCTTCTTCTTCCCCTCACCCCCGCAAGTTAAAAATGAAAGCCTAAATAAAGGAATAAGAGGGGAGAGCGAAGAACCCCGAGCGACACGGCTCCTGAGGCACTCTGAGATAAAGTTTCAGCATCTGATGAAGGAGGGGGAAAAACTGCACCAATAAGCTACACAGTTATCAACAAAAGCTGACTGTTTGCTTATAGTTTGTTTTCAGGTAAGTATGACTAGGAGGAGCAGCCTGACAAGCAAAGTGTTCCATAAGAGATTTTACTGTGACTGTATATGTTTGTCTTACAAAAGTAATATTGTTTTCTAGCACTGAGATGTCAAAAATGCCTTTATAAAAGTCAAATTGTAACAATAATAAATTGTAATTGCTTAATATGATCTAGAGATTGTAATAAATTCTATAAGAGAATTGAAAAGCTTTAAAATAAAGAAATATATCTTCTGAAAAAAGTCTAATATTTCTCCCTTTTTGGGTTGAATTTCATTTACAAAATTTTGGAAAGTTCACCAAAATTCACTCAGTAGTTTTTACGGCTGTCAATCAAACTGGAGTTAAAAAAAATCTAATTTTGAATCTGTTCCCCACCCAAAAAATCTCAATGCAACACCAATGTAATTTGAGAAAAAAATATCAAACTTTAATGTAAAAACTGAGGTGATCCCATCCAACCACCGCTAGACCATATCTTGATGTAAGATATGGTGGGTGTACAAAAGAGTGTATGGCCATGAATTACATTAAATTTAACAGTCACATACTCACATTGTTGTCGTAGTTTGTTGCTTCCATACAGTCTGAGTGCAGTGAACCCTTTAGCGTAATTTTTTCCCACCCCTGACAAATGTCAGGGTGGAGCAGGCAGAAACCTCATGCTCCTCCAGCTATTTTTTAGTACTGCCTTAATTTCAGCCACTTCATTTGCACTTTAAGAGATAACAGAATTGATTAGCGGCTGCTGCCTTCATATAGACCGTTTTTCCCTCAAGCTACCACCAATCTCAGCTGTCAATACACTCCTCAGTTCAGTTGCCTTAGTTTCGTTATATCGCAGCGAAACAAGGTGAGGACACTAACACCCACACACACACACACACACACCTGCCAGTTAAATGGCATCAGAGAAATTTCTCAATAACTTCATAACTTCTTAAGTAATGCCTTGTGCACAGCTTGATGTACCAGCTAGTAGAAATTTACATTTTAATGAAATATTTGAATAAGCACTAGAAATTCACTCTGGCAGGTCTTCTGGTTCTAAAACCAACATTTCATGTTTGTGCTTTGAATGGCAGCATCAGGGAAATTATAATGCCACTCATCCAGATTACAGGAGCATCAGCGTAAAGTCACAGGATTCCTTAATCAAGCTCCGCTGCAGGTAAACATCAGCCATGACATGTTTAACTGGTTTTTCACTTTATTTTAAGAGTAAAGGGACTGAGGATAGGCATCAAAGTAATGCTATTCAAATATAAATACAAAGGCAGTCAAGCTAAACAGTAGCTTGACTTTAGTCTGCAGACAGATTTAGTCTGTAGACTAAAGTCTTGTTTGTTTGGATACTTACAGATAAAACTGTCACAAATTTTAAATGATGAGTAATTAATAAAATAGACAAACAAAAACAGCATACCCCGCAGGACTGAATCCATACGTCTCTGGCTAAGCAAACTAAGCTGCTAAGGGTGCTGGACAGGGAGCAGATTTTTTTTATAGGAATAATTTTTATATGAGTGATAGTAATAATTTTCATTATAAACTTGAGATGTTTTTTACAATAATATATATTTTGTCATGTAGAAAACATTGGCAAAAGGAAAAACTAAATTGCTCTTGTGGTCCCCTTAGTGGCCGCAAGAGCACTAAGAGCGATGTGCGCATATCCAAACCTCCAAAGCAGTGGTGACATAAATTATATGCAAGTGTAGCAGGATGAAGCCTGAACTCCAGGATTGAGGATACCTGGCATCCAATTAACTCACAACAGGGGTGTGAGTATAAAAGGAGGCTCTTTCACCTGTCTCTTTATGGCCAGACATGGTCACGCTTCAGCATGAGTGTAAGCTTGTTTGATTTGCATTGGTCATAACTTGACTAACTCCAGTAAGTATTGTTTCTCCTGTATAAGATCTGAGATGGCAGTTGTTTAATTCAAATTGTTTGTGGATTTAGAAACTGCTTGGAGTCTCCTGCTTGCACTGGGGTGTGGTGGTAATTTCACCTCCCCAGTTGATCATAGCAACATAAAAGGAGTATGTACTGTTCCGTCCATATAGTTCAATAGTACAAAAACCCTGACAACTGTTTGTACATAGAAATCACTGGCAAGCTCCTGCTGCTGTTTGGACAGAAGGAGCTTTCTGGTTGGGGTAGAGTCATCCAGCTATGGTAGGTGAAAGCTGCTTCTCCCTCTGCATGCTACCATTTGCCTAAACCACCATATTAAAATGTCTTTTCTTTTCAGATAAAAAGCTGCCACAGCTTGTTGAAGATTGTAGCAGCTGTAATTGTGTAGTGTCTCTTTAAGATACTCTAGTATCGCTAATGTTACAAGTATGCGCCACTGCTTCTCTGTAGAGAGCGTGGGAGAAACGTGCTACAGATGGACACAAGAACTAAAACGGACATGTTAGCTCCCTAACTTTTAGTAACGTTACGGGTTGTTTGGACTCTGCTCATTTTCATGTTAATATAGCAGCCGCTCAACTGGGCTTTGTAAGGTTGGTGAAGAGTGTGTTAATTAAAGGACAACGCTGTGGAATTCCCAGTACCAGTGTGGTGAGTTTTTGACCGTCCTGACAAGTCTGCTGCCTCCTCTCCTCAATTAAACACAACCCAAGTGTTACAAGATCTTGCTGCTTTGTTTTCCCAGTTTTGTGATTTTGTCTTGTTTGCTTTGGGTTATATTCTGTATGGGATTGTTCTGTGTGGCCTCTGGTCTTGCTGCTGTAGCAGCCTTGGGTTTAGATCTAAGAAACTAAATTGAGCAAAAGTCAATAACAAACAAATGAATTAGGTTCACAGAAGAATAACAAATCTGGTTGTTACAACCAGGGTTGTTGAATAGATGGAAGCAAAAATTCAAATTTTTGCTTGTATGGTGCCATATATGTTGTGAGATTTTTTTATTTTTTTGGTAGAGTCTTGTATAGAAGAAAACTATTTAGTCTATCAAGGTGGAAATTTTCCTTAGACTTTAAAACTATAAAATAAAACATATTCATAGAACCACAATGTAAACAATTTGTGCATTGAGTAAAACACTTGGGATGCGATAGGTAAATGTTATCATTTAGTTTGGTTAAAAATTATTGCACTGTCAATAAATGACTTCTAATCAATGTTCTTAGGTACCAAAGGGAAATGGTAACCCCTTCTTAAAGGTAGATTCAGACTGCTGTAGTGGCAATCCACCAACATATAACCCAACCAAAGGTCAAACTCGCACCTCTGACTGCATGCAGCGACTGGTGTAGCAGCCGACGCCTGGAGAACGAACAACTTGGCATGCACACCCGGTGCCCATATATACTAATGAGCCAGGCAACGCTGCAACCCGGCAGTGAAGGTGGGGGAACGGGGCATGGAGTGTTCATAGGCCCAACACAGGTGGGAAATTCCAGCCACTTCTGCAATAGCCCTGTTTGAGTAAAACAACCCGGTTACACAAGAATCGCCGGAAATGAACCAGGACATTTGGTCCATGGTGGCTTACCCATGGCTAGAGCAGGAGCCAAACCCGGTGAGTACATTCGATCTCCAATGTAGCATGATCAGCTGATAAACCGACCAAAGTTGATAAAGATTTCTGAAGAAAATCCACAAGCGGAGTGACATCCTCTGCTTTCTCTGGTAGATTAGTGATTTTCAAGTTTTTACACATACCACAGTTCTCCAAGTCGTCAATTTTTAGCTGTTGATGTTCCACGACTTCTCCATGGCGGCTATGTCTGCCCAGTGGGCACTGAAACTGTCCTCTTGTCTCTCCCCTCGGCCTCCTTCATACATTTTTCCAAATCTGCCACTCTATTAGAAAGCAATGATAAGGCTCTCCACTGAGCTAACAGAAGCTCACAGGTTGCCCAGTGCGACATCAATAGTGTCCAGTCGAGTACTGATTGATACATCCATGTCAATCGATGTAAAGTCGGTGATCCTATCCGACTTTACACCAAACAACAGCTCCTTAGTTGTTTGGCTGGTTGGCGTTAGCTCTGAAATGTTAGCACTAGCTTTGGCCTGACTAGTCTCCTTCAGAGAGGTTTTCTCCTTAGTGGAGGAACTCAACTGGAAAAAAATGGGGAAATCTTTTTCACGCTGCAGCCTAGGCATCTCCAGAGTGTTTCCAAACTGACAAGGACGTTTTCGACTGGAGGAAAGTATATGAATATTTTAAGCCTGGAGCGAAGAAGAGACTCAAGCATCCATCTTGATCTGGACCACATGATCTCTTCTCCTATTTTAAAAGTTTTATTTGGATGCACTGGGGATAAAAAATATCGCAGTTCTAACCTGACCAGGCTATGTTGTAAATAGAGTTGCCGTATTCTAAAGATGGAAACTGCTGAGTCCTTCCTTAATGAGTCCTAACAAACACCCGGTGCACCTTTGGTTGTGCTTCCCATTTCCCTCCCTCCCTGAGATGATTTGGCACAGAATACATCATGTCTTTGTGAATTTTGTGAATAGAGAACCATGCCTTTGCTCTGACACTATGTTGCCTTGTATTTTTATGACATGAACCAGCGGCGCGGAGATCAATAGGCCCCCACAGTGATTGTGAACAACACTCCCGGGGCCTTATCGGTCCTCACTGCCAATCTGTGGCAAGCGAAGCCTGCACTTTCCCTGGATACACCATTGGTCTTTGAAATTAAAGTTGACGCCTGTAATCCAGGGAAATGGCCCCTCTATTCTCTCTTAGCGCCGGTTTAGTTTCACCCAGTTGATGATAAAGCATGACAGAAATACAGAACACTATCTTCTGGCGGGGAACTGATGGGTTCTGCCAGCTTATCAAGACACAGCCAGCTAACCTTCTTCAACTTGGCCTATGGACAAAACTAAAGAGTCAATTTTCACAAAAAAGCCACGCAGGGTAGCTTGTAAATAAAACCATTCTGTTTTCTTCCTGGTGGAGAAACTCAAAGAAAATAACATTTTTTTAAAAATTTTTTTACCTCTCTCAAAACTGAGCGAATGTATAACACAGGAGGCTAAGCGTTACTGATAGAGTATTCATGTAAATCCACCCAGGCACTGCTGCAGGAAATTGACAGGGATCTACTAAAGCGCTTTGCCTGTAAAGGGTGGGATTTACATGCCTAACTAGGGCTTACCCATCCTCCCTTGAGTTTACCTGTAACTCTCCAGCCTGTGCAAAGTTTGGAATGCTTATTCCTAAAGCTGTTTCATCCCCCTCATATCTGTCAGTCTCAGAGATGAACTTATAAACTCCACCTGGGCTATTCCAAGTAGCAAAAAAAATCAATTTGGTGCACAAAACAGCAGGAGTTTTGTTTGCTTCCTTTCAAAGCTGTGAAAATTTTATTGCTGTCTTACCTTTATTTATAAAAGAAGTCCATGTGCTGCTTATTCTGCATAAGTTAAATTATGGAAAATCAGTTCATATATTAAATGTTTTTAACCATTTTATTGGTGACGTACAGACAGGAGGAACATGCTCTCCTCGAATGGAAGCCAGCACAGTTAGAAAGGGATTACCCTAGATTGTAAAATGGGAAGCTATTCCGGTAGCAAATTGTATGAGCACTGGCAGCTTTTATTTTGAAAAGACGTCAGATCCTTTGCAAAACAGTGTTTAATTTCCTGTTTGGAAATTTTGATTTTTATTTGAATTTAGTGTGTTACAAATGTAAATGTGAATTATTATCTTTTACATAATGAACTCATGGATTGTTTTGAGTGTCAGTTCGGAATTACAAAAGACAAGTTTAACGGATCATACCACTACAGTCAGGGCCGGATTTGGGAGGGTGTGGGCCCCTGGGCTTGAGCCAAAGTGCGGGCCCTACTTAAACATGGTTATACAATTGCATATTAACATGCACAAACATACACTGGAGGCTAAAGCCTGATTTCCTTCCCTTTGGGTGGTCGGTGGTTGGCCGTGACTTACTTGTGGAACCGGTCCTATCCACCAACGTTATCTACCTACAAGGTCACAAAAATCAACCACTGTCCACCATGAGAAGGGCAGATAGACAGTACCACACACCAGGTCATCCGTGCAAGGTTTACAACAGTCACCCCATGGTTGTTAACTTAGTGACTTTTTTCGCTATATTTTGTACACACACAAAAAAAATTTCAGGTTTTTTCAAGATCGGTGATCGGCTGGAAAATTGCCATCAGTGCACTGCTGCTTACTTTTAAAAATTTTAAAATGTCTGTAGAACAGTTGATTAATCAATGTAAAGACCATTATTACAAACAAAATATATTTAGTAGTTATTAAAGAAGCATTTAAACATCTTGAATATGTCTACATATTTGACAGAACATTCCTAAGGAAGAAAAACTTGACATTGTTCTCTATCCATCCTCTATGTACTGTATTTATTTATCTTTCTTCATTTCTATCTTTTTCTGTTTCCCCCCGTCTTTCAATTTTTATCAACTGAATCTTTCTCTCTAATTATGAGGTTCATAATCCCAGTCTTAGAGTGAATCTCAGGAAGAGTGCAGTAGATGTCATAATCAGCCAAACGGGTGATCTGGCAGCTTTTTAGTTTGCAAAACCACAAAAAAAGCTGCTAAACCAGTGACCCACCAGGAACACACAATGATAATGACACTGTAAAAAGCTAAGACTTTTTACAGTGTGTGTGTGAGGCCCAGTTATTGGGGCCTTCCTCATGCAAATGCATGACAGACACATAATAAGGTGTCACTTAATTTATTTTTCTTCCACCTCTCTTATAACTACATGAGGGTATAAACTCCAGATTATCCATTTTTAAGTAGCTTCACTACATAGTCAAATTTAGCTTACAGAAAGAGTTAGGAGGGGCGAGAGGGCAGAGATCCATTCATATGTTGATTTTCATGGCGCGTCATGCACATTGATTCTGCAGGTTTGGTACCAATATAATATTAAAGCTCACAAACTAATCTTTGTTTTTAATACGAATTAGCATAAACCAGGGATGCCCAAACTTTTTGAGACCAAGATCTACTTTTTCTCTCCTCAGCCGGCTGAGATCATGACACGAAGATATAAAAATTGTAAATGAAACTCTATTGACTTATTTTATATGCGAATATACATCAGTTATAGCCAGAGGTGTGACCAAGTCACTGTGTTGTAAGTCTCAAGTCTCTGTCCTCAAGTCCGAGTCAAGTCTCAAGTAAAGACAGGCAAAAGTCGAGTCAAGTCTCAAGTCAGGAACCTTTAATTTCAAGTCATTTCGAGTCGTTTTTATTTATTTATTTTTAATAATTTGCAATTATACATAAAATTCAAATATTAGACCATTTGTTCTTTTTAAAATATGTATCTGAGGTTCATTTGTGATCCTCTTATTCATCTGGTATTCTTCAAATCTGTCAGAAGTAAACAGATGTCAGAAAATAAATTACAGCCTTTCATGAATTAAATTTGACTTCAGTTTACTCCTTCTATTCATAAATAAACATCAACACTACAACAATCATAGTTTTCAAAAAATGAAATAAGTATAAATGAAGTTATCACAAGTAAACTCAGGAAGGTCTGGTGCATTTATTTTTCTGCTTTTATTTCTAAGTATGTTAGTTTCAGTCCTCCGTAAATATGGGACAGATATTCTAAACACAACATTTATTTGGGACAGTCACTGTATTTGGTCTTTTTTTTTTCCCCAGCAAAGCTATACTACTTGGAAATGGGTTCTGTGCGACATGTGACAGTCACACCGGTCAGTGCATTAAGTCAAAAGCAGTTGACTTAATGCACTGACTGCAGTAAACAATATATTGTCAATATAATTTCCCAATGTAGATGTCTTCAAATACACCAACCATCCTTAGATGATACTAGACCCGGCTCATCATCATGATGGGCAGAGAGACTCTGTTCCCTGTGTTCAGGTCCAGAATCTGCTTTCTGTTCCGGAGCCCCGCTCACTATCCACCGGCTTCCTGAGCTAACACGGTGCACATTATTTGTGGAGGCATTTGAAGGACCGGATTTATGGTAAATCATCACCAATTTAACCCGGAGTACACATGCTAACACGAAGTTAGCTAAAGTCAACTGTCTTACAGCAAAAGAAAAGTGCCACCTACCGATCTTTGTGAAGCTTCAAATGCCGGACAAAGTTGGACGTCGTGGCATCTCCATCCGATATTCTCTTCTTGCATGTTTTACAAGTTGCAGTTCGTTTTTTAGTCGAAAGTTCATAACCTACATAGCCAAAAGAAATTACTCGCGGAAGCATATTCGAGCGGTTATTTCGTATTTCGTTCCCTGAGCTCTGTAGCTTTGCCGCGTTTTTTTAAATGTCCAAATCCTGTTAATTTGATTGGTTGTGCTGCAGCTACGTACACAAACATACATAAGGAGAGAGGAAAACCATAGTGACGGTCTGCGCATATTGATACGGAATGAGTGAAATTAATTAATGACGCCACTTTATAAATAATGTGTTTTAAATTTTAAGACTTTGAGTAAAAAATATCAAGTCTTTTCAAGTAAACAGCTTCAAGTCGAGTCAAGTCCCAAGTCAATGGCATGAAAGTCAAAGTCAAGTCCGAGTCTTTGAGCATTTTTTCAAGTCAAGTCTCAAGTCGTGATTTTAACGACTCGAGTCTGACTCGAGTCCAAGTCATGTGACTCGAGTCCCCACCTCTGGTTATAGCAGACATATTAAAGTGTCTCAGTTAAAAGCTGATTGCAAATCTTGGACCAGCAGGTATCAATCAGTTATGGTACATCTGAAATTTGGTTTGATGACCTCAGTATGAGAAATTGCAGACTGATAGAAGGAACCAAAGAGCACTGTTAAGTTAAAACCACATCTTTTGAAGTTGGGATATTTTTCCTCCATCAGCAGATTCCAGAGGTGTCACCTCAAACCAGATGTTGGACTGGATTTTATTTCAATGTCATTTGTGAATGTCAGCTCTTCATTTTCAACAGTGGAGCTATACAGGTTGAAAAAGCTTGTCATTTTGGAGAAAGTCTCATCAACATCAATATTTCCACTAAATAAGACACGGAAGCATGTTTGATAGAGAAAAAGCCAGAAAGGTGCTTCTTAGACTCTGTGCTCAAAGCAAGATGCCAGAGAGCACAAAACAATTTTTAAAAAAAATATTAGACAAGTAATTTAATTTGATATAATTGTTGGGTAGGAGCCATTTGTTTGTTAAATACTTAATGAAATATATTTGTCCTATTTGATGTTTGTTGTAAATGAGGTATACTTGCAAACAAACATTGGTAATTGCCAATTACTAATTGGTAACCAATTACCAATTTGATAATTAGTCCAATTTTGTCGTTTATTGAATGTTCGGAAATTACAGTGAATGGAATGCACCACAGCAAAGGTAAAATAATCCAAACAGGTGATCAACTCAAAACCACTCCTATCTTTTTGTTCTCTCTCTTTGTCATTTAAGTATACCCGTTGCAACCACCTGCCAAGTAGAGATTACGTTGAAACATGACATTCAGTCCGTTACATATTAAGTTTCCAAGCTTGATATTTATTTTGCGATTATTAATAAGCTCTGCTAGTCAGAGATTCGGTCTTTGAATTGCCTTTTTTTCGGAGATGGAACTGAAACGTACAGAATTGTTGAAAGAATAATTACTGAGATAATTATTTTTGTTGGGTCAATAATTTGGACACGTTTTAATGATTTTGTTGTTCTTTAATAAAGTTACAAACGTTTTGGATCTTAGTGAATATTTTTGATGAGCTCTTCAGAAGAGGATGTGCTGGTCTTAGCCTCTTGGCTGCGTTCAGTTTGTCACTTACTGCCGAGATTAAATGTTCTATTGGGAAATTTAAAGTGTTTTATTAGCTTCTGTTAAGGAATCATGGCTATTTTTGATGGTTTAATATAGTTAAGCTAATGCCATGTGTGTTTAAGTAGACCAACATTCCTTTGGACAAAAGCAGATGCAAGCAGGAGTTCACAGATAAACATTTTTCTGGCAAGGCCGTAACTTAGATCAGCCATAAAACACAAAGCTCTTGAAAGGTTTTAAATTAGGAGGCCATAAAGAATATCTTCCCCGGCTCGCAGGTCAGAGGTCGGGGGTTTCTCAGGAGCTCAAAGTTGCATCTGGAGTTGATCACAACTTAGGAATCTTGGAAACACTGAGGTTTAATTTCTGATACACCTTTTTAATATTAATAGCAATAGTGTGTTAGATTAAAATATATTACCCAAGTTACAAGTACTAATCTAGTTAAATGGAATGTATTTGAAAATGTACTAACTATGACAATATCGGAAACCAAAAGGGAATGGTTTGAATGTTATGTTTTACAGGATGAAAAAGACTTCTATCTCATTATTGTTTGTGATAAGGTAAAGATTCAAATCTTTGGAGAAGCTGACTGCAGAGGAGCAAGATAGGTTTTGTGAAAATAACTTATAATTTTAATAACTAAAATGACTCTTGATATTTGTCATTAAAACTCAGGGGAAGGTCTAAGTTTTTTCCAAGGTAGCTCTTGGTTGGTCAAAACAGAGGTACGCCCTATTTGCATATATTAACAAAGAGAAACGCCTTCACTAGAAAAGGGAATGCTCAATAATAAGAATTCAGACAACTGCCCTGTTTTGCTTTTAAGCATCAGCTGTCTCCAAAGGCACCTTTGTTCTTTTTCTTTAATTCTTTTGTCTCAGGTAAAGAATATACTTCTGTGTACTCTGAAGTTTTCTTGTTAAATTCATACGGTGTTTTCTATTGAATTAAACTCTGCATTTCTGTGACGTCATCGTGCCTTGCCGTCTCCTTGCCAGCGTGATGTCATCCGCTCGCGACCCGGCTAACAGGAGGAGAGGAGAGCCATGCTTTTTCCAAAATTAAGCTAACCTAATAACTTTCCTCCTTAATACTTCAACATATCTTCATATCTTTCTTCTTATCTTTCATTAGAGCCCTCATTGATGACTGGATGTTGAAGCACTGAGGAGTTAGTCATTTGAAGTTTTTATCTGATGTTGTCCACTTGGACAACACCTGTACATCCTCAGAAATAAACATGTCCAAAATGACATTTCTTTTTTGTGCTATTTTGATCGGTCTTGAAATTCACGAGCAGAATACTTTATTCTATTTTCCAGTCCATATATTCAACACTCAATGTGCATTTACAAAAAATAAAAATAAAAAGTCTGGATGAAGCAAAATTTTTCAATTTGTTTTGTGTTACAAATGTAATAGCTATGAACTACTTACAGTTAATGTATTTTTGACTGCAAAAATAGAAAATTTAGCTTGTCATCTTCATAAAGAGACCAAGCTTTTGCATGTACTCCAAATTGTTCAAAAACAACTGATTTAATTTGGGTATACCTTTTCAGGTGTTTTTGGTGATTTATGGGGCAAGGGTTAAGGGGTTAAGAATTTGTTTCCAACAGACTAGCACTACTGCAAATGGACCTCACACGTGTGACAACTCCAATACAAGATTGCCACATCCAACTCGTCCATCTGTGAGATTGGCCAAGACCAGCAACACACACAGTTGCTTAGACTATTGGTCTGCACAACAAATGCATCACGTCTCAGACTGTCCGTAACCGCCTACGAGAAGCTGTCGGGTCTATTTTAGTTCCCCAACCTGCAGTTTTTTTAAATTAGTCTGCCCCTCATTGTCTGCTTGCAGTTTTATGATTACTGCTGACCAAAAGAGAGCTGGAAAACTTCACTCTGGGAAATTCCAGGTCCAGACAATATCAGCCCAAAGGTCCTTATGGCATGTGTTCCGATTCTCTGCCTGCTCTGTTTTCCTCCTCAGCTCTCACCTCTGAAATCAAGATCACCTGATCCACCTGCATGCCGCTGCAGTACAATCAGGCTCATGTCATCCACCTGTTCACCAACAGTTATATTCAGCTCTCAGACAAGCAGACAATGCCAGATTTTTGGAAGCCCACATGTGAGTAGATAGCCAATGTTTCCTTCTTTGCCTGATCACGACCATGTTTTGCTTTTTGGATTTCCCTGACTTGCCTTGCCCACATTGGATACTCCACTGACTTCTAGAGATGGTGAAATGAAGCTTCATGAACCACTCTATCCAATTGTTTGACTCGCCACAGCACTTCATTTGCTCTACTGTGACAAAGTAAAACATGAAGCCTTACAAATGTTTGTGATTATGATACATAAATCCTGATTATAGTCTCAAAATGTTTAAATGAAACAATGGCTGGATCAAAGAAAACAAATAGGAAGCAAATAGGGGAAAGAGTTGTAAGTGACTTGTTACCTTAGCCCAGTGTTTCTCAATTCTGGTCATCAAGCCCCCCCTGCCTTGAATGTTTTAGGTGCTTCCCTTTTGCCACACACCTGGATTGAATCTGTGGGTGATTAACAGCCTTCTGCAGTACTTGACGGTTGCAGGAGTGGTCATAGAGACTTATCTAAAACATGCAGAGCAGGGGGGCATCAGGACTGGAATTGGGAAGCACTGCCCTAACAAAACTATGTCGCTAAGAACAAAATTACATTATTTACTTAAAAATAAAAACTTTCACTGTGCTCTGGTTTAGGTGATTCTCTGTTTTGAGATGATTCCATTTGCTACACAAAATATCCATGCTCACAGAACATGGATGAAACGCTTCATCTGCAACTCTGTGAGTGTAGGTGAAGCAAGACACTCATCAGCAGGTTTATAGAAGTTGTGATAAAACATTTGATCACCTTCCCAATGTTCAAGTAGATGTATGTTGTCTCATCTTTGCATCCTAAAATGACTTGCCTGAGCTTGGCCTACCTGATTACTATCCTTGTCTTTCTGCAGAGTTCAATAATGCCTCAGCACAGTTGAGGTTTTTTATATACATCATTAAAGTTCATTTGGACATGACACTTGTCCTTTTAAAACATTAGAAATTAGAACACAGGATCCACTGTGTTGATGTTTTTTGACATTATAGGCAATGGTTCATTATCACTGTGTGAAACTAGAATAGAATAGAATTCAACTTTATTGTCATTGCACTGTCACAAGTACAAGAAACGAGATATAGTTTGCATCTATCCAGAAGTGCTCTACGAGATATAAATATTTATTTACAGATGTACAAGACTATGTATGTATGGACTATAAGGGGTTATAGCAAAGAGATATAGATATTGTGTATAAATATAAATATGGGAGCTATATGTACAGATTATACAGAATATACAAGAATGTTAGGGAATGGATTATATATGTATATAATATAATACAAGATAAATAATGGCAGATAAAATTTACAGGTTGTATGTGTGTGTGAAGAAAACAGTCCGTGATGTGTGTGTGTGTGAGGATAGTCCACGTGTTATTGTTGTATGAGAGGATAGGGGAGTACAGTCCTTATAGTTTATGTTTTATGTCAGGAGGCGTTCAAAAGCGTGACAGCTATGGGAAAGAAGCTGTTCCGGTGCCTGGTGGTTATGGTCCGTAGGCTTCTGTAATGCCTCCCAGACTGCAGGAGGGAAAAGAGTGTGTGTGCTGGGTGAGTGGAGTCCTTTGTGATTTTCCCAGCCCTTTTCAAACACTGCTTCCTGTAGATGTCCTTGATGGCAGGGAGCGGTGCCCCGGCGATATACTGGGCAGTTTTCACCACCCTCTGCAGCACCTGCCGGTCGGAGACAGAGCAGTTCCCGTAACAAGCTGTAATACAGTTGGTGAGGATGCTCTCAATGGTGCCGCGGTAGAAGTTTGTGAGGATCTCTGAGGACAGGTGGTTCTTCCTCAGGGTCCTCATGAAGAAGAGGCGCTGATGCGCCTTCTTAATGAGTTTGGAGCAGCTGGTCGTCCAAGTCAGGTCCTCGGAGATGTGGACTCCCAGGAACTTAAAGGTCTCCACACGCTCCACCACTGTCCCCTTAATGTGGATGGGTGGATGTAGGTCAGCGTTCCTCCTGAAGTCCACGATAAGCTCCTTGGTCGTCTTGGTGTTCAGCTGCAGGTTGTTTTTGTCGCACCACTCAGCCAGACGGTCTACCTCCTCCCTGTAAGCGGCCTTGTCATTATCTCTGATGAGGCCGATCACCGTGGTGTCGTCTGCAAACTTGATGGCGTTAGAGCCATGGACAGGTCTGCAGTCGTAGGTGAAGAGGGAGTAGAGGAAGGGACTCATCACACAGCTTTGTGACACTCCAGTGATGATGGTGGATGAGAAGTGGTTATCTAGCCGGACATGTTGAGGTCGACTGGTCAGGAAGTCGAGCAACCAGTTACACATGAGTGAACTGATGCCGAGGTCTGTGAGTTTGGTAATGAGTTGTGATGGGATGACAGTGTTGAATGCTGAACTAAAATCTAAGAACAGCAGTCTGTTCTTAGATTTACCTGAACACTTACCTGGACAGTAAGTGTTCTTACTGTCCAGGTGAGAAAGGACAGAGTGCAGCGCTATAGAGACTGCATCCTCTGTGCTCCTGTTCTGCCTGTATGCAAATTGTTGGGGGTCTAGTGTGGGGGGGAGACAGGATCTGAGGTGTGCTAGGACCAGCCGCTCCAAGCACTTGGTAATGATGGGGGTAAGGGCTACCGGGCAGTAGTCATTGAGTCTGGTTGGGTTGGGATACTTGGGGATTGGGACGATGGAGGTAGACTTGAAGCAGGTCGGTACCACAGCGCGGGCCAGGGACAGGTTGAAGATGTCCATCAGCACTCCTGCCAGCTCCCCAGAGCACGTTCTGAGGACACGTCCAGGTATGCCATCAGGACCCGCAGCCTTGTGGGATTTAATCCTGCTCAGAGCCACTCCTACGTCAGTGGGGAGGAAAGTCAGTGGCTGTTGGCCTGGGGTGGTAGCTGCTTTGTTTGCAGTTGTTATATTCCCTTTCTCAAAACGAGCATAGAAGTTAAGTTCGTTGAGGAAGGAGACATCAGTAGAAGCGGGGGTGGTATTGGGGTTCTTGTAGTCTGTGAGAATCTGAAGGCCTTGCCACATACGTCGGGGGTTGGAGTTAGAAAAATGATCCTCCACCTTCCTTTTGTAGTGGTGTTTGGCCTTCTTGATTCCCTTCTTCAGCTCAGCCCTGGCTGCACTGTAAGTCTGTGCATCCCCTGACCTGAAGGCGATGTTGCGGGCCTTCAGCAGGAGACAAACGTCTCGGTTCATCCAGGGTTTCTGGTTGGGGTACATGGTAATGCGTTTGCAGGTGGTGACACCTTCTATAGTGGTGGAAATATGGTTCAGTACAGATGAGGCGTACTGATCCAAGTCTGTATGGTGGAAAATAGTCAAATCTGTATTCCTGAAGCGGTCCTGGAGCACAGCGTCTGAGCCCTCTGGCCACACCTTTACTGTCCTCACGGTAGGTTTCACACGTTGGATGAGTGGTAAGTACCGAGGTGTGAGGAACAGGAAGAGATGGTCTGATTGTCCGATGTTGGGGAGGGGTGTCGCATTGTAAGCTCTAGCCAGATTGGAGTAGACGTGGTCCAGGGTCTTGTCTCCTCTGGTGTGGCAGGAGACATGTTGGTGGAATCTGGGAAGAACTGTCTTCAAGTTGGAGTGATTGAAATCACCCGCAACAATAAAAGCAGCCTCGGGGTATTTGGTTTGGTGTTTGCTAATAGCCGCATAGAGTTCTTTCATGGCGAGCTTGGCATTAGCATCCGGGGGGTGTACACGGCAGTGAGGATGATCGAGGTGAATTCCCTTGGGAGGTAATAAGGTCTGCATTTGACCATTAAAAACTCCACATTCTGTGAGCAGTGACTCTCGGTAGTAGCAGAGTCTGTGCACCAAGCTTTATTAATATAAATGCACAAACCTCCGCCTCTGGTCTTGCCGGAGTCATCTGCTGTCCTGTCGGCTCGGTGTGTGTGGCGTCCACTTAGCTGGATAGCATTGTCCGGGCAGCTGTTGTTTAGCCATGTTTCGGTGAAAAACATGACATCTGAGTCCATAATCCGTCTGTCACTCGTGATGGATAGTCGTAACTCGTCCATTTTATTAGCCAGAGAACGGACATTGGCGAGGAAAATGCTGGGTAAAGGGAGCCGGTGTGGTGTTAGCTTTAGCCTAGCTCGCACCCCTCCACGCTTACCCCGCCTTTGTTTACGTTCTCGTCACGGCCTGCGTACACTTTCCACCCAGCCGGGAGAAGTGAGCAGCCTCCGGTGTTCTGGAAATCTCTGGGATGAGTCGGAGATCGGCGATCATAGAGTCAAAATTGTAGCTCCAAAGGTCCAGAAGTTCATGTCTGCTGTAGCGCAGCAACGCTGTGCAATTCTGAAAAAAAAAGTCCAGTAATGAGAAGATAAAAAACCACTGAAGAGCAGATTCTGGAGAGACGCTGAGCCTCGCGTTGTTCACGCACCGCCATCTTGGACTATTTGGAGAGATTGAAATGTTGCCAGACGGGGGAAAATTTGGTCCATCGGAAAAAAGATGCTCCAATGAATTGCAAATGCACACCCAATAAAATCCTAAAACAAGAAAATGTGATGGAAGATACAGCAGCGTTTTGCCATTTATTTCAATCTGCAAGCAAACTGACAAACCAGTTCCTGAATCAGTCACATGGTATGGCCCACTTGCAAGGCTTCAAGTGTCACAACCTGCTCCACCAACACAAGCTTTTATACACATTTCATGTATATTTTGTATGTATCTATGTATAATGTAATGAAATTTTGTTTCCTCTAGAGCTGTGCGTTTTAAATGTTGGCAATATCTTTAACAATATACTGAGCGATTTGTGTGTCTTTAAGGCTGTCACTGCTAATGGTTATTTATTGCATATTTATTTACTTATTTTAATTTTTTGTTGTGTGCTATGCTGGGACAAACAAATTTCCTCCTTCGGGGATCAATGGAGTAAAGCCACATTATCTTGTTGCTTTCTTTCAACAATTTTTCTCGTCCTCTTTCCAAGCACGCCAAGGTTTGTGTAGTGGTTGACTACCAGTTCTCCCATTGACACATTCTTCCACCTGAGCTGTGGCACTCAATTTTTTGTGAAGACGGTGCAACACAAAGCTAAGCATAAGCAAAACAAGAGCATTCATGTGCAAAATGTCTGAGTAAGAAGTCAAAGGTGAGCGTCTATTGTGGCATGTGTGCAGTATGGTGCATTGTGTACTGGGGCATGTGAGCCTCTTCAAACAGGTTTCTTTCCATATGCCATTTGGTGCTCTGAGGGGGTCAATTTGCAGCACAAATCTGAAGTGTGTGTATAGGGTGTGTCTCTGCCCATTGTCTGTCCACAGGGCCTGCGGGGAGAGCCTACTGCTTTCAGGACATCACCGCCAGTCCCTAATAAGACAAATGAATGCATGAGTGAATACAAGGGTGAATAACCAAAGAGGATTTACATAATTGCACGTAGAATGTGTTTTCTAACGTTTGGAGCAGACATTTGCATATGCACACTTTCTATAGAAATTATTTAGTCAATACCAAAGATCTATCATGTAAATACAACTCCTTTGAAATAACAGGAAAACATGGGTTAAAAAAAGTAACTTGTATAATAATCCTGTTAATGACGTTCCGTGCCCCAAGAGAAGCTCTTGTTCCAGCCTCCAGAGCAATTACTGTCAGACCGAGTGGAGTGATCCGAACAAGCTCTACTGTTACATGCTTGCTCATTATCAGGTAAATATAAGGTAGAGTGGGTGGAGAAAAAAAACAACAACAAAAAAAGCAATCTTTAGTGTAGTTTTTTTCATCTTTGTTTTTTCCTCTTCTAGGCCCGCAGCAGTGATCTACGTTCAAACAAACCATCCAGTTCACCTGTCAAGGAGGTCTTTCTTTTACACATGTGATCAGTTTGCAAAAAACCCCGAAAAAAAACTCCCTGCAAATTGTCACCACTGTCTTGTTACATCATTTGAAGAGCTATTTTCTTTCATGTCACCCCCCTTTGTGGTCAGGACAGACACTGGGAGGGACTTGAGCACGGGAACGTCTTTTCAACTATTCAGAACAGCTATTCCGTTATCACTCCACAGTTCCTTTTGTTGTCGATTGAGGTGGACTAAGAGGCCCGAGTTAACCCTTGCGTTGTCCGCGAAAGATAACAAATGCAGGTTGTGGTGTCGGACAGAAGGTGTTGAAGTGAAAGAGTGGCAGATGAAAAGGGACATGGAGGGGAAACAGAGTTAACCAGAGTATTGTTGTGACCCACTCATACCCTTCACCTTTTGTCTCGCAGTGTGGTGCTGCTATGAGTGCCGGAGGAAGGGGGGAAGAACCGGACTCTGGCCAAGAGAACGCCGGCCTGTCACCTGGGTTTTCACCTCTTTATGTCGTTGCCCCACAGCTATGAGCACATATTTTTACCCATTAGAGTGGGAGACCTGAGTGAAGTTGGCCCCCCCACCTTCTTCAAATTAGACAAAATTGGTGTCAATCAACTCGGCTACGTTTGTGCTGGTTTGTGCAGCAAAAATTTTCGTTTGTGCCGCTATCATTTTAAAGATATAAAGAAATGTTTTTAGAGGTCATCAAAGGTCAACCAGCCCCCCACCTTCTTCAAATCAGACGAAATGGGTGTCAATCAACTCGGCTACGTTTGTGCTCATTTGTGCAGCAAAGATTTTTGTTTGTGCTGCTTCGGTTTTGAAGATATTAAGGAAAGGGTAAAGGTCAAAAGTTCAACCAGCCCCCCCACCTTCTTCAAATCAGACGAAATGGGTGTCAATCAACTCGGCTACATTTGTGCTGGTTTGTGCAGCAAAGATTTTCATTTGTGCAGCTATCATTTTAAAGATATTAAGAGGGCTGGTTGACCTTTGATGACCTCTAAAACATTTCTTAATATCTTCAAAACCGAAGCAGCACAAACAAAAATCTTTGCTGCACAAACCAGCACAAACGTAGCCGAGTTGATTGACACCCATTTCGTCTGATTTGAAGAAGGTGGGGGGCTGGTTGACCTTTGATGACCTCTAAAAACATTTCTTTATATCTTTAAAATGATAGCGGCACAAACGAAAATTTTTGCTGCACAAACCAGCACAAACGTAGCTGAGTTGATTGACACCAATTTTGTCTAATTGGGGGGGTTTGTGGTGAAGGTGGTGGATTCAATAGCACCCCTTCACCACAACCCCCCCCAAATGAGAAATATGTTATTCACTTAGTTTTTTTTTTTTTGTTTATTAAAGAGCCAGTATTTTGCATTCTCCAGCTACATAGAATATTTTTCTAGCAAAATCAACCTTCAGTAGTTGATGCTGCATATTTCACATATGACTTAAAAAAACTTGACTTCATAATTTAAGAGCTCTGTCTCTGACAAACTCCTGCTCTTTCTGAAATTCTTTCTGAAACTTTTTCAGGAAGTCATCCCAACATGGCTCCTCTATTAATCCTTTCACAACATTTTTACCAGCGTTGTTCTGAGAAGTAGCTCGTACAATGACCTCAGGAGATGTGTAGCTCCACCAGGGGTTTGCTAATTGCTGCTGGCTGGTCTGAAGGAGCTGAGGGCGGTGAGTTGCAGGGAGGGGAGATCTGTAATACGGAAGCTAGGAAGACTGTAAACTGCAACTCTGAGGAGGAGCTGTGTCCTCGAAAGTGATGCTGCCATGGGAGATTAAAGGATTTCTTAAACTCAACACTTAAAACTTCAACACTCAACACAACAAGCTCAAAAATGCTGATTTTACATAATACTGCCAATTTCAAACGATGAGTAACTGAAAGTTACCTCCCTCTGTCGCTGAAGGCTGCAGTTGATTGGAAGTCTTTAAATCCTCGATTTGCTTGTTGTACTCAAGTTTGTCATAATTCAGTGTCTCATGCATTAGTCATGAGAGTAACTGCTTTGTTTTGCAGGCGTTAAACTGCTAAAAATTCCCTTTTTAACTTGTTTTTGTCATGCACATACTGGGTGGCTGGTGAAAACATAAAGGCATAGAGCCACTGTGGATCTTCACAGTCATGTCCTTAAAATGAGTGAGTTGATGGGGGAGAGAGTGTTGTAAATGAGATGGCCTGAGGGAAGCGGAAGGCACTGATCACTGTCCAGCACATTAGGCACCACTCATTCTCTCACATACAATCATCTCATAATATGCAAAACAGCAACTTTCTACGGTGGAAAAGCAAAAACATTGGTTTTAATGCAATTCTGAAGACAGAGCCATTTGGTAAAGATGAATGTGGTACTTGAAAAGGGATTATGGTTAAATGTGGTTTAAAATAACTAGTTTGGTATTTCCTTGAAATTTTTATGATTTAAGTTGTCTTTATTATTTGAGTCTCTGAGTTTTAAGAGGTACAGGCTTTGAGTCATCTGAACACACTTTGTTTCATTGGTGCTTCCGATGGATGAATGGGTGGGTGGCTCGATGGGATATTCTTGGTATTACAGACCCAGAACCACCGGAGCCTTTTTTTGTAAATAATCACTTCATAAAATGTCTTAAAGCAGCATTTGTATTGACTATAGAAACAACTGGCAAAAGACTGACAAAGACCATGACAAATTTTACATAATTTAAAGTAACCATGTTCAGCTTTGATGATGTACTCTAAAGCTGGAGTTTAATATGTCATGTATGGCAGTGGTCCCCAACCACCGGGCCGCGGACCGATACTGGTCCGTGCAAAAAATAATGAACTACTTACGGAACTTTTATTTTGAAAATCCTAAACCGGATTTTACCGGTTACGTCTTGCGCGTCAAAATTGAGCCAACTTGAATGAGTAACAAAACATCGGCCCCCCTCCCCCTGAACAACAGCATCGGACTAGATACTTACAACGCGCACCCCCCCTCCCCCCGGTCCGCAGCAAAATAGCGAAGGGCTGACCATTCCGCGAGACTAAAAAGGTTGGGGACTGCTGATGTATGGTTTCCATGTAGGTCTAATCCTAAAGGTCCTGAAGAGACTCCTGTTGGCCCACCTGAGTAAACCAACAAGAACACATCCAGGCTCCTATAGAACACCACATAGGATGCTATTCTCCTTCATATCCCCTTGGCATGTGATTGAAGCTTAGGTCCGACCAGTTCTTTGGAGATGTGACCATTACAAGTTAGCATAACTATGTAGAGATGATACACATCTCTACACTACAATATCACCAGAAGACTGAACAAGTTCTTTGAACAAATCAATGTGTGGAGGTGCCAAAGCTTTCTCCAGCTAAACAGAAACAAAACCTAAGTAATTATTAACAATCTAGAGTCAGCACACTGCTTTAGTTATTATAGCTAGACACTAGTGATTGGGCATAAAATTTGGACTCAGATCTGAGCCTTCATAGACACTGTACCTGTAAAGACAGGTTACAAAGTCGGTCTTCTATCACATGATGAACATTTCCAGGATTAAACAACTAATGTCCCAGAAAGATAAAAAGAAATTCACCCTGTGTTTATCTTTAATCACATTGATTACTGAGTATTGTAACAAAAAATCAGACTACTGCAATTGATTCAAACCAGGAAGATACAGCTCACTCCACTTCCACTGTAACTCAGAGAATAGAGTTAAAATAAATACTTTATTTTTAAAATACTTTAAAATACTTATGTTAGTTTATAAATCACTGGATGGCTTAGTACCAAAATACATTGAAGACATGTTGTTGTCATAGCAAGCTTCCAGACCACTCTGGTCTTCTGGTTTTGGTCTGCTCTGTATCCCAAGAACCAGAACCAAACATGGAGAAGCAGCATTCAGCTTCTACAAATCTGGAACAAATTTACTGAAAACGGCAAAACAGTCAAAAGACTGAGCTCCTTTAAATCAAGGCTAAAAATCCACCCTGTTTAAGAGCTGCCTTTAATAAGTCGAACATTAATCAATATGCTTTATGTGTATTTGCTTCATGATTTTGATGATGTCATTTCACAAAATGTTATGTTTATTGCTTGTTTCTTCATTTTTCTACGATGGCGGCGCCCGAAATGGCTGCGGCTGCATGGGCTCTCGACAACTTGCGAGTATTTGAGCAAAATACGCCGCCCAAAATGCTACAAACTTTGCATCCACTCAGCAAGTTAGCATAGGATCGCCAGCGTCTGCTGGAATTACGATCATCAAGTGATTTCGGACTCATAAATACGACTACTCTGGAGTGTTTACGTGATCTCTAAGTGCTACGGAGGCAAGACCCAGCGGCCCGCAGCGCAGCGGACTCGCCTAGCAGCACTAGCCGGAGGAGGAGAAAGCGAAGGCGGTGCGACCGGGAGCGGAAGCGCGGCTGTCGAAGTGGACTAACAGCTAAGCTAAACGCTAACCGCCACAGATCGCCGCTTCCGTCCATCTTCCTCTCCAACGTCCGCTCTCTGGACAACAAAATAGACCATCTGCAACTAGAACTGTCTTCAAAGAGAGAGTTGAGGAACTGCTGCGCTCTCATTCTGACGGAGACATGGCTCAACTTGTCCATACCGGACAACGTTGTTAGCCTGGAGGGGCTGCGCTACATTCCGCGCAGACAGGAGCAGCGCTCTCAGCGGTAAAACCCGAGGAGGGGGGCTGTGTATTTACATCAACAATAACTGGTGTAAAAATGCCATGAATGTCGCCAGTTACTGCTCCCCGGACATCGAGCTTCTGACTGTTAACTGCAGACCATTCTACCTGCCCAGGGAGTTTACTGTTGTTAGCATCACTGCTGTGTATGTGCCCCCCAGTGCTAACACTAAAGAAGCTACGACTATTCTCTACCGGACCATCAGTGAGTTGCAATCCTCACACACAGAAGGCGTTTTCATCATTGCTGAGGATTTTAACCAGGCCAACTGTTCTCCCTCACTTCAACCAGTATGTGGATTTTCCAACCAGGGGAGTGAATACTCTAGACTTGGCCTACACCAACATCAAAGAAGCATTCAGAGCAGCCCCCCGCCCCCACCTTGGCTCTTCAGACCACCTATCTGTTATGCTAATTCCTGCATACAAGCCCCTGCTGATCAGAACAAAACCTACAGTGAGGCAGGTGACAGTGTGGACTGAGGGGGCTATGGAGGCACTTCAGGACTGTTTTGAGTGCTCTGACTGGGAGATGTTCAAGGCAGCAGCCACTTACAACGACCAGATCAACATCGATGAGTACGCCATGACTGTGTCAGCCTACATCAACAGGTGCACAGAGGACGTCAGCATCACTAAGAACATTATCACCCGGGCCAACCAAAAACCCTGGATGACTAAGGAGGTACGGGAAATGCTAAAAGCACAGAACTCAGCCTTCAAGTCTGGCGACAAGGAGGCACTGAGGACAGCGAGAGCCAACTTGAACCTTGCTATCAGGTTAGCAAAGCGAACCCACAGTCATTAAATACAGGAGTTCTTTCACGACACCAGCAACACCAGGAGTATGTGGCAAGGCATAAAGGCGATCACAGATTACAATCCATCCTCCCTCCCAGTGGGTGAAGTTGATGCTGACCTTCTAAATGGACTCAATAACTTCTTTGGGAGGTTCGAGGCACTGAACAGTACTCCGGCAAAGAAAACTGTACCCCACCAGGAAGAGGAGGCACTCTGCCTGGACACAGCCGATGTGTTGAAGACTTTGAAAAGAGTCAACCCACGGAAGGCCCCAGGCCCGGACAACATACCTGGGCGGGTGTTCAGGGAATGCGCAGGTCAGCTGGCTGGTGTCCTAACAGACATTTTTAACACCTCGCTGGACCAAGCCACAGTGCCAGCCTGTCTCAAAACTGCCTCCATCATTCCGGTGCCAAAGAAACCTCAAGTCACCTCTTTCAACGATTACATGCCTGTGGCACTGACTCCCATCATGATGAAGTGCTTTGAAAGGCTGGTAAAAGAACACATCGTCTCCAGACTCCCCCCCACATTCGACCCGTTCCAGTTTGCCTACCGCCGAAACCGCTCCACTGAGGACGCTATCTCCTTCGCCCTACACCTGAGCCTGGCTCACCTGGAGGAGAAGAACACTCATGTGCGGATGTTGTTCCTGGACTTCAGCTCAGCGTTCAACACAATCATCCCACAGCATCTGGCAGAAAAACTGGGACACCTGGGCTTCAGCACCCCCTGCGCAACTGGCTGCTAGACTTCCTCACCGACAGACCTCAGTCAGTCCGGATCGGACAACACACCTCCGATGTCATCATCCTCAGCACAGGCTCCCCTGAGGGCTGCGTCCTGAGCCCTCTGCTGTTCACTCTGATGACACACGACTGCGTCCCCAGGTTCGCCACTGTCAGGTCTAAATACCTATTAAACAAACACAGGAAAGACAAGAGAGTTAGATTCTTTGTTTCTCGCGAGGAGAGCAGACAGAGATGTGCTTTCAGTTACAAATCTCCAACCGGTCTGAAAAACACATCTCCCGCTCCTCTGTTTTATTGATTTTAGGAACCCTGCCACACGGGGCGCTGCAACTCTAAAAGGGTGGAGGGGCACATAGTTGCAGCGCTAATGACATTCACTAATCTAGACACATGTTATCTATACTCTAAATCTTTCTTGCTCCAGGCACGGCGTCGAATAGGACACGTTGTATAGCTTCAAAGCAACGGCTTTGTATCACAAAGCAGAGTTTATTGCAGGATTGTAAAACTCTGCTGGGAACAACTCACACCTCCATTTCCCAGGGAGTCATGCTGAGAATATCTATCACCTCTCTCTCTCAAGGAAGCCTTAGGAAAGAATCAGAATTATTTAACACAAAGAAGCATTACTTATACTAAGAATAAAGAGCAAAAGCATATAAGTAAACATTATCTAAATGTAACTACAAGGCTACATAATACAACGAATATTTGATAATACTAGTAACACAATTTACCTAACAGCCACCAACCACATCGTGAAGTTCGCGGACGACACAACGGTGGTGGGCCTCATCAGAGACGACAACGACCTGGACTACAGAGAGGAGGTGGAGCAGCTGGTGGACTGGTGCAGAGACAACAGCCTGATCCTGAATGTTGACAAGACGAAGGAGATGATCGTCGACTTCAGGAAGAACCGGCCCAGCCACGCTCCACTGCTCATCAACAGCTCGGCTGTGGAGGTGGTCAGCAGCACCAAATTCCTGGGGGTGCACATCACAAACGACCTCACCTGGACTGGGAACACCACGTCTCTGGTCAAGAAACGCTTGTATTTCCTGCGGAGGATGAGAAGAGCACACCTGCCCCCGCCCATCCTCAAGACGTTCTACAGAAGCACAATAGAGAGCATTCTGACCAGCTGCCTCTCTGTGTGGTGTGGAGGCTGCAGTGCCTCCGACTGGAAGAATGTGAGGAGAGTGGTGCGGACAGCAGAGAGGATCATCAGGGCCCCCCTTCCCTCCATTCAGGACATTTCATCCCAGAGCTGCGTGTCCCGAGGCCGAAACATCGTCAGTGACCCCTCACACCCCCACCATGGAGTGTTCTCCCTGCTGCCCTCTGGAAAGAGGTTCCGCAGCATCTGGTGCAGGTCCACCAGGTTCCGAAACAGTTTTTTCCCACTTGCCATCAGACTGCTGAACTCTTAACTGGACTGCACTCAAAAACTGGTCTCCACTTCATACCTTGCACATATACATAGCTAAGTAACTTCCATTTTACTGTCAGTCCTGCACTTTATATTTTATATTCATATTTATATTCATATTTTATACTGTATTTTATTTTATTCTGGAGTAACCTCACAACATTGGAACCTCAAAACATTGTCCTGAGCCGTATGCAACAAAATTTCGTTCTGTATACACCCAGTGCATGCAAAATGACAATAAAGTCAGTCTAAGTCTAAGTCTAATTTTATGATGAAACATACAATGTTTCATTATAACATTTTATGTTTATTTTTTATGATGTAAAGCACTTTGAACTGCCTTGTTGCTTAAAATGGGTTATACAAATAAACTTGACTATTTAAAGAAAGTGACAACATGAATAATATGTTGAGGATACACGGTTCCTTTACAAAACAATACCCCTTATGAATTATGGAACCATATATTTAGATTATTATCAGTGTCTGCTGATAGTAGACACTTCCTGAACTTATTTGTCAATAGAATTGACTTTTGCTCACAAATACCGCCAGTAGAAGAGCTTGTGCGGAGGTCTTGCAGGCTCCCTACCAGACTTAAGTTAGCACAAAAGGTCTCGACACTGTAGCAGAAAGAAAGCAGAACATAAACTCCTACTTCTGTCAAAGACGAAAGAAACAAAAATTAACAACGCTCTCCTCGTTCAACCCAGCAAATATCAGCAGAGGTTGTTTACAGCCGCTGCGAGTTCTGCCATAGTTAACACATTTGTACTCCCTGAATGCTTCATTTATTAAACTGCGCAAGTGCAATTTGTTCACTTAGCTACATGCCCACCTATTTGTTCCTTTACATGACAGGATAGAACTTCCTGTCAAGAGTGGTTTTATTTTTCTTTCGGTGTGCTTCCAGCATTCAAATGTGCTGAACACACAGAGTGCATTGGGGCAGAAGAGGAAGAAAAAAGCAGCAAGACTAAGCAGAGTGCAGTAAACAACGCTTTGGGTCCTTAAATAAAACATTTGTTTGTGATTGAGGCTTCGAGTTGTGAACAGCGTGACCTGTTTTACTGAGAGTCTCCAAACAGCCAGCCTCGTCGCCCTCACAGAAACAGATCCCAGCCCACCATTTGAAGTCTACGGGCATATTTATATTGCATGAGAACAAATTTTTTTTGACAACTTGAGTGATAGATTCATACGAGGCCTAAATGTTTTCATTTTAAGCACAGGGGGCTGGTCGGAGTCACACAAATGGCTATTAAAAATTTTTTTAACAATACACAGCAAATGAGATTTTTCTGTTAACATGGCTTTGAGCAGGAGAAAATGGTGCCTGTTTGGAGATGGGGAATGGGGTGAGAAGGCTTCCAGGGAATACAAGCAGCTGTCTGAGTCAACATTTGAAGTAAGTTGTGGAGGAAATGCAGCATGCAGCACTGCGTCCTGCGGAACAATGGGAGCTTATGCATTGCTACCAATGGGAAACAAGCAATCAGCACACCTAACCATCCACCGTGACAATTTCTAATTGTTAAAATGCCTACTGTTAAAACAAGAAAAATTAAACCTTGACCCAAGTTCCTTAAGATTTGCTAACATTTCTGACTATGCAGCAACAGCAACAAACATATTATAAATCATTTGTTTTAGTATTATGTGTTTTCCAGGAACATAATTCTATAGAACCACTCAAAAATTTGTGAAGAAATTTAAAAGCCTGACAAAGCATGCGTATTGGTTGCAGGCAGATTGGATTTTGGGGGGTCTTCAGCCCCTACCTCTTTAATCCTTAATGTTCCGAGTGACATTTTTGCATTTTTTCAAATTTATTTATTTATTTGTTTATTTTTTCTACTTTATTTATTTATTTTTTCTAATTAATAGGAGGCCTGCTTGAGCCACTCAACAATAGTATTAAACCCAAAAATAACAATTCAGCTAAATAAATTATTTTGGATGGCCTTGAGTGAACGGTTCTCAGTGCCTCCCAGTAAATCTACAAATATCTATATAAAGTAACGGTACCACGACTGTCACCACGGCGCACCTCAAAGCCCCAGAACTGCCTGCTCACTGTTCGCTCTCTGCTTCACCTTAACCCAGGGGTAGTCAATCCTGGTCCTCGAGGCCCGGTGTCCTGCAACTCTTAGATGTCTCCCAGGTCTAACACACTTGAATCCAACAGCTGAATCACTTCCTAAGTGCAGTTAAGTTCTCCAGAGTCCTGCTAATGACCTCATTATTTGACTCAGGTGTGTTGAAGTAGAGATACATCTAAAGGTTCCAGGAGACCGGCCCTCGAGGCCTGGAGTTGCCCACCCCTGCCTTAACCTAACGTTACTACCAGACGGGTTTGCACAGCTGCTGACAGGATCTGGGTTGGAGGTGAGCATCTAACAGATATGCAGTGGAGCAGCTCAAGCTCTTCATGCAGGGCCGGCTCAAGACAATTTGGGGCCTTAGGCAGAATCTAATTTAGCCTCCCACCCCTCTTCCTACCAATAACATCGGTTTAAAATAGATTTAAGGCACTTTTCCACTAGACCAACTCTATCCGGTACGGTCTCGGTCCGCCTCGGTAAGATTTGCTTTCCACGAGCTCAGCCTGGCTGTTCTCAGAATTTAGTACCTACTTCAGGGGTAGTACTAGCAGGACTGAGCCAGGTGCGACACCAAAACCATTTGATTGACAGCTGACTGCATTCATTGATTGGCTCACGGTTTATGTCACTGACAACTTCAAAACAATCTTTAGCGTTTAGAATTTAATTTTAGATGTGGACCTCGGACATGCTAGCTGAGAGCTGTATGGAGGAGTTTAATTATGAGAATATTCAGGAGCAGCAGCAGGAATACATGCAGAATGACCGTGAATTAGCAGCGCTGCTAGCAGATTGTTTCTCTGAAACACAGACAGAACTAGAAAGTGTGCAACTCCTATGAAAATGCAAGTGTGAATGCTGAATGCTTATGGTGCCTTTGAATTTCGTTGTCCTTGTGACAATGACAATAAAGATTTATCTTATCTTATCTTATGGTGAAAATGGCAAAAGCGTTTGAAGTCAATTGCAATGAATACCAAGTGTTAAAGCAGGCATTAGGAGAGCAAGCTGAATAGTATGAAAGTTGAATGGTGAAAATAGCACCAAAGTATGCAGGAGAAGAAGCACAGTGCAACCAGAAAACAGGAACTCAATAGTGTGAATGCTGCGTCGTAAGTATCGAATCCGATGCTGTCGTTGGGGGGGGGAATGTTGTTTTGTTACTCATTCTGCTGCAAATTGGCTCAATTTTGACGCGCAAGACGTAACCGGTAAAATCCGTTTAGGATTTTCAAACTAAAAGTTCCAGAAGTAGTTCATTATTTCTTGCGCGGCCTGGTACCAATTGGTCCGCGGCCCGGTGGTTGGGGACCACTGCTGTAAACCACATATGTGCAACCTCCAGGATCCAGGTTAATTGGCCGAGCTTAAAATCAATCACTGATTATTGGGCATTATTTGCAGTAATGTGAACAAACCCAGCGCAAACACAAAGATTGCAGATAGCACCATATTGTAGCCATGGTAACACAATAAGCAAACTATCAATATGATTCGTTTAGGCCTGTCGCGAGAAACGATAAATCAATTAATCGTACGATAAATTAAAACTATCGACGTCATTTTCATTATCGGCATTATCGTCTCTTCCGACCTTTTTCTCTTTCAGCTAATGACACTGAATGAAAAAGGGCTCAACTCCGGTGCTCTCCACTGACTCCTCCCTTCCTCATTTCCTTAGTGTAAAGCCCAGCGCACACTGCACGATCTTAGAGCTGTCGGCCTATTTTCAAAACCTGAGAGACCACACATTATTCGACAGCAATCCTAGGTATAACGGTTCTATCAGGTTCGTTCCTGCCGTGTGGAGTCCAACAAAATACTGGCTACAAGTCCAGTGAACTCATTTTAAAACCAGGTATTAATCAATGCTTTACTACAATCTACCTGCAATGCATGTGGCTAGTGTCAGCGTAAAGTCCTGACTGAATGAAAATCATTAGAACCTATTTATGTCACGTTAACAAAGAACAGCTGAAAAGTTACCGGGTTTATCAACTGCGGTAGCAATTTTGCTCCAACTCCTCCCCTTGTCATTTCTATATTCTTTGCATGTTGAATAAACATTAATGTTGTTTCCACGTATCATCTCCAATGTCCGCTGGACTTCGGGTTGCGCCTTGTCAGCTGTTTGGGATTTCCCTCTGTAATTTCCCCTCAGAAAGCAAGGAGGAGAATCCGCCTGTCACATTCAACAGGCTGCCTTAAGCTCCCAGTCGGGGAAAACCCCTGATTTAGATCAGAGCGGCAACAACATCTACCATAACACACCACACAATCTTAGAAACACCAACGTTTTAATATTGTCGTAAGGGTAAAAATAGGAGTAAAAAATCATGTAGTGTGAACTATTGCATCAGGTAGTGGATGTGCCCATTTTCTCTATTTAAATCTAATTATTACTGAAGGGCAACATAATATACAGACTTCATAATCTGCCCTCTTTTGGTTGAATGCAGTATTTATTTCCACTTTGGCTTTATGTTGGTTTTATTCAAACACATTTTTTGTTAATGGAGACTGAGAATCCATTTTATTTTTGTTTTTGGTCGTTTTGTTTATTTTGTTTATCAGTTCCAGTGTTTAGTGTTCTTTTGAAAATAAAGTGCATCTATCTTTGGCAAGAAATCGCATGCATTATTACGTCATTTTCAGTGTAAAAAGGTCTTCAAACAATATTATCGTTTATCGCAATAATTTTTGAGACAATTAATTGTTCAGCAAAATTTGCTATCGTGACAGGCCTACATTCGTTGCACTTTTACAAAGTAAACTTCCTAATTCAATCCTAAATGTACAATTTATTATTGTATTTTATCTCTGCTGAACCCATTAAATAAAATGTAATAACATCGTCATTCTCAATAAATGAATGTTAAAGTTTTAGATCCATGGTCTCTGTTACAACGCCCTCAAATAGGGGCCCCAGAATGTCTGGAGGGGCCTAACAGCAGCTACTGAGTTTTCTTTGCCAACATCAAAAAATTATATAGAGTTAACCCCTCTGAGCTTTTTTGATCTTTAAAACAGTCTGCAGCCAAGTTGATACAGAAGTTAAACAGTCAGATTTTATTAGGGTTTATTTAGTAAAATGGCGACAAATTTGCTTATTTCATACCATACTTCGTAACCAGTGACCTTTTCTACTATGGTCTGTTTAAAACCTACAGTCTCAGATCAACACAGAAAACCACTACATTATATTTATTGGGGAAAACATAGACTACATTTGCTTTGCATTGCCCCCACATGATGACAATGAGTATGATCTGATTAAATATTAGATTTTTGATTAATATGGGTTGTTGCTATGTTGCTGTATCTTGTGTATCTTGTTTTAAGATATTGTGCAATAAACTTTTTAGCAGAGAGAAGCAAATTTATGATGATCAGATTATGCTTGACTCTGCATGGCCCTGGTCGGTTGGAACCCAGTGTTCTGATCTGATCCGAATCATTATTGTGTTCAATAACATGGACTTTCTCCATTCAATATGCTAATATTAGTTTATAAACGAATATTATCCAAAATGCTATGGTTAGCTTAAATGCTGTCAGAAGCATGCAGGGTATCACCAGCATGTCGACTTATATTGACTTTCTCCATTCAAAATGATAAACATAGCTAATAAATAAAGAAATAGCTAAAATGCTTATTTTAGGTACTAAGCTAATGTTACCATAAGGTCTATCACTAGCATATTGAGTCACTAGAATGTTGATGCTACCAAATATGAATTAGGTGCGATTTGTTTGGAGTGAAGCAACTAGGCTATGCAAAGCATAATTTTGTCAGGTGTGTTTGATGTTACAGCAGTAATAACCAGGAAGTAAAGGTTGCAAAGGTTCACACACATCTCAAGAAGATGGAAAGAGGTCTTCAGAAACATGTTGCTACTTCAACACATAATTTTCCATAAAAAAACTATGGAAATATGGCTACTAATGCAGACTAAATTCCCCCAACATGTGCAGTTGGATAATTATATTTTGAAGCTGTTGGTTCACTTGCAGTAAAGGTGTTTTAAATTTAACTGCATCTAGATCTGCTTGGTTGGATAAACCACAGCATGAAAGCAAAATGACAAAATTGTCATTTTCAGTAAGGCAAAAATTGCTATACCTAATTATGCAATTGTATAAACATTTTCTATTTACTACCAAAATAGAACAACTATAAGTAGTGGCAAAAAATATTGCAGTTATTTCATTGAGAAGCCTCTAACTAACTAAGATTACTCTTTTTAGTTGTCTTGTCACTATTTTTAACCCAAAACATTGGTTTTAAAAATTGGTGATTTGGATTACCCATTTTTTGACCCAAAGCAATATCAGCAGTTCACTTCCTTACTGCAGTTTGACAAATTTGAGTTTGTACCTTTTCCTTACTAGCAAGGAAACATTTAAAATAATTTTGATTTTCTCAAATTTCCGTCCCCATTTTGCAACAGCACAAAGCACCTGTGTATACAGGATTATCCAGCTGTCAGGTGTGTTTGATTTCTATGAGCTCACTACATAACATTTGGTTTTTCAAGTTTTCAAAGTAAAGGTCTTTCTCTTTCATTTTTATTTAGTTTTGATTCAGGGCTCATTAAAGGCTATCTGTTCACACACACAGTCACCAGCCAGAATTCCACAGTTACCTCTCCATCTCCCCTTTCTGCATTTTGTGCTGAAATAATTGACTGTGCCTGTTTGGAGGCGGATTTACAATTGTCTAATTGTAGCGAGCGTCGTCATGGGGACTGTCAGCCCATCAGTGAATAGCCCTACTTGGCAATGTTTGGCTAAAACAGGGCTTTGTGCAGAGAGACACACATTTATTATGGTGAATCAGATTATGTTTGGCAAAAAATCAATAGGCTGACCACCACTCAGGACTGGATGCTTATTTTGATAAACAGCTCTGTGGAAGTAACCTGCTCTGATGCGTATTTAGTCTGAATTAATGAACGAAAGTTTACTTTCCAGGGGATCACAGCTGGGTTCAACTTCAATACCCTCAAAATTGCAAAGTTTTCATAAAAACAACCTTAGAATTTCAACACAATTTGTCAATATGGCTTTCATTCATTAGTAGCTCAACAGGAACATAAATAGAGAAAGAGTGAGAAGACAATAAATGTACTATGTCTGAGAATCAAACTCAGGACAGCTGCATCACAGACTGTAGCCTCTGAATATGGTACACATAACAATAATTTATTGATTTTGTTTTGTTTTACATGCTTGTTTAGAAGCAATAAGTTTTTCTTTAACGTTACATTCTAGAGTGTGAAGAGAACCTTTTTCTTTGCAAAATGTTTGTTACCTTGTGGGTGTGTCCTTTGTAGCAGCCATCTTGGGAACCTGCTAAGAAGGAGGCCTGGCTCAAACCCAGCTCCTCTATCAAAATAGCAGTGCTAAGACCTGGAGTTTAATTGGCTCCAGGGGTAAATTGAGAAGGCAAGGTTAACCAGTACATAAGTGGACTTCTGGATGTAGCAGAAGGACTGCTGGCAGGACTGCCATTTTGAACTCTGCTGTGTTGCTGGAGTCTTAATAATTCAGCTTTGTTTGCAGTACAGCCAAGTTTGCTGACGTCTTTTCCCCCCACATTATCCCTGTGTAGTTTAGATTCTCTGTTTATGATTTTGTTCCATTTGCAATTTCACTTGACTCCTGTAAAGTGTGTTTAGAAAAGCGCAATACAAATCAAATTTACTATTATTATTATTATTATTATTATTATTATTATTATTATTATCTGGGAATACATATCCATTTATATGTGTTTTGGCCAATCATACACACCAAAACTCAATTTTATGTCACTAAAAACGATTACTTATAAAAACTCCAAATAAATGGAATCATATAAATGTAACATTTGCTACATTATTGAGAATATCAATGCTGCTAAATGTGATTTAATGGTTTCAGCATACATAAGTTAAAAGATTTGTTTAACATTTAAATTTAAGATTTTAAGCTTACTTTGTAGAAGTTTAAAGAACAATCTTTATAATTAAGATTGTTTTGTTACCACAGCTACAATCTGATGCTGTGAGTTTAATCTTCTGGTTTTAGCTCTGTTTGCTCATGAATATATTTCAGTAAACTACAATTGTCACTGTTGGCCAATTAAACTATGCCATTCTCCCAGAATTTACTAAATCCATGTTCAAATGAATTTTTTAGTGGTGCTGATGTTCTTAGCAGCAAAAGGGACCCCTAAATCAAATTCCGCTAAAGGCCTCATACAACCTTGGACTTGTCTTGAGCAAACTCTGCACTGCACATCTCTGCTGGATGTAGAGCGGCAAATGTAGAGATTTAATTTATGCGGCTTTTGTAGCTCTTCCATTTCGTGTCTGTTGAGTTTTTAATAATTGCCACAGAGACTATTTTGGTTGCCCAAGCTTTATGGGACGAGTTTTTCTGATTAAGTAGACAAAGCGTTTGATATTTGATCAATCATGTAACTGGAAAATTAGTAAGGAAAAATAAGAAAATAAAATAAAACCAGCAGGATGGGTGACTGCGAGGGGAGCGCGAAAGCTCCTCCACTCAACCGCTTAATCACTAACATACTGGCCAACCGGACCACATACATAAACCTTATCAGCGCAGGCTGAGCCACGCACTGGGCAACGTGTTGAGATGTAAACGCACACGCCGCACATAATTCTTTGTTCACAAAGATAAATCATTTTGACTCGCTCAACCCGCAACTCTGAACGTGTGACTAAAGATTATACCATAGAGCTGCATAAGCAGAGCTAACGTGGTGGGTTTTAAACTTGACTCCTACCTTGAAAAATTCTGCAGAGAAACATAAGTCTTCACAGGGGACTGATGTAAATAGTCATACAGGTCTTTCTGTGTCCAGTTTAAGTGAAAGGAAGCGATCAACGTCGAGGTAAACTGTAAGGGGTACCAGGGTTCCGGACCCGTCAGCAGCAGATGAAGCTGAAAAATGGAAATGGAAATGAGCACATGGGAGACGCAGTCTGTGTTACTCCAATTTCTCTCAGCTTATTTATTGAACAAACCAGCTCATTTAACTGTCAATACAGCCCAATTTATAGTTCAGTAATTTACTGTACATATTACACATATTCATCATTGACATAAACATCAACATTCGCTTTCCTTAAACCAGAAATAATCAAATAACATCATATTTTGTCCCAATTCCCTCAGGTAACATGTACCTTCAATTCACTGCACTTTATATGCATATTTAATCACACACAGTGACATATTTAATGGGCATGTATCTTAAAGTTATTGTAAACTGGCATAACTATATTAGGATTCAAACTACTTTAATTAAGTGAATGCATTACATCACAATTTAACCATTCAACATTGTTTAGAACACAAATAAACCCTGGAGCCTGATCTACATATCCCGCAGTGTGCTAACCAACTAGCATCACGGCATGTTAACTACTCCCTCTAGCCACTGCTGGCTCCGAAATACAACAAAACTCTTTAGATATCTTTACACTTTGACGCATTTCCTTAAACATTTCTCGAAGGGTACCAAATAATAAAAAAGTACTTTATTAAAACGAACTTGAAGGTTATTCTCACCTGAAAAATGTATGGAAATGAGCACATGGAATTTCTCTCAGCTTATGAGAAAACGGCAGAGCAACAGGCAGCTCAGAGCCTCCATGCGCCACCTACTGGTGAAACACCATTACTACACCCATCGTCAAAGAAATGCATGCTCCTTTTTTCCTATTGTGAGCACACACCCGTGGGCATCACAAAACGTTAGACATCAAGCAGCAACGGTGCACGACGCAAGGTGCATATAGGCGACCATGGTGTGATTGGTCTGCGCTCCAGGTGTTGTGGCTATTCTATGTAGTGATGATGTTGGTAAGAGGGGCATGAGTTTATTTGAACAACTGCATACATGAGTGACATAGTGTTCGACATCACTCTGTATATTTGGCCAATAGCAGATTACATAGGCATAACTTCCTTAAAGACTGGTGTGGACGTCTCCCCACCAACTTTGGCCTGACGAGGACAGTCCGCACCAATATTTCCTGCACCTTCTTTTCTTTATATGCCTGCATCTAGTGCGTACAGTAATGTTGTTTAAAGCATAAACAGCCAGTTAATGCTTTTTAAAATTCCTTTGTAAAATGTTGTCAAGAAAATCCGAGCTCATCCCACTTCCCCATGCTGGAGATTTAAGTTTAACAGTAATAATAAATAAAGTTATCTTTAAAATGAATCACTCAAGTGACATCAAGGCCCAACAGTAGACTTAAGTGTCAATAAAGTTAGTTTAACAGTAATAATAAATAAAGTTATCTTTAAAATGAATCACTCAAGTGACATCAAGGCCTAACAGTAGACTTAAGTGTCAATAAAATAAATCTGGTTGTGTGTGTTGTTTTTGTCTCATGCAAACTTTGCTTTAATTCTACTTTTCTCTATCTAATCATAAGAAATCATAGTCAGACAGAGAGAGTCATTAAACAGGAAAAGCAGGTTTCCTGGAAAAAGAGGAAGTAAGTTTCCAGCCTGCAGATTTATAAAAATAGCTGAGACTATTCCTTATTTAAAAGGTAAAGTTTTAAAGAATGAAATCTAAACATTTTGAGTAATTGGATAAGATTCAAAGTAAAATACTTATATTAATATTGGTTTACTTGTAATAATACTTACACTTACATTTGTGGGAACACTTACAAGAAAAACAAGTAACTGTAACTTTAGTATTAAATAATTAGAATCATGGATTATTCTTGGTTTCATTTTAGAAAACATCTGTAATAACTCACATTAGGATTATAATGCGAGTAATTAATAAGTTATGGTTATAAAATTATAAATGAATGCTAAATCAGAGAAGCTAAAGAAAATAAATGTAATATAAATGTGATTTTGACATTGAACTTGAAATGGTGTAAAAGGTGTAACTGCAATTAAACATCACTGATATGTTGGAGGTAGATGGTAGGTGAAAGGTGAAAGGAAGGGAAAAAGGGGAACTAACAGGAGAGCAGAGATGATCAACGCCTTATTTAGAGAAAAGGTCGTGCAGGCAAGGGACACAGGAGGTTGAGCAACCCTGAGACATTAGCACAGACATCAGGACATAATGTCTGTAAGACAGTGATGGATATGAGATCATCTGTCTAAGCAGACAGCCAATGAAAACGCACCAAAAGGTGGATAAACCCTATAAAATGTGGGTGCAAAAGAGGAACCGTTCGTTGGATCCTCCGGGCAGCTTCGAGCCAAGATCGAGATGGACAAAGAACTCTGCAGCTGAAGAAGAGCCGGGGCCACAGAGCTGAAGACTGTCCTGCTCATGGAGACCAACCCGTCAGCCCCACAACCTGTGGCTTCGAATCGCACTTGTCTCATCGGCTGGGTTCAGAGCCCAAAGACAAAGAAGAAGAACTGGTGCCTTTTTTCCTGCCAGCACCAAGTCCTGTGTGACCTCACCATCCATGCGGAGAAGAAGCTCATCAGACCTACAGAGATCCCTGCCTTCGCCGATCAACATCTTCCTCCTGCTGCAACACCTTCTTCATCATCAGGCCAAGTCTGGGGTTCGAAACGTCAAACTCCGTCCGTCTCTCTCAAAGGTTCCCTTTTTTAGTTCTCAGTGTCAGCAGTAGGGAAAGATAGACTAGATGATTGATTTTACTTATTTGATTATTTCTGCTACTGAATTAAGCTGTACTGACCCTTGCAAAAATGCCTTACTAATAAAATATTTAGCATAAAGAAAATCTAAAAGATGTTGTGGACATTCAGTTAATGAGTCACCTTAAAGTTCTTTGATGGTTGTAAAATAGCTGTGATGTTTGATTCTGGAGAGGAAAAAGTGGAAAATGTTTTTAGGTTGCTGGTAGCCCAAATGTAAAACGTCATCCTTGGGACTCGCCCGAGTCACTAAAACCTACCTGGTTCAATAACAAATGCAAGTTGTAAAATAGAGAACGAGCGACCGTTAACAGGTGTGCTCTGTGAAACTAGTTGGCTGTAGGCTGCTCAGTCTGGCTAATTCACAGGGGGAAGAAGGGTGGGACACCTGGATGTAGGCCGTCAGATAACCAGGCGAATCGTTTCTCGAAACCAGCTTAAACAGAGTTTACTTCAGTTCTGGACAGGGTAAATCCCAGCAGATTTAGGAAACTCAATTAACCCGTTAGAAGGAGAGCTGGTAGCACATCTCCCCTCTCAGAAGAGGAAGTACGAGAGTGAGAGAGTAGAGACAGAAAGGAGGGGGGGGGTGTTGCGCAACAACAATGTAAATGGCAAGTTCGCTCAGTGATCTAGTGGATTGGACATCACGTGACTTACTGTGTGCCACATGCGCTGCTGCTTTGCATTGAGTCAGGAATATCGTGGTCGGAGAAATGACACAATGGACCTTACCAGAGGGTACGCGTTTCTTTGGCTGATGCCCATTCTACATGGTTACGTGCGTGGCCGTCTCACAAACACACGCTTCCCGTTAGCTAAGTAAATGGCAGTAGCTACTGATACAACTTCTACACCTTGAAGCCTGTCTGCTACACAGTCTTATGTTAGCTAAACAGATCAATATGCAATGTGTCTGTATCTGACATACACTAAAGATTTTATTTTAGCAGAAAAGGCTTTGGACTAAACTGTTACTTGTGTTAGCCGCTCTCGTGTTAGCCGTTTTCAGGTGCTATATACACCTGAAAACGGATTCATTTCACAAGTCTAAGTCTAAATTTCACATGCAAGTTCTCATTCGACCTCACTGAAACATAAAATCCATAATCACTGCAGCTTTCAATCTAACAAAGGTACATTTTTGAGAGTGTGGAGCCACTAAATAACCCTGAGGTGATAAAGTTGTGCTGGCGGATAAGCTGATTGTCTCTAAAAACCATGAAAACTGTGAGAGATCTTCCTGCGCTGATTAATAATCGAGAAATAAATTTCAAGCCTGGAAACTTGATATTGTAGCGGACTGAATGTTATGTTTTTAAGGTAATCTTTGCTCGTCTTGCGGGGCGCAGGCGGTTGTCACGGTAACAGGTGTGCTTAAACTACAAGGAGAGAGAGAGAGTATAAAGGACGAGTGGTTTTGAGTTGATCACCTGTTTGGGTTATTTTACCTTTGTTTACCTTTGCTGTGGCGCATTACAGCATCATGTAGTCTTAAGATGGCGGCGCGTGTAGACGCTGCGGCTCGGAGCTCCCGTGTTTTCGTTTTTTTTAGCCTGTTTTTATTGATGTCTTCGCTCAACACACTACTGGAAGCCGTTACAACTTACAGCAGATTAGAACTGTGGGACATAGGAACACAGTTTGGACTTCACACACCCACCAAGCTGGACTTTATTCCTCCAGAGCTGCTACGAACACCTGGGACTATGATCATTCCCCCCCTGCTGCCAAGGCGACGGAGGAGGCAGCGCAAACAAAAGAGGGGTAAGAGAGCCGGCGTGCGGGCTAGGCTACAAGCTAGCCCTCATAAACCGGCCCTCCCCAGCCTCTTCCTCGCCAATGCCAGGTCCCTCGTCAACAAAATCGACGAGATGTGACTCCGGATTACTTCTCGCCGGATGGACAGCTGTGTGACTGTTGTCACAGAGACCTGGCTGGAGGACAACATCCCGGACGCAGCGGTGGAGATAACGGGGCGCGCTCTGTTCCGGGCGGATCGGACTGCAGCTTCGGGTAAGGGCAGAGGCGGAGGTTTGGCATTGTATGTGTGGCCTACGTGGATCTGGTGGCTTCTTGGTGCAGGAATGAAGGACTAGGAGCTCAATCTGGCATCAGTTGTTTTCTTTATTTCATACCTGCATTTCACACATGGGCACCGAGGTAAAGTCAGTCTCTGGCATGAAAGAAACTCCTCGACAGTGATCCTCATGGCTCTGAGGATTACCCATAATACAGTAACCAAAATAAAATAATTGAAAATTACAGTGATCGTATAGTGGATTTGGTTTACATCAACGGAACAACCAGTGAGTGTCCTTTTTAAAGAAAGTAACACAATTAATTAAAATGCTCTGAAAAATAAAATAAAATGCTGACATTTAATTCACTAGATGCCATTTTTATATTTTAGCTTATACGAACTTGCATCTTGGAACAATGCAAAAACATTAACCATATCTACATAAAACTATTAATATAAAATTGCCTTATATAAGCCATCTGCTACAGAGATTTAGTAAAACATACCTGCATTTCACACATGGGCACCGAGGTAAAGTCAGTCTCTGGCATGAAAGAAACTCCTGCAAGGAGGAGCCAGAATGTTAATGTGCGGGAAATTCCCGCCACACTTTCTCACGAACTAAACATTTCTATAACGCAACAAAAACAATATAATAGCAAAGCTAACATAACATGGATTAAACATATTTCAATAATATGCAAAAACGAAAACCATAAACATATTTTATAAATAATATTTCTTCATCACATCGCAGAGACACGTTACCTCGACAGTGATCCTCATGGCTCTGAGGATTACCCATAATACCCCGCTCTTTCTAGGGTGAATGCAATACCCCGTTTTACCAGCAGATGGTGCATTTTAGCAGGATTTAACCTGAACCATTTTAACTATGTTACATATGTACACAATGCCTGGTGTACAGCCACACACTCTGTCGGCACATTCTGCTCTCCTGACTTGGAATATCTGGCGGTGAAATGCAGACCCTTCAAGTTGGTGAGAGAACTCTCGTCCATTGTGATCGTGGCCGTCTACATACCACCGAGGGCTAATGCTAAGTTAGCATTAGAGGAGCTGTACTGCCTGATCAGCGAGCAGATGAACTCCAACCCGGAGGCGGCCGTGATTGTGGCGGGGGACTTCAATCACGTGGAACTGAAGGCTGTGTTTCCCAAATTCCACAAATCCATAAACTTTCCCACCAGAGACAATAACATTTTGGACCAGGTCTACTGCAATATCCCCAGAGCCTACAAGGCTGTAGCAGCTCCACATCTGGGCATGTCTGACCACATCTCAGTGGAGCTGATTCCTGTCTACAAGCCTCTGGCCTGCAGAACTAAGCCGACCACCAGAATAGTTCAGGTCTGGACTGAGGAGGCCTCCTCTGCACTTCAGGACTGCTTTGAGCATACAGACTGGAGTGTGTTCAGGGACGGCGCAGACTTGGAGGAATACTCATCGTCCGTTCTGTCCTATGTTCAGTTCTGCACCGACGCTGTCCTCCCTGTTAAGACCATAAAAGTGTTTCCAAACCAGAAACCATGGCTGGACAGCACAGTACGGGCCCTGCTGAAAGCCCGGGATGCTGCCTACAGGTCTGGAGACAGGTTGGCTTATAGCAGGGCCCGGTCGGAACTGAAAAAAGGTATTAAGCAGGCCAAGCTCCAGTACAAACAGCAGATTGAGGAACATTTCATCAACAACAACCCCCGAAGCATGTGGAGAGGCATTAGAACCATGACGGACTACAAACACAGCACTCAGCTGACCAGCCGCAACCCCACCCTGCCTGACACCTTAAACAGTTTCTTTGCCCGCTTTGACACGGCGGGCAGCAGAGAAGCCGCACATCTACCCCAACTGGAAGAGCAGCACCAGCCCCTCGTCTTACAGAAGCATCAGGTGACGTCCACCCTGAGGAGGATCAACACCCACAAAGCTCCAGGACCGGACAAGGTGTCAGGCCAGACGCTGAAAACCTGCGCCGACCAGCTGGCAGGAGTGTTTCTGGACATTTTCAATCTGTCCCTGCAGCTCGCCATGGTTCCTGAGTGCCTCAAGTCTTCCACCATCATCCCTGTACCGAAGAAGAGGTCCATCACCAGCCTGAACGATTACCGGCCCGTCGCTCTGACCCCGGTGATCATGAAGTGCTTTGAGAGGATTCTTCTGAGGTACATCAGAGACTTCATCCCCGCAAACCTGGACAGCCTTCAGTTCGCCTACAGAGCGAACCGGTCAACAGAGGATGCTGTCTCCATCACTCTGCACACAGCCCTGACCCATCTGCAGCATCCCAACACCTACGTCAGGATGCTATTTGTAGACTTCAGCTCAGCATTTAATACCGTCATCCCAGACAAGCTGGTGCTGAAGCTACTCGAGGTGGGGCTGCCCGCTTCACTGTGCCACTGGATCAGAGACTTCCTCACCAACAGGCCTCAGGTGGTGAGAATAAGTGGCTCAACATCGTCCCCACTGGTCCTCAACACAGGCACGCCGCAGGGCTGTGTGCTCAGCCCAGCTCTCTTCACCCTGTTTACACACGACTGCGTGGCCATCCACCCCACCAACACAGTCGTGAAGTACGCGGACGACACAACAGTAGTGGGTCTCATTTCAGACAACAACGAGACCCACTACAGAGAGGAGATTCTGCAGCTCACTCAGTGGTGTTCAGCCAACAACTTGGTGCTGAACACAGGGAAGACCAAGGAGGTCATTGTGGATTACAGAAGGTCCAGGAGGACGGCTCACACTCCCCTTCTCATAGATGGAGAAGTGGTGGAACGTGTGGACAACATCAAGTTCCTGGGCCTCCACATCACTTCTGACCTCTCCTGGAACACAAACACCTCCCACCTGGTGAAGAAAGCACAACAAAGGCTCTTCTTCCTCAGGAAACTGAGACGGGCTGGACTTTCCTCACGGCTGCTCGTGAACTTTTACAGGGCGATGATCGAGAGCATCCTCTGCCTCAACATGACTGTGTGGTATGGCAGCTGCACAGCACTGGAGAGGAAACAACTGACACGGGTGGTGAGAACAGCACAAGGCATTGTGGGATGCCCCCTCCCAGACCTGGACTCCATTTACACAGACCGGGTCAAGAAGAGAGCTGGATCCATAGCCATGGATCCCAGCCACCCGGGCCACAGACTGTTTGTGCCGCTGCCATCAGGCAAGCGGTACAGGAATATACGGACTACAACAAATAGACTGAGAAACAGTTTCTTCCCCACAGCCGTCAGAGCCATTACTCCCTGCCGCCCCCCCCTCCCACACATATCATAACCTCGCAGTCACACATACATATCCCCCACCCCCACACAGCCATATTGTTCTGCACTTTGCACTGTCACATTATCTGTACTTTGCCATAATTGGACCTGCTGCTACTTCTTTGGTGTGGTTGAGTGCCTTTAGTTAATTTAGTTGTATATATTGTTATTATTATTATTGTGTGTTTGCTTATTTATACTGTATATATTTGACCTTTTGCACGGGAGCTGCAATGGAAATTTCGTTGAATTCTGTTCAATGACAATAAATGCTATCTATCTATCTATCTATCTATCTATCTATCTATCTATCTATCTATCTATCTATCTATCTATCTATCTATCTATCTATCTATCTATCTATCTATCTATCTATCTATCTATCTATCTATCTATCTATCTATCTATCTATCTGTAGTTTCTAAACGTTGGACTAATTACCTCGTTTGTTTGTGAGTATACGTCATTCACAACAAACATCAAATAGAACAAATATTTCATAAAATTTTAACAAACAAATGGCTTCTACCGTGGTAATTATGTGAAATTAAATTAATTATATCCCAACTTCAGAAGATTTGCCTTTACCTTTACAGAGCTCTTTGGTTCCTCCCACCAGTCTCTAGCTTCTCATATTGAGGTCATCAAACCACATTTCAGATCTACCTTAACTGACTGACACCTGCTGGCCTCAAGTTTGCAACCAGCTTGTGACTGAGAAACCAGTAACCTCCTCCCAGATGATGACATGAACTTGTTAGTTCCTCTATCCATTGAAGTAGCTGATATATTGTGAAAATCCGGTAGAAATGATGCACTAATCGAGTCATGTTTATGTAACCGGTGTATACCATTAGTGTTCTTTACTGATCACTTGGTCTTATACAGTCGGTTAACCTTGATGTGTTCTGCGTTGTGTTCAGATGAAGAAGGGAGTCAGACCACAGGAGTTGCTGGTTGTTCTTTAATGCAGGTTGCTGGCAGAGGCCTGCACAAATAGAAATAAAAATGCCCTTTAACATGCAGCTCTTCCATTCACAGGAGGAATTCCCCTAGCAGACAAACACATCAATCAATCAATCAAATTTTATTTGTATAGCACATTTCAGCAGCAAGACATTTCAAAGTGCTTTACATTATTACAAACACAGAATCACAATGCAATATAGAATCAATCATTAAGTCAAGTTACATCAATAAATTTGTAATTGATTACATTTCAAATGCAATTCTAAACAGGTGGGTTTTCAGTTGAGATTTAAAAGAAGTCAGTGTTTCAGCTGTTTTACAGTTTTCTGGAAGTTTGTTCCAAATTTGTGGTGCATAGATGCTGAAAGCTGCTTCTCCTCATTTGGTTCTGGTTTTGGGGATGCAGAGCAGACCAGAACCAGAAGACCTGAGAGGTCTGGAAGGTTGATACAATAAAAGCAGATCTTTAATGTATTGTGGTGCTAAGCCGTTCAGTGATTTATAAACTAACAACAGTATTTTAAAGTCTATTCTTTGAGCTACAGGGAGCCAGTGGAGGGACTTTAAAACTGGTGTTATGTGCTCTATCTTCCTGGTTTTAGTGAGAACGCGAGCAGCAGCATTCTGGATCAGCTGCAGCTGTTTGATTGATTTGTTGGACAGACCTGTGAAGACGCTGTTGCACATGGAGAAATCCTGTGACTAACTAACAACAATATCTGCTCTAACATTTAAGAAAAATGTTTTTAACTTGTTAAAAAGAATACTCCTCTGTATGGATTTAAACAAATTAACATTCACAGCTGCATGTACTTACAATTATTTTATATATTTCATAAAACGTGAGCATAACCTAAAGCACAGGTGTCAAACTCCAGTCCTCGAGGGCCGCTGTCCTGCAGTTTTTAGATGTGCCACAAGTACAAAACACTGGAATGAAATTGCTTAATTACCTCCTCCTGTGATGTTCATATTGTACTGTTTTCTGTTTGAGCCAATCCTAGTCACGCCCCTCATTTCCGTTATTCCTCGCACCTGCGTTGCTTCCTGATTGTCTCCCTTCTTAAGCCTCTCTCAGTCGCAACCACACTGCCAGATTATCGAACGCTTTCAGCAAGTAGTTTTCCAGCACTCTTACCTCGCCCTCATAGCTACGACCACGCTTTGTTCCTCGGACCTGCCCCTTTTGCCTTGCCCTTGTCGGACTGTTACTATCGCCCTTCTGGATCTCGACCCACGCCTGTTTCAGTTACACCGCTCTCGCCCACTCCCACGGACTCTACCCTTAGCCCCGATCGTGCATGACCTCGGCCCGTCTGACTAAGGATTCGGATCTGGATTTGGTTCTTCTGCTGCCTAACTAGTTTGTACGCTGCCCTGCATCAGCGCTTCCCTCCCCAGGCACTTCCTGCCGAGCTCTGCGTCAGCGCAGCATCCGCGCTCCTCCTGGTTCCTCAGCCGATCACTTCAGTTACTGATTGCCAAGCCAGTGCTGCGGCGGACGATCCTGCGTGCCCGGTTTAAGCTGCCTTTTAATAAATATCAGAGTTTTCTGCTCACTCCTGTGTCGTGGCTGATTTTCTGGGTCCCTCTAGTGAACCATTACACCTCCTTGTGTAGATCAGTTCTCCAGAGCCTTAATGACCTAATCATTCTATTCAGGTGTGGTGCAGCAGAGGCACATCTAAAAGTTGCAGGACACCGGCCCTTGAGGACTGGAGTTCGACACCCCTGACCTAAAGCAAAGAAATGTTCCTACCTCTTCTAAGGCAGCCTAGCGCTAACTGAATGGTGATGTGTAGGTCGCGAACGATCCGGCTCTAAGAGCCGGCTCTTTGAAGTGAACGATTGGAACCGGCTCCACAATGGGAGCCGTTTTAGGATCCGTTTTTTTTTTCTACAGTATATCGCTGTCTCTCCGCCTCCCTGTCATTGTGCTTGTGCTCTGCAAGTGCCAGAGCCGATAGTTTTTTCCCACATCGTTTTTTTTTTTTTGTCCTGCGGTGCCTCGCTGTCTCTCCGCCCCTTCTCCCTCTCCTTGCGCGTTTTGCTCTTCTGCCAGTGCTAGAGCGGAGAGTTTTTTTCCCTCGGTCAGTCCACTGCCCTCATGTCAAGCGTGTGCTCCACACATCTGACCAATCACACATAGTTTCAATTAATAATGTGGCGGGAAAACACTGAAAAAAAAGTTTATCTCCACTTTTTTTGTGGAAACGGCAGGCAATTTCCCAAGCTGTCGGCAGGTGTTTATGTACAGACACTCACTCAGCATCAAGAAGCACAGAAAGAAGGGGAGTCAGTGTGAGAACTGAATAGGTGAAAATAAATGAGTGACAGAAAACGGAGCAAGATTTGGACTCATTTTAATGCTACATCAAGCTCCAGGGCAGAGTGCAGACTGTGCAAAGTCAGCATTTCCTATCGTGCAGGCTCGACAAACAACCTGCACATGCGGACATCACACGCATCGGTATTGCTATAGCATTGTTATGCGGCATTTTTACTCATCATAAGTGCTTAACAATGTCAATAATGAAACAAAATATTATAAAATTAGGTTTAAGCTATTAATTAATTAATAATGTCAAAAATATATATGGGGAGCCGAAAGAACCGGCTCTCCACAGTAAGAAGAGCCATTACAGCCGCATCTCGAAAAGGAGCCGAAAATCCCATCACTACAACTGAAGGTAGTACAGTGCTGATGTCATAAGACACTCTCTTAAAGTGACAGTACAGGTACTAGTGCTTATCAAAATAAGTAACATAATAAAATTCTTAAAATATAACAAAGAAATAGGATTCTTCAGTGTTAATCAGGATTTGGTGAAATTTCAAACATTATAATAATAAAAAATAAAGCACATTTTCTAAAGTTGTTACATTTACATAGAAACAACGAGCCGTGAGGCTTTGCTTGTGAGACTTGCGGTCACGTGGGTCGGTTCTGGGCGGAGCTTGGTAAGGTCCATCAAGCAAAGAATCTGAAAAAGGGACGCAAAGTTTTGATATTGTCAACACTACTATAGCAAGACAACAAGGTCCAAAGGGATCACATTTCACAGGTTAGTAAAAAGTTTTAATAAAAAAATATATATATATATATATATATATATATATATATATATATATATATATATATACATATATATGTATATATATATACATATATATCTATATATATATATGTATATGTATATATATAGAGAGAGAGAGAGAGAAAGTGGAGAGTAGGTTACCTATGCTAGTGTAACATAGTTAAAATGGTTAAATCCTGCTAAAATGCACCATCTGCTGGTAAAACAGGGTATTGCACTCACCCTAGAAAGAGCGGGGTATTATGGGTAATCCTCAGAGCCATGAGGATCACTGTCGAGGTGACGTGTCTCTGCGATGTGATAAAGAAATATTATTTATAAAATATGTTTATGGTTTTCGTTTTTGCATATTATTGAAATATGTTTAATCCATGTTATGTTAGCTTTGCTATTATATTGTTTTTGTTGCGTTATAGAAATGTTTAGTTCGTAAGAAAGTGTGGCGGGAATTTCCCACACGTTAACATTCTGGCTCCTCCTTGCAGGAGTTTCTTTCATGCCAGAGACTGACTTTACCTCGGTGCCCATGTGTGAAATGCAGGTATGTTTTACTAAATCTCTGTAGCAGATGGCTAATATAAGGCAGTTTTATATTAATAGTTTTATATAGATATGGTTAATGTTTTTGCATTGTTCCAAGATGCAAGTTCGTATAAGCTAAAATATAAAAATGGCATCTAGTAAATTAAATGTCAGCATTTTATTTTATTTTTCAGAGCATTTTAATTAATTGTGTTACTTTCTTTAAAAAGGACACTCACTGGTTGTTCTGTTGATGTAAACCAAATCCACTATACGATCACTGTAATTTTCAATTATTTTATTTTGGTTACTGTATTATGGGTAATCCTCAGAGCCATGAGGATCACTGTCGAGGAGTTTCTTTCATGCCAGAGACTGACTTTACCTCGGTGCCCATGTGTGAAATGCAGGTGGAGAAATAAAGAAAACTACTGATGCCAGATTGAGCTCCTAGTCGTTCATTTCTGCACCAAGAAGCCACCAGATACACGTAGGCCACACTAGCTTAACTTTTATCACCTTAACATGTATTCTTGCTGCACAGTTCGGAGTATTTCGGTTCAATAAACACAAAAACAAGGCGACCTACATAGATTTTGTGACAGATAATCAGGACAGCAGGTGTTTAAGTTAGCTAATCAACCACCACTATTGTTCAGGCTATCCCTTGCTATCGCAAAATGGAAATTCAAAAACATAAATCTGCAACCGACATAAGGTTCCGTTTGGTGTTTTTTTACATACTTTTTTGTGTTATGCACTTGAACTAATCTCTGCTCTACGCTCCCCAGGCTGTTGTTTACTGGTTGCCATGGCAACAAGTCTGGGTAACGTCACCTCGTCACCGACTCAGAAAAAAATAACACAGTCACCGTTTTTCTGCATTTTTCCCTGGACAAATTGCATCATTTGTTTGGAGAACGTGGACATATTCAGAGCAATCATCAAATAGGATGAAATATTTCATAAAGCATATAGGAGTCAAAGTTTGTTACATTTTAAACCATGACTCAGACAGCGACAATTAAGTAAAATTAAATTATTGGCCAATATAAAAGAGAAATTAGTTTTGTTCTGTCTTGTATCTTTACAGAACTGACAGAAACCAAACTATTTATAGAGTTTTATGCAGACAGAATATATATTTTTACATATCCAAACATCAGCATCTCAGCTTTAAGCCACATTTTATAGAATCCAGTAATATTGAGTCACTCAATTGATGCCCCAACCAAACCTACAAAAAAAGGTTTTGCGTGTTTAATTTTAAATACACATCATATCTCATCTGCTATGTGTGAGTCAGCAGGACAAAAGGTTTTGCCAGGGACAGCTGTGGAGTCAGAATCACATAATTGAAAAATACAAAGTTTGCACTAACAAGGATTAATTTGGTTTACACAGAAGTTACATCTTCTGCTTTTGAAATGTTTAATAACATTTTGATTGTTACAGAATCTCATGTTTGTTATGAGCACTTGATAAAATCAGACAATAAAAAGCAACTATGTAATAATTTTTCACAAAAAATATTGATGAATTGTGAAACTGTTTAACTGTAGGCAAGCAAATATACAGATTTATTCCATAAATTAGAATATGACTGAAAAGTTTCTTTGTCAGCAATTCCATCACCAAGTGAAAGACTTTATATAGATTAATTAAATTACTTCAGTTTTTATATTTATATTTCGTAGTATGTTTAATACCTGCTAAAAGGTTATTTTTGAAAGGTACTATTAATCTGACAAGCCTGATCAGGATGCATATCCTAATTTATTGAATAAGACTGTCTGTCATTCACATGTAAGTTTTGGCCTTATTCTTAGCACTAAAAAGAAAAGGTCTTCCAGTGGGTGCATCAGCCTGCCTCGCCTCTCCTCTCCCCCAGGGCTCCTCCTCCTCCCCACCAAGTTCCAACACAAAGTTACACCCTTGAGCAGATATCTCTGATGAGATGCAACACCCTCTCAACTCTGAGATAACCCATCTCCTCATGAAGCTCCTTAAAAACACTTATTTGGAAGGAGGAGTTGGGAGCGACTTGCTGTTTTGCGGTGGAGTAATTCATCTTCATCCATATATAGTCTGTGTTTTTGTCTCATCAGAGCAGCAGTCCCCCTGTTCATCTTGTGCCAGCCACCTTTTGGCTTTTTCTGTGCAGTAATACATCTCAATACTTAACTAATCACTGGATCATCCTGTTGAACTTGTCTTGGAGCCATTCTACTGATGTCCTTTACTGATGTGTTGCTGGGCAGTTTCAGACCCCTGAAACTGAACAGCAATTGTTTGAATAACACGTTTCCTCACCTCTGGGTGTACTATATTTGTGCAGGTTTGCATGTTTACTCCTCCATGCTGAGTGACATCCGGGAGAGACCATCTGCATCTCCATTTACTTTGCTGAACTGGAAATCAGCCAGTTCAGCAACCCATTGATGAGTGGCTACAATCAGTTTAGCTGTGGAAAGCACCAGTAACGTGCAGTCAGGGGAGGCAGGTGTCATCATGGAAGAATAATATAAGATCATTTATATTGCTATTTTCATGCTGTGTTTTGTACTGTACCGTATTTATTTTTCATTTAGCTTTACCAATTTTGTCTCTCCTTTTCCACATTTTCCACTTCTTCCTCACATCGTTGCCTCTATGAAACCTTCAAAACAAAAACGGGAGCCATCTTACTTTTGACAGAGTGAAAGAATTACAAAATTACAAAATCTCGGTTAGCCTTTATACGGGGGGCTGAACTCCGGTATTACACCAAGCACTATAGCTAATATCAGCTGGTATTTTGCCGGTGGACATAAATGCAGTATAGTTATCGCGTTACTATTTCAAATCCAGTAATCAGATTAAAGTTACTTACCCAAATCTCTGTGCGTTACCATTTTCTTATGTAATGTAATTTTATGTCCTCTACACGTTGAGTGAGAGCCATTTCTATGCGACAGCAGCACCTGATCGCCGTGACAGAAATGTAAACAGTGGAAAGAGAGAGAGAGAGATGTGCATTTTGTTGCTGGAAAAACAGTAACTATTTTGAGTTTCTGTCGCCAAGTCCAATTATTACAAGCAGTTTTGGGCTTGTTGTTTATAAATCACTTGCAAATTTAATGAGTCGCGGTTGAGCTTTTTTGGGCTTGTTTTTGAATGTGAAGTTGCTTATTTGGGTTTTGAAATAAGTAGAGGCACATAAAAAGCCCCATAATTTGTCTGACATCCATTTAGTTTTAGTCAGGCTCTCCCTGTCCATCATTTCCCGGATGGTCCATTCCGCTGTATCATTCTTAATGTCAAGTTAATATATTTGCTGTGAATGACATCAAACTTCGCATTGCGCTTCAAAAAACTGCAAACGTCGAGACTAATATGAACAGCAAAATAAACGTGAAAACAGCCACAAATGAACGTGCCCAACTAGAGGCCATTATAATCATTTATATTAAGATAGGTGTCACAAATCTATGCAGTGGGCTATCTGAGTTGTGTAGCCACAGGAGGATCACTGAGTTGCGCTATGACAGCAATCGCAGTGCAGTAACACAGAACCTGGAGGTTGGGGCAGGGAGGGAGGAGACTCTAAAATCCTACTTGTAGAGTTTTCCAGACAATAGTGGAACACACAAAAACATGCAAAATTACTTTTTTTTGTGTACTGTGGTAACCATTAAACAATCTCCCCTTCAGTTCAACCTTATAAATAGACACATAAATGATGTTACCATTATAAAATAATTTGCAGTTAAGTACTGGCAAAGCTCAATGTAATTTTGACAGGTGGTGGAACATTATTGTCAACAGCTGCTGAAAATAACTAAAAAAGTTACTTTTAATGTAAGTTAGTCACTTTCCAAATCGAGTAATCAGTAATCAAGAGTAATTAGACCCCTAATCTGATTAAAATTCCTTTTTCAAACTAACCCTGCCATCACTGCCGAGATCTACATAGGTTTCAGGTGGATCAGAGTTCACTCTTTTTTGTCCGCATCATTTTTGAGTGTTGATTTCATACCTCCCCAATTTAATGCAACTTTCCACTCAAGCAAACTAGAGTTTAATTAAAGCAAACTATCAAGGCTGGTGTAAATGCGCAATTAAACAAAGAAATGTTGGAGCCTCTTGCTGGTCTCTTGACCCTCTTTATATGACTCCCAGTATCACCTAATTACAGTTTGTGTTTTGAATGGAGCTGAAGAAAATAAGCTGCAACACAAATAGAGAAATTACCTTTATTTCATCTTTTAAATATGGATATTACTGGCTTTGAACACAGCGGTAGTCCAGGAGCCCTGCACTCTTTCTGTTCATTATGCCGTGGTACCTCAGTAACGGCCTATAGTGCCCTGAAATAAAAGACCAATGAACGATGCACATCCTGTATTGGTTTGCTTGCTGAATACCAGAGTGAATTTTCAAATGTATTTATAATGGCCTTATTAAAGCCTCCTTTGATCTGAAGAATGCAACAATAACAGAATCATCTGTGTTGTTTGCAGCTAAAACCCACAGTGGTAAGAAATGGCAATATTAACTGATTCTTTTCAGGGGTATTAACTTCTTATTTTCTTTTAATCATAAAAGGTAATCTGTATCAAAGGTGAAAAATGAGGGGAGGAGGGCTATTGCAGTTATTCTTTTCTATCATTGATGTAAAGCTGTTTCTTTGTAAATGTAATATTCTATTTGAAATACAAACAGCTTTAATTATTGAAACTGACACTTCATCCCACTCGGAGTAACCGCCAGCTGTTGACTTTGAATAAAGGAACGAGTATTCGAGAGGATTTCTGTGCTCAGCACTGATGATAAAGATGGTATTTGGAAGTGGCTCATCTGTGGTTAAGAGATACTGAAACAGGCAGAGACAAAGACAAGTGATCTGATGAAGTCATGATTAATGTGAGAGGGTTTTATTGTAAGGCTGAGCGTCTACCGTTTCTGTGCTTGATTTTTAAATTATGTTTGAGTTTAGTTAGATGGAAGAACAAACAATTAGGACAATATCAGATCAATCTCAGGGTCATTAGGAAAGTGTTGCATGTTGAGATATTACAAATAAACAGGAAGAAAAAACAATGCAGATAACTTATTTGCAAAACTACAGATTCAAAGAAAAAAAGCAAAAACAATATATAAATCAAAACATCTGTCCTTTGTTTCCATGTCAAAGGAAGATATGATAATAGGAGGAAATAACTCCTAATTCAGTTTGATAACCACATAAACCAGACTAACATGACTTTATGTGAGTGTAAAATAAATTCTATCATAACATTTCACTGTTTGCAATGTAGATACTTCACTCACCACAACATGCTTGATGCTCAAAACTAAAAGCGAAACTGGTGGCTCTGGACAATTCAGCTTGAGTCAGGGGATGCGACTTCAAGTATTCAGATTTAACCCTCACTTATAAAGCATTGACTTTTCATTCAGTTAGCCTGTTGATTCTTAAATACACAACAGTACCTAAAGGAGTGTTTTGCACCTGACGCAGCGAAACACTATGAATTCCACACCCTTAATTCTAGTGCATACATGGATTACATCAATGGACATACACAATTTTCAAAAACATGACATGTCTCAAAATATTTTTAATTTTAATTTATTTTTAAATTTTAATTTTAATTTCACTGCTCTGTTAGCCTCATGAGCCGATGCACTCTGGTGCTTCATTTGCTCTACTGCGCCATCAAGTGGACAACATATGTAAAATAAGCAACATGAACATTTATCTTTTCTTGTGCTTATTGCCACCAGAGGGCGTATTTCGTTTTGAGTTCTGAGTGTGTCTGAAGGGGGTTGGGTTATTTAAGGTCAAGTGTGATTCCGTTCAGGTGTTGCTAATGGGAAGAGGCAAACAGTTTTCTTCTGTGCTTGATTTTGATTTATGCCGGATCATTGTTCTGATAATAAATGACTATTATAAGTCAAAGTGAAGATCAGCAGGACGAACCTTAATTGAATGCACGTAAAACCAATGCCTACCAGGAACAGCAATCAGTAGCCTAAAATATAGGATTTTAGCCGCTACAGTAAAAACAACACGAAGCCTTACAATGAATAAACAAGTTTTCCTCTGCTCCTTTCCTACACACCTGCTTGCTCTGTCTTATGTGCTGCTTTTTTCACACATCCTCCAAATCTACAATTTATGGATCTGGTCAACTGCATCTCTCAATGCAATTGATCAAATTTTCTGGGCGAAGGATAGCCCACTTGTCCTGCGGGGACATACCTGGCGGGATACATCCCGGATTTATTTGGATTCATGATAACAGGATTTCTACTATTTGAAGTTAGCGGATACCTGGCATATCGACAAATTTGTGATGAACTGGGCCGGCTAACAAACACTTAGACTGACATGCTGTGGGACAGTGATGCAAGTTGGATGTGATTCTTGCCAAGATTCGCAGGCAAGCTGTGAACCCTAGAACTGACTAGTGGGATGAATCGATCTTGGAGAAATTACCAGTTTTGGTCCAGTGGGAAAGGCCATACTTATTGGGATGACTGGAATCAACAGAGATGTTCTGGTGAGACTGTAGGGCAGATTGAAATTAAAAAACTACCTGACATAAAGCATATTGTCTGTATCTGAACTGGGTCCCCTGTCTCAGCCTTGGCTGTCTGACCATCTCAGATCTCCTGGAAGATATATAAACAGAGACACTCATGCTTGAACTATTTGAATCTTGCTGCATGTGCCTGTTTTGCCTGACCTCATTTCTTATCATTTCTTTGCCCTGTCTGCTTAGTTTGTTAATTTTTGAAATTGTGAAGTACTCATTACTTTAGACCAACAATTAGCTTTACACTTTTTAGTCGATTACTTTTATAAACTGTGGAGCACTTATTACTTTAGAGCAACATTTAGCTTTATACTTTTAATGTCGGAGCAAGACCTAGAGAAACACTGATTAGTTTACAAATCTAGAACAAACTTAGAAAATGCCATCTATTTAACAACCCAGAATAAGAACCAAACACGGATCACCAACATATATCTTTAAACTGCACAAATCTAGAACTCAGCCCAGAACAACTGGAACCAACATTTTTCAGAACAAGAATCCAGAGAAACCCCTACTAATTTATAAATTATGGACTACTTATTCTTATTAAATATGTAACCAGTATGTAGTTTTACACTTTTGGCTTTTTGTCTTTCCTTTGGCTTTTGTATGCATTTCCTTCTAATTCATGTTAAGGACTTTGAACTGCCGTGTTGCTAAAGATGTGCTAAATAAATAAAATTACTGAGGAACATTCTTGAGATCCCGAGAAACTATCTTGAGATCCCTATTAGTAAATAGGGATCCTTGAGATTTAAAAAGTCAGAGATTGTCAAGTGTTCTACAACGTCATGGCTTCCCACAACTGAAAAAGGAGGACTTGAAGAGGCTTCAGGATTTCACTCAATCTTTATTTACACTGGTGAACAGGAATCAATGAAGAGGTGAAAAACCTGCAAAACATATACAAAATTTTTAAACATACATTTTAGACATTTGATTTAAAGTTAATTTATCTTAATAATCAATTCCATTATTAACTTCAGACATAGATTTCTTTCACAGTTTTAACCATGGATTCAAGAATTAAATGATTGAATCTTTTGATTGAATGTGCATGGGAGTTCGCCCAACCAGTCTACATGTGTTTTGTGGACTTGGAGAAGGCGTTCGACCGTGTCCCTCGGGGAGCCGTGTGGGGGGTTCTCCGGGAGTATGGGGTACCGGGCCCTTTGATACGGGCTGTCAGGTCCCTGTATGACCGGTGTCAGAGTCTGGTCCGCATTGCCGGCAGTAAGTCGGGCTCGTTTCCGGTGAGAGTTGGACTCCGCCAGGGCTGCCCTTTGTCACCGATTCTGTTCATTACTTTCATGGACAGAATTTCTAGGCGCAGCCAAGGTGTTGAGGGGATCCGATTTGGTGGCCTTAGGATCTCGTCTCTGCTTTTAGCAGACGATGTGGTCCTACTGGCCTCATCAGGTCATGATCTGCAGCTCTCGCTGGAGCGGTTCGCAGCCGAGTGTGAAGCGGCCGGGATGGGGATCAGTGCCTCCAAATCTGAGGCCATGGTCTTGAGTCGGAAAAGGGTAGAGTGCCTTCTCCGTGTCAAGGGGGGTGTCCTGCCCCAGGTGGAGGAGTTCAAGTATCTCGGGATCTTGTTCACGAATGAGGGAAGAAGGGAGCGGGAGATCGACAGGCGGATTGGCGCAGCGTCTGCTGTCAAGCGGGCGCTGTACCGGTCCGTCGTGGTGAAGAGAGAGCTGAGCCAAAAAGCGAAGCTCTCGATTTACCGGTTGATCTACGTTCCCACCCTCATCTATGGTCATGAGCTTTGGGTCATGACCGAAAGAACGAGATCGCGGATACAAGCGGCCGAAATGGGTTTTCTCCGTAGGGTGGCTGGGCTCTCCCTTAGAGATAGGGTGAGAAGCTCAGTCATCCGGGAGGGACTCAGAGTAGAGCCGCTGCTCCTTCACATCGAGAGGAGCCAGTTGAGGTGGCTCGGGCATCTGGTCCGGATGCCTCCTGGACGCCTCCCTGGTGAGGTGTTCCGGGCACGTCCCACCGGGAGGAGGCCCCGGGGAAGACCCAGGACACAATAAATGTTTTCTTCTGTATTTTTATAACATCTCATAAGCAAGAGATGCTGTTTTAAAAATGATATCAAGCAAGAGATAATGTTATAAAAATGCAGAAGAAAACATTTGTTGCTGTACTTGTATTTGTTGCACAGTAACATCATTTTCAGATTTTTCTGGCCACTCATTTTCAGAAAATTGAAGGAAACTTGGACCCAACTGCCTCTTTGGTTAAGTAAGCAGGACTTGCCCCTCTGGTGATAATATCAGCAATATTTGCTGATCCTGGAATCCACCACCAGTCTTGGAGATTAGTGCTGCTCTGGATCTCACCAACTCGGTTTGCGAAGAAGGTCTGATATCCATAACTCTCTCGCTGTAAACGACTGTCAACGCTGTCACTGCTGTCACTGCTCAACTTTCATTCAGCAATGTTTCTGGAAATAGGTCTTTAGCCAGGTTGCAAAAACTGCTCCGCATATCTCCACTTTCATGGGGTCACCGTTGCGGTTCAGGGAAGTCAGTTTGGCTTTGGACTCAACCAACCTCACAATGACACCATTAGTGCAATTCCATCGTAGGTACAACACAGCCTGCTGGTAGCATGTGGTGCTGTGCTTACTGCCATCAGAAAATGTGATGGCAATTGAACCTGCATGTCGGTCTGGTGGTGTCAGGTATCTGATGAGTCTGAGTTGGCTCAGGTCAGCATATTCTTCTAGAATCTTCATGGCATCCTTTCAGAGTTCTTTGGACAGAGCAGCATCCCAGGTGTCTTTTGTGCAATATATTAGCTTTGCTTCTTGAAAAGGCATTCAAACCAGAATGGCTCCTTCTGCTTTGCAGGAGTCACAAGACGAAGTGGATCATAGAGGGCAGAGACTTGACTTAACAGTTCTCTTCTGGTAAGAGGATTTGGGGTTTGTCCTTTTACTTCTTCTCTCAGCAGGTCCTGACCAAGACGCAATTTTTTCTTCCTCTTGGAAAAGTTCACTGCAAGCATGACATGCAGCTTGTCATCTTCAGTTGTGTAACTCAGACCGAGGGCTTAGTTATCTTTTTCAGTGAGCTGGTTAGGCAAGATCATGTTATTTAACTCCATGTTAACTTCTCTTGACTCTTCCCTCCTGGAGTAAACCCAGGGATTCATGAAAAATTCTCCAGCTTTAAGGATCTGCTCAATGTTGGATGTGAGGAGTTTCAGGTGGTCAAAGTTGTTGTGAGATGTGAAGATGTTGTCGACATAGACATCTTCCTCCAGCACACATTTCTCCTTTTTGAATTGTGTGAATGGAGTTAGGATGGCAGTATCCTGCATGGTGACTTGGGATATACAGCCAGCAGGTTTATCTATGATATGGACCCTTGTTATGTCAAAATCTTCTATTTCAGCATCCTCACTGTCATGCCACAGAAACCTGTGCAAATGAACCTCTTTCTCCTCCAACCAAACAGAGTTGTAAATTTTTTGGATGTCACCACTGGCAGCAAAGATGCCTGCTTGGAACCTCAGGAGGACAGTTTTGATCAGATTTAAGACATCAGGACCTTTAATCAACAAGTCATATGGAATGTGGATTAGTGCAATCAGATGACTTATATACCATACTGGCCCAATCCAGCTTTGTAGTACTTCTTTGGATGGTCGATGGTCTTTGAATGGTCGATGACAAAGCTGCAGTGAAACTTCACTGTAGCTTTGTCATCGACCATTCCATGGACTAGTGTAGCATCAGCCAATCTCCACTCTGGATCCTTTGCCAACTGTTTTTGAGGAATGTAGTTTCTACTGCTCTCCTATTGTTGGTAAACTATCGACTAGTAATCTGTCCAAGGTATACCTCTATCTCTATGTGCACTAATGCACCATATTAATTAATCAGAACTACCTGTTAAATATGTGTGTTTATATTGGTGCATTAAAACCCTGCATCAGAATATCCTTTGGTAGTGCAGTTAGTGTAATAAAGCTACAATAAATGAATTTCTAACGATTTCTAAGAATGAAAACAAGTTTTTATTTAAATTAAACAGACATCTCATCCCCACAAACTCTTTTTGCACATTAATATGTGTCTGGCACCACCAGGTCACTGGAACTGCACAGGTCACTGCATCTGAAATGACAGGGTAAAGTTTACTAATATGCTGCTTATTAATATATTTATATATATATGTATATATACAGTACAGACCAAAGGTTTGGACACACCTTCTAAATTCAATGAGTTTCCTTTATTATCATGACTATTGAAATTGTAGATTCACACTGAAGGCATCAAAACTATGAATAACACATGTGGAAATATGCACTAAACAAACAAGTGTAAAACAACTGAAAATACCCCTTATATTCTAGTTTCTTCAAAGTAGCAACCTTTTGCTGCGATTACTGCTTTGCACACACTCTGCATTTTCTTGATGAACTTCAAGAGGTAGTCACCTGCAATGGTTTTCACTTCATAGGTGTGCCCTGTCAGGTTAATAAGTGGGATTTATTGCCTTATAAATAGTCATGAAAATAAAGAAAATCCATTGAATTAGAAGGTGTGTCCAAACTTTTGGTCTGTACTGTATATTCTCATATTTTATATATTCCTTTATTTAATCAGGTAAACCCCGTTGAGATCTAGATCTCATTTTCAAGAGGGACCTGAGCAAAAAATTTGCAATGCATAGCAACCTGGTTACAAGATAAAAACAATTAATACATATGCACAAGTATAAAACAATAAAAACAATTTAAAAACAATGACACTGTTTCATAGAATCTTGTTGCCTATCTTTAAGAACTGCTCGAAATAAGTCCAGTGAAATAATTTCCGACATCTTAAGTTCAGACTGCAACTGATTCCACGCTGTGGGGGCCAACACACTGAATGCCTGCTTCCCTTTTTCAGTTCGAAAGCGTGGAACATGCAGAAGAATAATGTTATTTGAGCGAAGAGAACGAAAACTGACAGTTCTATGTAGGAGAGTGGATAAATATGCTGGGGTTAGACCGAGTAAAGATTTATACATCAGGATCATTAAATGATTGTTTCTCCGTACACTTAAAGGAGGCCTTATAGGAGACTTATACACACACACAGAAGGTGACTCTATATATACACAGCTTCAGTCACCAGCTGCTCTTCCAAGCATTTGAATTGAAAAGTGCAAAAATTCTGCAATTTTGAAGAGAAAATAATCAACATTGGCTAAGCTAAATGAAAAGTAAATACTTTATAGTACAAACCATAGGGTGAATATAGCAATATAAATTATTGCTATATATTATTTTTCCATGACCTCATGTCACTATTGTACAGTTCAGTGAAGTGCTTCTTCTTTTCGTCCTTTTTGCTCAGATAGAATTGGGGTGAGAGGACTCTCCTTCACTCTGCTCTGTTTTCCTGGAACATGCTAGAGGAAACTTTGACATTGATTGAATTGATCTCTTTTTCTCCTTTCTTTTTCATCTCTGTGTCCATTACATTTGAAGTAAACCCATACCAATTTCTAATAAAGTTGGAGCATCATGGTGAAAGCCGTGATGCTCCGCTGGTGGGCCTCATCTTGACACAACAATTGTGAATGGCACACTCCTGGGTAGGACAGAAAAATAAATGAAGTTTGAATGAAATAAAAATTCTCTTTTCGTAAACGACCCTTACTGAGTTGGTTAGTATGCTCCCATTAATAAACAAAAACATTGGAAAACTGCTAAAATTATATGACATTCTAAAACATTTATTTTTTTTCTCCCCTCCAGGGAGGGCTCTAGTGTCCATGATATGATATGATTTCCCCCTTTCCTGATAGGAAAGGGGGAAAGACATGCGGCAAATGTCGCCAGGTCCTGGAATCAAACCCGCGACAGCCGCGTCGAGGACTCAAGGCCTCCAAATGTGGGTCGCGCTATCCCCTACGCCACCACAGCACACCCTTTTCTAAAACATTTATAAAGCAAAAATGCACAAAACTGTAAGGGACAACCACTTTCTCATTGATTAAGGAGCCCAAAAATGACAGGTTGTGATCAGCATCTCACAAAGAAGTTAGGTGTGATACCTGCTGCAGGATGGATTTATGGGCAACAAGTAGCTTTAATATCTATCTGTGTTCTTCCTGAGGAGAACAAGGTGCAAGTCTTTTCTTTTCTGACAGGATGTGGCTTTGGGGCAGTTAGGGATGGAGGGCATAGCTCCTGGGCTCCAGAGCCCTCAGCTGAATCTCAGTCCCTCCAGGCAGATTTTGCAGACAGCTGAGAGCACTTTACAGTAAGCAGGGAAAAAAACTGTTTGGCTTTCTTTTTTTCTGTCCCCTTGCTTTTTTAAGTAATACATAGAGCACACAGCAGCAGCAGACCTGATGCCAGAGCAGGCCTAACAAAAACATGTTTCCCTAGTGTTTTGTTTTTCTCCTTAGCTAAGATCCTTGGAAATAATTAAAACAACACAAAATATGTGCATCAGTTCTATTAAAGCATGCATCTGGGCACAGGAACTGAGCCCAGATGCAATGAGTTCACACACCCTCCCCACACCCTTTCTGTGTTTTGTATCCCTCCCACCCCCTTCAAAACAATGATTTTTCAAAATGGGAGCCGCCAGGAATAAAATTAATGGGAAACTTGTAGAGTCCATGCCGGAAGTGAGCTTTTAAATAAACACATTGTTTCCAAACTAATGCACACCCTATTGTTTACAGATGGGGGAACTGGGCTGGGTGCAGACCGGTCCACCCCAGCGCCGCCTCATGCAAAGGCCACTTAATTTCTAAACACAGCAGGAACAAGATAAAACTGTCGAACAGGAGTCTGCTTTGAAGTTATTTTAGGGGCAGCGTCTGAATCTGTTTCTGTGATTATTCTTTGTTCATTTACATTTTGCCATGAATTAGTTTTATTTATATCAGACAAATTCAGATGAATTCTGTAGAAAACCTTTCTAAACCTTCCAGCTCCTGCCACACTTTGGCAGGAGCTGGAAGTACCTCATCAGTGTGTAACACACACTGGAAGACATTTTATTAAACAATAAACATTTTATTAAATGACAATAGATCCCCCTTGCAGCATGACATCACATATGTGTGAGTCAGCGTCTCAAACTGAGGTGAAAAAAGTAGAAAAGGTTTATTCCAACTCATGGATCTGCAACCTGTGACAGATCATACTGGCTGCAGTATGATCTGCACTGACTCAAACTGAGTCAGTGTCTCAAACTGAGGTGAAAAAAAGTAGAAAAGGTCACTCATGGATCTGCAACCTGTGACTCCGGAGCCACAAGTGGTTCATTTGATTTGTCAAATCAAATGAAACTTCCCCGGGAGGAGGCCCCGGGGAAGACTCAGGACACGCTGGAGGGACTATGTCTCTCGGCTGGCCTGGGAACGCCTCGGGATTCCCCCGGAGGAGCTAGAAGAAGTGGCTGGGGAGAGGGAAGTCTGGGCCTCCCTTCTGAAGCTGCTACCCCCGCGACCCGACCTCGGATAAGCGGAAGAAGATGGATGGATGGATGGATGGATGAAATTGGTGTCAAAATGTATAATCTGGTAGTTTTTGTCACTTTTTAATCAAGTTTAATAGATTAAAACGCCCTAGCCAAATAAATAATCGATCTTTATCACATTGACCATCTGTTTTTATTACGTCAAACACTCAGTGGCCATTTTATTAGGTATAGCTTACTAGTACCGGGTTGGACCCCTTTTGCCTTCAGAATTGCCTTAATCCTTTGCATAGATTCAACAAGGTACTGGAAACATTCCTCAGAGAGTCTGGTCATATTGTCATGACAGCATCACACAGTTGCTCCAGATTTGTCGGCTGCACATCCATGATTCGAATCTCTCATTCCCCCACATCCCAAAGGGGCTCTATTGGATTGAGTTCTGTTAACTGTGGAGGCCATTGAGTTCAGTGAGCTCATCGATGTGTTCAAGAAACCAGTCTGAGATAATTCACATGATTTATGACATGGCGCGTTATCCTGCTGGAAGTAGCCATCAGAAGATGGGTACACTGTGGTCATAAAGGGATGGACATGGTCAGCAACAATACTGAGGTGGCATTGACACGATGCTCATTTAGTACTAATGGACCCAAAGTTTGCCAGGAAAATATCCCCCACACCATTTTACCACCACCAGCCTGAACCGTGGATACAAGGCAGGATGGATCCATGCTTTCATGTTACTGATGGCAAATTCTGACCATACCATCCAAATGTTGCAGCAGAAATCGAGACTCATCAGAACAGGCGACTTTTTTCCAATCTTCTATTGTCCATTTTTGGTGAGCCTGTGCAAACTGCAACCTCAGTTTCCTGTTCTTAGCTGACAGGAGTGGCACCTGGCAGTGATGTGCGGTCAGGAGAGGCAGGTGAGGCAGAGGCACTTGTCATCATGGAAAAATAATATATAATAATAATTTATATTGCTATATTCAGCCTGGTGGTTTGTATTATAAAGTATGTAATTTTTCATTTAGCGTAACCAATTTTGGTTGTTTTTTTTTAAAATCGCAGAATTTTTACAATTTCCCATTCAAAAGATCGGAAGCGCAGCTGGTGAGGCAGCAGTAAGCTGAGTCTCACCTGGGATTGCTCAACCTCTCGCTAACTTTGGTGACTACCATTCGATGAGAGCATGTTCCTCCTGTCTTTACGTCGCCAGTAAAATGGTAAAAAATATTTAATATATTAACTGATTTTCCGTATGTATATAATGTACAGTGTTTTTTGTCACCAACTGTGTGTGCAACGTGTTTCATGTGCAGAAGAGTGATCATAAACGGCAGAGAACAGATTCTAGGTGAGGCAGGCAGTTTTCTTGCCTCATGGCAGGGGGCGCTCATGATCCCAGACATTGGTCTTGTGACTGTTGGAAACCAGGGTTTGGCTCCTTGTGGGGATTTTCTGTTGTCTGCTGCTTCCCTCTTCATGCACTTCATGGTGCCTAGAGGCTGCACTACCTGGAGGGCGTGCCTGCTGACTGGTGTCAGCAGACCTGTGATTAATTACCTCATCATCTAGGAGTATATGAGTGACAGACTGCCAGCACTTCGACGCCTGAGTGCAAGGGCATAAATTTCATCTCATTTTTGGGGGGGACCATAAACAGGAAAATTTCTTAAGAGCAATTTTGGGGGGTCGGCGAAGTTACAGTGAAATGTAATGTGGTTATGGTTTAAAAAGTTTTTAAACCACATTTAAGCCGCAGGACCAAAAATGACTAGTAATGCACATCAAGCATGTTATTCTCAGTAAACAAACTATTGAGAAATAAAAGTAAAATTCAAATGTTGCTTCTATGCAAGTTTTGTTCAGTCTGACTGATCTAATCTCTGCTACACCTTTACAAAAAATTAAGGTTCTAATTAAAAAAGCATTAATGAGTAACTGCTCTTAATTAAAGTCCACTTTAATATTGATTTATTGAAACCCGCTGTTTTCAAGCAGAGTGCCGTATACAAAAAAAGGCAGGCTTTGTCAGGTTAGCTAATAGCAGCAGTAGCTATTATCTACAACAGCGATTAATAATTGCCAAATTAACAGTAGGCCTAAAAAAGTGGTTTTGAGTTGAACGTACTTCAATGGTTGTTCCCTTTGCTGTTGATCATAGCGCAAAATTAATAATACATACATTTCCAAGAGCCAACAGCTTGATTGCAGAGCAATAATGTGATTTTGCTTCAAGAAATGAGTCCTTGGGGAACAGGCTACAGCAGTGGTACAGATTTCATAAAATGCTGAGGACTAGAGCTGCGGAAATTAAGGGATTAGTTGACACTGAATCAGCTGCTCTGGAGACCCCTCCCCCAAAGATGGCCATTGACCAACAGACTGAAATGGTGGAGAAAAATCACAAAAGGAGGAGGTGCCATTCTAGACTCCGAACAATTACGTGGCATTGGCTCCAACCTGAGCAACCTTCAAACAGTATTGAAATGGTAGTATACATAGAAACAAACTTACGCTGGTTTCAGAAATAGTTATTTTATCAATTTTATTGCGACTTTTATGATTATTCAATCATTCAGCTTCATGTTATAACTGCATGGAGGCTGTTTGTTGCGACTTGATATAAAGTGATTCTTCATAAACTTAACCTGGTTTTAATTAAGCTCAGTATGCCAAAGAGACTTTGATATTGTGAGCCTGTTGTTATAACTTGTTCATCATTGTTTTTATCTTCAACATATTTTTGCAGTCTAAGCAAATGAAGTTGAAAGAGGATCAGGAATCAGGATCAGGAATTAGAAAACCTAAAGACTTTCCTGTCTCAGTAAAGGCTCTGGCTCCACCAGATCACCAACCAGTTCTGAGGATGAACCTCCACATCATCTTCATGGTGGAAGGATGTTTTTTTTTTTACCAAGCAGCTGGCCAGTTTTAACAGCAAAAACGGGTGTGTTTCCAACACAAAGTGCTTAATAAACATGATTTAATTTGAAAATAATTGGGCAGAATTTATTCCCCTTGTTAATCTACCATTTCTCTTTCATATATTTTATTCTTTGTTAGTTTTGAGGGCCCTGTGATGGACTGGTGACCTGTACAGGGTGAACCCCGCCTCTCATCTGATGACTGCTGGAGATGGGCACTGCCAGTTCCCTCACCACCCTGCAGGGATCAGCGTGTTTACATCATGGATGGAAAGATTTTAAGGTAGTTTGTCTCTCTTAAGTCCACACTTTAAACAGTTTCATAACTGATTCTATGATATTAGTGACTATTTTTTCTACTTCTAACGTAAACAGGCAAAGAAGACACTCAGAAATGTTTTTCACTCCAGGCATCTGGTCCCAATCATCATCAGTTCTGAAGTATGCTAAAATTTAACATACTTAGTATATTTATTTTTCACTAGGGTACATTTTAGGAGATCCCTATTCTAGTGCCTTATTGCTCACCATTTCAGTCTTATTTGGAGGGACTTATTTGGAGCTGATGATCTTTCTGAGAACAAATTGCCTTAATACTGCTCCAGCACAGGCTTTTCCAAGCAGGCCAAAGGTTGTAACTCCTACCATGTAGCCTACCATGGTAGACTACTTCCTGGAGGACATGGGATGGGAGTCAAAGCTGAGGAGCTCCTTAAACTGCTCTTGCCACCCACCAGCCATCCTCTGAACCACTGCCTGGAATAGTTCCTACTGATTGCTTTTCCAGAGTATAAATATTTTTTGCCAATGCAGCCACAGAAGCCATAGCCCTCCTGTTCGCTCTTTCTAGAACTCCCAAAGCAAACCATAACCTTAAACTTAGCTATCTTTTTAGTTTTATGAGCTAATTTTCATCTGTAGTTCCTGCAGGTTGATGTTATGAAACACAACTAAAGCAAAAGATTTATACAGCTTACAATAACTTGTAAGGAATTTAGTTGTTTTTGCAAACTTCCTCCCCATCATTATCACCAGATTGTGGCTCATTATTGCCATTTATCAGAAGAGATAGTGCTAACATGCACCCATGCTCCACTCCTCCACCCGACCCCATGGACATAAGACAAATCAGTCACACTTCGAAAGCCCCCCCCACATATGAGAATATGATTGCAAAAACAGACTGGCCGAATGCTGCTTGTTTCCTTCTAATTAAAGTGCTGCGCAGCCTCATCCATTCACACAAGAGCTGCAGTGAAATAGTCAAAGCTGGCAAACTCCCAAACTTTGCAGTGTGCAAATTAGCAGTCCTGCGGTGTTTGTTATTCATGGTTTGATGTAACAATTTGTTTATTAAGATGGGCTGCAGGCAGTACTGTGCAGCAAACCTGCTTGTAATTAGATTCCAATTATTTGTCTGTTTCTGATATTGTAAACTGGCACTTACCACATCAGTTAAATTGACACAGTGCACTGCTTGGTTTACTCTGTAATTAAAACGTGTTCTGTTAATTAGATGATGACCACTTTATTCCAGGGCTCTTGTGTTTGGGCTCCTCGGTGGCGTGCTGTTTGGATCATGAGCTGCCAGACGTTTCCCTAATCAGCCCTTGTTTTGTTTCAATTACCACCTGCTGTTCAAAGGCATGCCTCGCTGGCCTCTGCCTCCACATACACACACACACACACGCACACACGCACACACACACACACACACACACACACACACACACACGCCCCTACACACCCCTGCACGCAGACATACACACCCCTACACAACAATATGGCGAGGCCTTCCAGCTGCAACACAATCTCATTTGGGCCTGCTTTCTTCTTTCAGTACCGCTCGGTTTCAAAGAGGAGAAGCAATTAAAAAGGGAACTAAAAGAAGATGAAAGCATAATGGTGCTTATCACATCAGTTAGCAAGGCCAGTGGTAATGATGCTCATTGAGTAAATAGCTTAGATATCTCCTTTGCTTGGAAAAAAAGAGGGTGAAGGTTGGGGGAGATGTTGGATCAATGAGAGGATTACTAAGTTGAGTTGACTTCTAATACAATGGAAGTGCTGGGATGAACTTAAAGGTGAACTTTGTGTTACAACACAAAGGACCAACAGTCTTGGAGGCTCTGTTTCTAAATCAGCAAACTCTGATGCGTTGGTCATCTCTCCTCTCTTTTTAGTTTCTCCTTTCCTTAACCTATCACCTACCATCTACCTCCAATACAACATCAGTGATCTTTAATTGCAGTTACACATTTTACATTATTTCAAGATCAATGTCAAAATCACATCTATAACCTCTTTAGCTTCTCTGATTTAGCATTCATTTATAATATAATCATACCTTATTACTCTTATTATAATCATATGAGTTATTACATTAACTCTCATTACCATCACCAAGAGTCATTCAATATTCTAATTATTTGATATCAAAATTACAGTTATTTGTTTTACTTGTAAGTATCCCCACAAGTGTGTTTTACTCTTATGAGTAAAACAATATTATTACAAGTATTTTACTTGCAGCTGTCCAGCTGTCATATAGTGACAAGGCCTATATGAATTAGTTCATAAATTTGTTTTTCATCAGACTGATTTTAATATCAACCAAGAACAACTGGAGTTAATTAACAACACAGCAGTAGTGGGACGCATCATGAACAGTGATGAGAAGGTGGAACACTTGGTGCAGTGGTGCAGAGACAATAATCTCTGCATCAATGTGAAGACCAAGGTGATGGATTTCAGAAGGGACAAGGATCTGTCTTCATCCCCTATACATCAAAGGAGCAGCTGGGAAGGTGGTCTCCAGCTACAGGTACTTCTGGATGGACTATCACTGTGTGCATATCTAAAGTCACCTGGAGTGCCAACATCTCCGGAAAGCGCCGGGGACTGAGGTCTGTTGGTCAGGAAATCCAGAATCCAGTTTCCCAGTGTGGGACTCAAGAGAGGAGAGCTACTGCACCAGGGTCTGTGGGATGAAGCCTTGGAGGACTGCATTGGAGGCTATCTGTCCAGCACCCTGACATCCACAGACAAATCCAGAAATGTGAGGAACTTCAAACACTGAGTAAAAATAACACGAGATGAAAACTTTTAAAGTTATCTACATTACAGACTGTTATAAAGGACATTATCAGTGTCCTTTATAACTTTTAGGTGTGTCTGTTCTGGAACACCTGATACAAATACTAGCCTTACCTCATCCATTCCATCCAGTACTGCAGAAGCAATGGATGGATCAGCCATTTATTCAGGCCAGGTGTGTGGCAGAAAGGAGACACCAAAAACATGCAGAACAGGCCGACTTGAGGATCAGGATTAAAACGGTGTTTCCCAACCCTGGGCCTCAAGGCACACTACTCTTCATGTTTTAGATGTTTCATTGCTTCAGCCCAGCTCATTTCAATTGATGACTAATCAGTCCAACAGGCATTTGCTGAACTGCAATCATCTGAATCATGTAGATAGTAAAGTTTGCAGATGGCACAGCAGTGGGACACATCATGAACAGTGATGAGTTCAAATGCAGAGAGGAGGTGGAACACCTGGTGCAGTGGTGCAGAGAAAATAACCTCTGTATCAATGTGAAAAGACCAAAGATTCAGATGGGAGAAGGGACAAGGTTCTCTTCAGTCCTGTACACTGGAGGAGCAGCTGTGGAGGTGGTCTCCAGCTACAGGTACCGTGCATATCTCCAGTGCCAACAACTCCCATCTGGTCAGGAAGGCCCACAAACATCTCTACTTTCTCAGGAAGCTCTGAAGAGCTGGACTTCAGGGCTCAGTCCTGAGGAGCTTCTATCACTTTGTGGTGGAGAGTGTGTGATAGTGCATCCCACTATCACCAAATAGAGATAAATCTGTCCTCTCAGCAGCTGCACTGCTGCTGAGAGGACAGAGTTAAAGCTGCACAGAGGACTGTGGGGAGCAGCCTTCCCTTCACCATGGATCTCTACAAATCATGATGCAGGAGGACAGTGCTCCTCATCATGAAGGACTCCATTCATCCTGCACATAGACGGTTCCAGCCGCTTCCCGCAGGCAGGAGGCTGAGGAGCGCTCAGTTTCTTCCCTTCAGTCATCAGACTGTTGAACTCAAACTGCACTTATTTCAGCTACATCTTACTCTTTTAAATTTATTTACTCAATTTATTTAGCCAGACCATTATCTGGGACCTGAATTTGAATTTTGTACCACAAAAGACAACAGCCTGATCCTGAACGTTGACAAGACAAGTCAAGTCAAGTCGAGATGATCGTCGACTTCAAGAAGAACCGGCCCAGCCACGCTCCACTGCTTATCAACAGCTCGGCTGTGGAGGTGGTCAGCAGCACCAAATTCCTGGGGGTGCACATCACAAACGACCTCACCTGGACTGTGAACACCACGTCTCTGGTCAAGAGGGCACAGAAACGTTTGTACTTCCTGCGGAGGATGAGAAGAGCACACCTGCCCCCGCCCATCCTCAAGACATTCTACAGAAGCACCATAGAGAGCATTCTGACCAGCTGCCTCTCTGTGTGGTGTGGAGGCTGCAGCGCCTCCGACTGGAAGAACATGAGGAGAGTGTTGCGGACAGCAGAGAGGATCATCAGGGCCCCCCTTCCCTCCATTCAGGACATTTCATCCCAGCGCTGCATGTCCCAAGGCCGAAACATCATCAGTGACCCCTCACACCCCCACCATGGACTGTTCTCCCTGCTGCCCTCTGGAAAGAGGTTCCGCAGCATCCGGTGCAGGTCCACCAGGTTCCGAAACAGTTTTTTCCCACTTGCCATCAGACTGCTGAACTCTTAACTGGACTGCACTCAAAAACTGGTCTCCACTTCATACCTTGCACATGTACATAGCTAAGTAACTTCCTTTTTACTGTCAGTCCTGCACTTTATATTTTATATTTATATTTATATTCATATTTTATACTGTATTTTATTTTTATTCTGGAGTAACCTCACAACATTGAAAGCTCAAAACACTGTCCTGAGCCGTATGCAACGAAATTTCGTTCTGTATACACCCTGTGCATGCAAAATGACAATAAAGTCAGTCTAAGTCTAAGTCTAAGCAAGCAATTGCGAAAAGGTATGACAATAAAAATCCTTCAGTTGTAAAGGAAGAAACATGTAAAACATGCAGGCCAGGTCCTCTTTAAAATGAAACCTGGATCTCTATGGGGTTTTACCTGGTTACATAAAGGAAATAACTGAACAAAAAATTCCAAATGAAGACATGCATAAGTGAACATATGCATTAGTCAATAAATCAAACAGTTTGAAATAACTTAGGTTTGCTATTAAAAAAAAGCAAATGTCATGTTTGTTCATTTCTACCTTGTGCTACTTACTGTTTAGCTATCTTGTTGGAGAATCATCAGTGTAATATCATTTTCCCTTTGATATCAATAAAGTACTTTGAATTTGAATTTTAAAAAAATAAATAAAATGGGTCCAAAACGTTCAATCATTAGAGCTAATGACTGAAAGTTTTGGATTCTATTTTGCTAACCTTGTTCAGTGAGTATTATGTTTAAACAGTTTTAAGCCCCAAACGATCTGTTTTAGTGACTCTGGCATATGTGAAAACATGGGAGATTTGATTAAATTAAAACTACACAGTTTAAAAGGAACACAGCTGCATTAGAAGCTGATCAGATTAGATCATAATAAAACATTTAGTTCCTTCAAACCAATAATATATAGGTTGTTCTTGCGTGTCAATGCTATAAGAACATAAGTCAGATTTTTTTAAATTAATGTGTCATCAGTGCATTCGGTCCATGTGTTCTGATGTGTTTTTCCATGTGTTTTTAAGGGGATTTCTGACCATTCTTCCAGAAGCACATTTGTGAGTTAGACAAGAAGGCCTGGGCAAGAGTCTCCCCTCTAATTCATCCTAAATGTGTTCTATCGGGTTGAGGTCAGGACTCTGTGCAGGCAGCCAAGTTCACCCACATCAGACTCTTCCCTCCATGTCTTTAAGGACATGTTGGCAAAGAAAGAGCCAGCTCCAAACTGTCCCCAAAAAATTGGGAGCATGGAATTGTCAGAGTTCATTTCTCTAGAACTAACGGGACAAGCCCAGCTCCTAAAAAACAATTCCACACCATCGTACCCCCTCCTTCAAACGATACACTTGGCACAATGCAGTCACAGAAGTACCGTTCTCCTGGCAACCGCCAAACCCAGACGCTTTCATCAGATTGCTAGATGGATGTGCCTCAACTTCTACTGCATCCGACGCTTTGCATCACTTGTATGGCTTGGATGTAATTGCTCCACCATGGAAACCAATTTCTGCACACTGTTCTTGATCTAATCTAAAGCCCGCATGAAGTTTGGAGGTCTGTAGTGACTGACTCTGCAGAAAGTTGGTGACGTCTTAACACTATGTGCTTCAGCATCTGCTGAGCCCGCTCCATCAGTTTACATGACCTACCACTTCATGGCTGAGTTACTGTTGTTTCTATCCATCCATCCATCCATCCATCCATCCATCCATCCATCCATCCATCCATTTTCTTACACTCTTCTCTCGTTGGGGTCAGGAGTGTCTATCTCCAGCTGTCAACGGGTGAGAGGTGGGGTACACCCTGGAAAGGTCGCCAGTTCATCGCAGGGCAATACAGAGACAGACAGGACAAACAACCAGGCACCCCCCCCACACACACACCTAAGGAGAATCTAGTTGTCAGTGTGTTAACAATTAACAGTCATGTTTTTGGACTGTGGGAGGAAGCTTGAGAGGACCCACACATGCACATGCAAACTCCATGCAGAAAGAACCTGAGATGGGAATCAAACCCAAGACCTTCTTGCTGCAAGGCAATAGTGCTACTGTGCATCACCCCCCAAAATACTTCCATTTTATTATAATACAGATGACAGTTGACTGTAGAATATGAAACCCATAGAATAATACAAGATTAACAGTCCCGCCACGACAAATTTAAGATGTGGGATTAATGTATTTAAGACATTTTAAGACCTTAATTTTATTTAAGTGTGCATGGACACCCTGCTTACAGACAAGTTAAGGAGTTTGATTAAGTTTTAGCTTAAATGCAAAGCCCCATGCTTTGCTATCAGATGGTTTCCGAGTGATCAGTGAAAACTGTTTGCAGAAGAACAAAGATGCTCTGACTTCTGTTTCTAGGTAGGAACAGAAAAGGAAAGGAATGCATACATGAATTACTCCTATCATATGAGGGGCCGTTTAGGACAAAAACTATGTTTTGTCTCTCACACACTACTAACGACTCATACACACACAAAAAAATATTAAAATTCCACATACTATTAAAATGTCACACATACATAAAATTTTTCTCACACACACGCAAAATACTAAGATTGCACACATACACTAATAAAATACACACCTAAATTATTTTAGTTTAATTACACTCTTTTTTTTATTGTTAAACTTTTCTAAATAGATGTTGGCGATACTATGTAGGATTGAAGCTGTGTAATAGCCGTGAAATATTAGTGTATATTAATCATATCATATCCATATAGAATAATTATGTTTTGTTATCATTCTTACATAAGTAGTTACCAGTTTGCTTTTCATTCATAGTAAACCTATGAATTCACACCCCAGAGAGGAGGAATTTGTTAAACCGTGTGAAAGACAAAACTTGCTTTTTCCCTAAACCTTGAAGGTGCATCTGTTTCTTATCTTGGGATACTCCTTAAACTGCTTGTGTGTAGACTGTAGTTCTTCCTTGTTTAGAATAGGCCCCCCTTGATTTATTACCTCCACATTCCACTCTTGACTCCCTTCTTTCTCCTGCTTAATAAAAGGCAGGCTCTGCTGCAAGGAATCAGAACGCATGGTAAACACCTTGGAGAAGTGGTTTGCTATGTTTTCTCCTTCTGCAGAAGCTTGGTTGAAAACTCATAAATGTTGTCTGTGATTCTTTCTTTGTATTTAGGTAAACAAAATACCTATCATTTTGGTGCTGTGACCCGGATCTCAACATATCCGTTCGTTGACAGGCGAAGAACGACGCGCTGAACCGTGCACGGCCAGACTTGGAAGCAAAGTCCCGGGAAGTAACTTCTTCGCTGGGCCAGCGCCTAGGTCCGACTTTGTTTGTCAGCAGCGGATTGAAGAGATTCGACTGGACAAGATGAACCGACAGAAACGTGAGTTGATAAGCACTTTTAATTTAGGGTTGAAGTCCCAACAATATAAAATAAATAAAAGGAGGGTTGGAGTCCCATCCGTAATTGGGTTCAAGTCCCAATTTGATTGAAAATAACATCAAATAAGAGACAGGAGCGGGTTTGAGTCCCCTCCTTTTTGGAGTCGGCAGGATGTTTTGTGTGTGTGTGCGTGTGTGGGTTGGTGTGTGTGTGAATGATGCTTAATTCTCTGATAAACTTTCTGTCATTGGAATTAGAATCCAAAGTGAAGAACCAGGTCAAAATTAGTTTAACCTAGAAGACTTCTTCTTCAAAGTACACTAAGTGCTCACTTGGAGTACTTTCTTTGAAGAAAAGCACAAAATGTTTATATTAAGCTAAATCGCAGAGTACTAAAATTATGGGAATATAGTGGATGGTTTTGTAGCATTTCTACACCTTCAAAGAAAGAAAGTCAGTGGAGAGACGTCTCACTGAGATAAATGTATATATATATATATATATATATATATATATAATATATATGTGTGTATGTGTATCAATATACTGTCTGTATATAGGAACGACTATTTTGCATGCTCAAAGTGGAATCATGAGTTTCCTAAAAAGGGAAGTTTAAGTGTAAATGAATTTTAACAGGTGCAAAAACAACTTGATGAGAAGTGAAATGAAACAATAAAAAAAAGAACATTTTTCTCAGAGAACAATGTTTTTTAATGTATTGATTACTGGGTAGAACAATTACAAAAGTTTAAAACACCAACTTGGTGCTATGATCCTTATTGGCTGTATGTCTGGAGGGGTCAGCGAACAGAGTTTGCTACCGACCTGGACTTTATCCAGCCTCATATCTCACTTAAGTTCCAAAATTAAAGGAGGGCTGTTCGCTGGCTTCACAGCCTCAGCATTAAGGATCAACAAACTTAAAGTAATTCATTGGTCTCTGATAAGATGCTCACTCAGACTAAGTTAACTTAAACTTAAATTAACTTACATTCTACATTTTAAAATCTAACATGGCAAGGGGATAAAAGAGACTACGGGTTTTAACATGTTTCATGTTTATATGTGTTCTAAATGATTTATAACTATAAAATATAAACAATGTAATAAGTGGCTAAAACTATACAATCAAAAAAGAGAAAAGATATATGAAATATATATATTTAAAAATAAAAAACACAGAAAGAAAGACAAACCCTAATCAACTTCTGTTTGCTTCTTTCCTTTTCCTCTGTCTGAGCCTCACTGCGGTGCATCTGACCTCTGACCTCAACTCAAACCTGTCCTGCCATGGATCAGATGAAGTCCCTCCTTCATCACTAGCTAATGACGGCAATCAAGAAGACAAAGAAGAGTTCTATAACCTCCAGACACTAAAGTATCTGCTGATTTTAATTCCTTGACACCTGGGAACTGCCATTCAGCAAACTACTGCATGGTGTCTGCTGGACATTGGACTGAAACTACATTCCTGTGTTTGGATGCAACTGAACTCTTACAACCTCCGCTGATCTACTCCCTGACAGAGCGGAGAATGGAAGAATGATGTGCTTCAGAGACGAAGACAACAAATGGAACTATTTGATGCTTGTTTCATTTGTGGACAAGATGGACATTGACTGAGGGACAGTCTGGACAGCTCAAAGATCCAACATCAGAGACGGGGGGCTGGAGGAGAGAGAGGGGGGAGGATTACGCTGCAGCGACGCCAGCACCAGGAGGAAGAGGGAGAAGTGAGACAGAAAGAACATCCAAAGATAAGTGTATCACACACACAGCTGTTATACTATTGCAATGAAGACGTGCTTGCTTACTAACCCTGTTCCAGAAAATAAAGTCTTAGAGGCTTTTATGTTCAATGATAGACAAATTATTTCAGTTTGTCCCTGTTAACTCTGAGTCCTGAACAGCAGGACCACTGCTAAGGATCCTCTTTGGGTCCACGAGCCATAGGTTGGGAAACCTGAAGGGAAGACTGCAATCACTAAAAGTTCAGCAAGGAACTAACAAACACTTATGCCTCTGAATTACATCAACTAAAAATGATCAAAGAGTCTAAGCTAATAATGATTTGCAAAAGCTTTCTTTTCCTTTTTAAAAGAACTATCCTGGTAATACATGCTAGTTTGGAATTAAATTAAATATCTCCAAGTGTTGAAAATAATTGATACTGCAGTGTTTATATACCATAAAGTATTCATTGCATTTAAACTGAACAATTAATTTAGAATTTAATTCTATAAATGAATTTACATTTTATTAAAATGGGTGAAGTGTTCTAGCAACAGGAAGTCCAGTTACTGCTGGTTTCTAACACATGTCTGAGATAGATCTTTTAAAATGTGCACGTTACCTAAAACAGGATCCTGACAACTAAAGATAAATATTAACACATTAAAAATGTTGTTACTCCTCCATGGGCTGCCACCTTATCGTGGTGGAGGGGTTTGAGTGCCCCAATGATCCTAGGAGCTATGCTGTCTGGGGCTTCATGCCCCTGGTAGGGTCACCCAAGGCAGACAGGTCCTAGGTGAGGGACCAGACAAAGTGCAGCCCGAAGACCCCAATGATGAAGGAAAACCTTGGACTTGGTGTTCCCTCGCCCGGACGCGGGTCACCGGGGCCCCACTCTGGAGCCAGGCCTGGAGGGGGGGCACGATGGCGAGCGTCTGGTGGCCGGGCTTTTACCCATGGAGCCCGGCCGGGCTCAGCCCGAAGAGGAAAAATGGGCCCCCCCTCCCATGGGCCCACCACCCGTGGGAGGGGCCAAAGGGGTCGGGTGCACTGTGTGATGGGTGGCGGCCAAGGGAGGGGACCCTGGCGGTCCGATCCTCGGTTGCAGAAACTGGCTCTTGGGACGTGGAATGTCACCTCTCTGGTGGGGAAGGAGCCGGAGCTAGTGCGTGAGGTCGAGAGGTTCCGGGTAGAAATAGTCGGTCTCACCTCGACGCATGGCTCTGGTTCTGGAACCAGTCTCCTTGAGAGGGGCTGGACATACTTCCACTCTGGAGTTGCCCAGGGAGAGAGACATCGGGCAGGAGTGGGCATACTTGTTGCTCCCCATCTCGGCGCCTGTACGTTGGGGTTTACCCCGGTGAACGAGAGGGTAGCATCCCTCCGCCTACGGGTGGGGGGACGGGTTCTGACTGTCGTTTGTGCTTACGGGCCGAACGACAGTTCAGATTACCGACCCTTTTTGGAGTCCTTAGAGGGGGTACTGGAGAGTGCTCCTCCTGGGGACTCCCTTGTTCTGCTGGGGGACTTCAACGCTCACGTGGGCAACGACAGTGAGACCTGGAGGGGCGTGGTTGGGAGGAATGGCCCGCCCGACCTGAACTCGAGCAGTGTTCTGTTGCTGGACTTCTGTGCTCGCCATGGATTGTCCATAACAAACACCATGTTCAAGCATAAGGGTGTCCATATGTGCACTTGGCACCGGGACACCCAAGGCCGCAGTTCGATGATCGACTTTGTCATCGTTTCATTGGATCTGCGGCCGTATGTCTTGGACACTCGGGTGAAGAGAGGTGCGGAGCTGTCCACTGATCACTACCTGGTGGTGAGTTGGCTCCGGTGGTGGGGGTGAAAGCCGGTCAGACCTGGCAGGCCCAAACGTGTTGTGAGGGTCTGCTGGGAACGTCTGGCGGAATCCCCTGTGAGACGGAGCTTTAACTTCCATCTCCGGCAAAACTTCGAACACGTCCCGGGGGAGGTGGGGGACATGGAGTCTGAGTGGACCGTGTTCCGTGCCTCCATTGTCGAGGCGGCCGATCGGAGCTGTTGCCGCAAGGTTGTCGGTGCCTGTCTCGGCGGCAACCCTCGAACCCGTTGGTGGACACCTTCGGTGAGGGATGCCGTCAGGCTGAAGAAGGAGTCCTATCGGGCCTTTTTGGCCTGTGGGACTCCGGAAGCAGCTGATGGGTACCGGCGGGCGAAGCGGCATGCGGCTCGGGCGGTTGCTGAGGCAAAAACTCGGGCGTGGGAGGAGTTTGGAGAGGCCATGGAGAAAGACTTCCGCACGGCTTCGAGGCGATTCTGGTCCACCATCCGGTGTCTCAGGGGGGGGGAAGCGGTGCAACACCAACACTGTTTATAGTGGGGATGGTGTGCTGCTGACCTCTACTCGGGACGTTGTGGGCCGGTGGGCAGAGTACTTCGAAGACCTCCTCAATCCCACCAACATGCCTTCCACTGAGGAAGCGGAGCCTGGGGACTCTGGGTTGGGCTCTCCAATCTCTGGGGGCGAGGTCGCCGAGGTGGTTAAAAAGCTCCTCGGTGGCAAGGCCCCGGGGGTGGATGAGATCCGCCCGGAGTTCCTTAAGGCTCTGGATGTTGCAGGGTTGTGTTGGTTGACGCGACTCTGCAATATCGCATGGACATTGGGGGCAGTTCCCCTGGATTGGCAGACTGGGGTGGTGGTCCCCCTGTTCAAAAAGGGGGACCGGAGGGTGTGCTCCAATTATAGAGGGGTCACACTCTTAAGCCTCCCTGGCAAGGTCTATTCAGGGGTCCTGGAGAGAAGGGTCCGTCGGATAGTCGAACCTCGGATTCAGGAAGAGCAGTGTGGTTTTCGTCCTGGTCGTGGAACACTGGACCAGCTCTACATGGACCTCAGCAGGGTCCTGGAGGGTGCATGGGAGTTCGCCCAACCAGTCTACATGTGTTTTGTGGACTTGGAGAAGGCGTTCGACCGTGTCCCTCGGGGAGCCCTGTGGGGGGTTCTCCGGGAGTATGGGGTACCGGGCCCTTTGATACGGGCTGTCAGGTCCCTGTATGACCGGTGTCAGAGTCTGGTCCGCATTGCCGGCAGTAAGTCGGGCTCGTTTCCGGTGAGAGTTGGACTCCACCAGGGCTGCCCTTTGTCACCGATTCTGTTCATTACTTTCATGGACAGAATTTCTAGGCGCAGCCAAGGTGTTGAGGGGATTCGATTTGGTGGCCTTAGGATCTCGTCTCTGCTTTTTGCAGACGATGTGGTCCTACTGGCCTCATCAGGTCATGATCTGCAGCTCTCGCTGGAGCGGTTCGCAGTCGAGTGTGAAGCGGCCGGGATGGGGATCAGTGCCTCCAAATCCGAGGCCATGGTCTTGAGTCGGAAAAGGGTAGAGTGCCTTCTCCGGGTCGAGGGGGGTGTCCTGCCCCAGGTGGAGGAGTTCAAGTATCTCGGGATCTTGTTCACGAATGAGGGAAGAAGGGAGCGGGGGATCGACAGGCGGATTGGCGCAGCGTCTGCTGTCAAGCGGGCGCTGTACCGGTCCGTCGTGGTGAAGAGAGAGCTGAGCAAAAAGTGAAGCTCTCGATTTACCGGTCGATCTACGTTCCCACCCTCATCTATGGTCATGAGTTTTGGGTCATGACCGAAAGAACGAGATCGCGGATACAAGCGGCCGAAATGGGTTTTCTCCGTAGGGTGGCTGGGCTCTCCCTTAGAGATAGGGTGAGAAGCTCAGTCATCCGGGAGGGACTCAGAGTAGAGCCGCTGCTCCTTCACATCGAGAGGAGCCAGTTGAGGTGGCTTGGGCATCTGGTCAGGATGCCTCCTGGACGCCTCCCTGGTGAGGTGTTCCGGGCACGTCCCACCGGGAGGAGGCCCCGGGGAAGACCCAGGACACGCTGGAGAGACTATGTCTCTCGGCTGGCCTGGGAACGCCTCGGGATTCCCCCGGAAGAGCTGGAAGAAGTGGCCGGGGAGAGGGAAGTCTGGGCCTCCCTTCTGAAGCTGCTACCCCCGCGACCCGACCTCGGATAAGCGGAAGAAGATGGATGGATGGATGAAAACAAATATTGGAAAATTCTTAAGCTTCAGAAAATTTTATAACTTGAGCACGGAAAAACAATGAAAACAGACTGAAAATTTGTGACTGACTGAAAATCTGATCGATTTTTCTGTTTCTGTTTTTGTCGCTTTGCGTTGATGAAAATGAGTGTGATTATGAGAATAAACAAACTGTATTTAAGAACTGAGTAACTGATCAAGTTACTAAGTATTTATTATTAGTAGTAATAATAATAATAATAATAATAATAACAATAATATAATAATAATAATAACAAACATTTTGTCAGCTGTTTAAAATGCAAGGTCAAAAGAAACTTTGACATTTTAAGTAACTGGTTACTCCAAACTGATGAGTGTGAATAAGAGTAATATTTTCTAGACTAAAGTTTCAAACATTTTATCTAGGTTTGATTGATTGTTGATCATTAAATTCATAAAGAAATATTGAATTAGAGGATTTGAGATTTTGGTTTAATTTCAGGATGGTCATTTTTGTATAAAAAGAGTAAAAAAACAATGTTCTGCAGAAGAGCCAACTCTGGGTTGTGCCATCTGTCAGGAGTAAAACAGAAGAAGTGTTCCACCTTGATGAATCTAACAACATTCACATGTAATATCTCTAATAAATTGCCTCTTTGCTAACAGCTCTCCTACAAACAATATAACTGCCAGCTAAAAGTAGCAGTCTGTAAGTGTGCAGTGCACACCACAGGAAAGGATGAGGTTTTATAATGAAAACGGGTCAGCTGATCAAATGTTAAATAAAAGAAGCAGCAAAGCAACAGGATAACATAGAACTGGAAACTTCCTAAAATAAGATGAAAAAGAACAAATTATAGATAAAATTGTTCTAGCTGACATGCAGGATAATGCTCCAACAGCAAGGAAACAAAAGAGGACAATTAAAGGGGTAAAACTGAATGATGATCAAAATTTTCAAGTGAATAGACAAACCTATTCTACCAAAATCCCTGTAAGGCAGCTGCAATTTTGACACATGGATATTGGTCAATGTGTCAACAGGGAGGAAAATTACTATCTTACTACCAAATATGGATTAAAATTATGTATTAAAAATTAAATTCCTACTTAAAAATTTTTGTACTGCATCTATGTTAAAAACAATCCTCAAGGAAACATGAGGCCAAAAAGAGGAAGTTTCCCAAAACTAGTAGAGAAACAGGGGAGACTGTGGGAGGGTACTAGCAGAGAAACTATCATCCTATCATTTCAGGAACACAATGACCTGCGCAGTTCGGTGGACACATTGTGGCTGCGCTGCATTTGATAGTCTGTCATACAATGTATTAATACGCAAAATAGAGCTGCAGTGATCTGTATTTGTCTGTATTTAATTTAATTCCAATAAAAACTTGTTTCCCCTGTCTGATACTGTTTTATTCTTACAAACACCTTTGTATTTAAAATATTTTTTAACTGGTAGGATATTCTAGTAAAATGATTAGTGCATACATCTATAGCTTTTCATTTTAAACGGGTAGAATATTCAGATAATATTAGTAGTATAATTTTAGTAGTATATATGTGGAATTTTAGTCTTGTGTGTGTGCAAGAGAGAAAACAAAATGCATGCACGTGCAATATTAGTTTATATGTGCAGTCTTAATCTTTTATGTATGCGTGAGAAAGAAAAATTGTATGCGCTTGTGATATTTTAATAGTGTATATGCGCAATTTTAGTATTTTGTGTATGAGTCTTTAGTAGTGTATGTGAGACAAAACATAGCCAACGGCCCCTCATACTATCAAGTGCCACACATCTTCACTAATTCCAGGGCTCTACCTCAACATGGGGTTTCATCTTAGCAGGGGAAACGTATACAGACAAATTTTTCCTCAGTGTGTGCATAAACAGGATACTGTGCCTGGAAAATCCTTTCCCACACAGGAGCAAAACTCAAGTTGATTCAAAAAAAAAAAAAAGCCAAATACTCTTCATGACAACATCCACATCCTAGCACCAGACACTAGGACGAGTGTCCAGATAAGCAATTTATTTGCCTTAGTACCAACTAACAAGACAAATAAATGATGATAAAGTATGTGAGAAATTTGCTGAAATTAGAAGTTTATTTCAAAAAACATTTCTGTCATAGTCCGTATTCAGGCCTAAATGCAAAATTGAAACTATTGTATTAACATTCTGCCAATAAAGCCAGATTTTTCATTGTGGGATCAGTTTTTACTTATTGTATAAGAATTTCTCGTCCCATATTTCAGCCATCTTTATGGAGCAAGGAGGACCCAAATATTAGAGGTCAGTGTGAAAGTTTTTCTGGTTCCTACAGACTGAAGCAAGTAAAAACTTGAACACAAAGCACAAACACAATAACAACCACGTTACTTGATCCCACATGTTTGTGCTCACTTTAGCTTTATAGGATGGGATCAGTTTGTGATCACGTTCATGAAAACAACATGGATATAAAAGAACCGGCGTTTTCTGTGAAATATTACCCACAGAAAAAATGCTTGGGATTTTATATCTTTTACGTTCAATCTTGTCCTCTCACAGGTCTTTTTTAATAACACACTTGACATTTATATTTTCCAGCAAGAAGCTAAGCAAGAAACGATTTATGTCACCAAAAGCTTTTTAACAAATCAATGCAACTATTTGTAATTGCTTGTCTCATAAGATTAAAAGTGCTTAGACTTGATCTCTGTCTTCTGTTTAGTGGCTAATGTGACCTCACACCTCTGTCATTAAAAAATAAAAAATCCTCATGTCAACATAAGCTTCCAGCTTCGTGTTGAATTTCTGGGATTTTAATGCAGTTACAATTTACAGCTTATCAAAGGCAGTTACCTAAACTGCTGTTCGGGAAAGATAGTTAAACTGTCTTTTTAAAACTGCAAGGTTGTCGGTGCCTGTCGCGGCGGCAACCCTCGAACCCGTTGGTGGACACCTTCGGTGAGGGATGCCGTCAGGCTGAAGAAGGATTCCTATCGGGCCTTTTTGGCCCGTGGGACTCCGGAAGCAGCTGATGGGTACTGGTGGGCAAAGCGGCATGCGGCTCGGGTGGTTGCTGAGGCAAAAACTCGGGCGTGGGAGGAGTTTGGGGAGGCCATGGAGAAAGACTTCCGTACGGATTCGAGGCAATTCTGGTCCACCATCCGGCATCTCGGGGGGGGGTGGGGTGGCGTCTCAGCAGTACGGCACCAACACTGTTTATAGAGGGGATGGTGTGCTGCTGACCTCTACTCGGGACATTGTGGGCCGGTGGGCAGAATACTTCGAAGACCTCCTCAATCCCAAAAACATGCCTTCCATTGAGGAAGCTGAGCCTGGGGACTCTGGGTTTGGCTCTCCAATCTCTGGGGACGAGGTCACCGAGGTGGTTAAAAAGCTCCTCGGTTGCAATGCCCCGGGGGTGGATGATTTCCGCCCGGAATTCCTTAAGGCTCTGGATGTTGTAGGGTTGTGTTGGCTGACGTGACTCTGCAATATCGCATGGACATTGGGGGCAGTTCCCCTGGATTGGCAGACTGGGGTGGTGGTCCCCCTGTTCAAAAAGGGGGACCGGAGGGCGTGCTCCAATTATAGAGGGGTCACACTCTTAAGCCTCCCTGGCAAGGTCTATTCAGGGGTCCTGGAGAGGAGGGTCCGTCGGATAGTCTAACCTCGGATTCAGGAAGAGCAGCTTGGTTTTTGTCCTGGTTGTGGAACACTGGACCAGCTCTACATCCTCGGCAGGGTCCTGAAGGGTGCATGGGAGTTCACCCAACCAGTCTACATGTGTTTTGTGGACTTGGAGAAGGCGTTCGACCGTGTTCCTCGGGGAGCTTTGTGGGGAGTTCTCTGGGAGTGTGGGGTACCGGGCCCTTTGATACGGGCTGTCAGGTCCCTGTATGACCGGTGTCAGAGTCTGGTCCGCATTGCTGGCAGTAAGTTGGGCTCGTTTCTGGTGAGAGTTGGACTCCGCCATGGCTGCCCTTTGTCACCGATTCTGTTCATCACTTTCATGGACAGAATTTCTAGGCGAAGTCAAGGTGTTGAGGGGATCTGATTTGGTGGCCTTAGGATCTCATCTCTGCTTTTTGCAGACAATGTGGTCCTTTTGGCTTTATCAGGTCATGATCTGCAGCGCTCGCTGGAGCGGTTAGCAGCCAAGTGTGAAGCGGCCGGGATGAGGATCAGTGCCTCCAAATCCGAGGCCATGGTCTTGAGCCAGAAAAGGGTAGAGTGCCTTCTCCGGGTCAGGGGGGTGTCCTGCCCCAAGTGGAGGAGTTTAAGTATCTTGGGATCTTGTTCACGAATGGGGGAAGAAGGGAGCGGGAGATCGACAGGCGGATTGGCGCAGCGTCTGCCATCAAGCGGGTGCTTGATGGCCGTCGTAGTGAAGAGAGAGCTGAGCCAAAAAGCGAAGCTCTCGATTTACCGATCTACGTTCCCACTCTCATCTATGGTCATGAGCTTTGGGTCGTGACCGAAAGAACGAGATCGCGGATACAAGCGGCCGAAATGGGTTTTCTCCGTAGGGTGTCTGGGCACTCCCTTAGAGACAGGGTGAGAAGCTCAGTCATCTGGGAGGGACTCAGAGTAGAGCCACTGCTCCTTCACATCAAGAGGAGCCAGTTGAGGTGGCTTGGGCATCTGGTCAGGATGCCTCCCTGGTGAGGTGTTCCGGGCACGTCCCACCGGGAGGAGGCCCCAGGGAAGACCCAGGACACGCTGGAGGGACTATGTCTCTCAGCTGGCCTGGGAACGCCTCGGGATTCCCCCAGAAGAGCTGGGAGAAGTGGCCGGGGAGAGGGAAGTCTGGGCCTCCCTTCTGAAACTGCTAACCCCGCGACCCGACCTCGGATAAGCGGAAGAAGATGGATGGATGGATGGAATTTAAGGACTTTTAGGCTTAGAGAAGCAACAAACACAAAGCTACATAGAAGGGAAAAAATTTTGAACAAAACAGAATTGAGTGGACTTTATGGTCAGAACTTTAAATTGTTGTTACCTTATGTCTGTTATTTAAAAAATATATATTTTTAAAGTACCTACAAATACATTTACTACGTTGTACTACGTCCACTTAGTCTGAAGATTTAGGGAAAAATCTAATTCTTCTGGGTTCAAGTTCAAAGATTGAGAACCAGTTGATATGGTAATTGACAGGACTAGCTGCTGCCAGTACAAGTTAAACAATTGCTTTGTAAAGTTTTTTTTTCAGTTGAGTTTCAGAAGGGGGTCATATTGAACTTTGAGATCAGAGTGAGAAACTTACAACATTCTCATTGTCTGACTTATGGAATCTTTCAGTTAATTTTTAACTTCAAACCTGGGAGATTTTAATTTCCAAAATTTAACCCATATTTGTACTGCATTGTACAACAAACTACTAAGTGCATTCTTTTTCTCCTTTTCTATGATTTGTCAATTTTTTATAATATTACATATTCATCTGTTGGAATGCAGCAGAAAAACATCAGTATTTTTTGTAATTTAATACAGCATTCATGGACAATATCACAGCTTTTCCTAATATTATGGCCCCTTACTTAAAATGTGACAAAATGCAAATAGATTAAAGCTGGCTGCTAAGGTATTCACACCGCTTGTTTCAAGTAAACTTTGTTTTACCATTGAACTTTGTTATTTCAACTAAACGTTTCAACATTTAATTGAAACAAATTACGCTTCAGGTTTGGCAACAGCTAAGAATGAAAAGGCGATGCCATATCAAAATGTGAAGGCAGTGTAAAAGTTCTTCTTATTAATTAGACTCAAACAGGACTTAAAAATCAACCAAAGCAAACCAGGAGGCATAATTTCAACAACCAGCATTTTATTGCATGTTTAGAATGCTCACGTCAGTCATTGCCACTGACTACAACAAAGTGGCCTACGTCCAACAGACAAGGAATGATGAGTTTACAGACTCATGGAAGTGATGAATAATCATATTTCTCTGTTTAAAAAAAGCATATGAGAGGGGAAAAGCAAAAAAGAAAAACTACACAAAATGTCTAAAAAAAAAAGAAACCAAGAATAGAAACTGAACACCTTCTTCAGGATGAGGACACCACAACAGTTCCTGGGTTAGTGCTCACAACCACACCTCTCCTTGCTCCTGCGCTTCTCTTTCTTTAAAGAAACAAAAGCGTGATGTGAGAACTGGAGAAATGTGGGGGGACGGAATGATGGCAGGTTGGATGTTGGTGAAGGATGAAGTGATGACATTTTTAGTAGGGGTGTGTGTGTGCGTGTGCATGTGTGTGAGAGAGATATTTAGAGGATGGACTGTTAGCAGGGCGTTTGTAAATCCTGTGACATGCCTGCTGTGCTTGGAGTTTGACTCTGGCAATGACCAGATTAGGGAAATTGAATGAAAAAAAATTTGCTTAATCAACACGACATGAGCGAGAAAACATATTTGATGTGTGAGGGCTGAAAAAGAAACATGAAAAAAAAAAAGTTGTTAATATGTTTTACACCTTGGCACTGCATATTTTTCTTACTTTTTTTTTCTAATAATTTCATAGAAAATATCATTAGATAGTGCACCCTTAATAGTAATGATATGACCTTCCCCACAAAATCTCTGTGACCCTGGGTTTAGTCATGCAATGTACCTCCGCCTTGGAGCGGAAACACGCCTTCTCTAACATACGGCCCACAGAAGGCAGTGGTTGGACCGTTGAACGGAAGTATAAAAAACAGCTCAACACAAACAGGGAAGGAAAACTGTACAAAATGCTCAGGTCAGTGACAGAGAAAAAAATCTGTTTTTCTACAATATACAATTTGAAAATCCAAAATCTGGCCCATTCCCACCCACAAGGATTTTTTTCCCCTTTCATTTTGATGTAAAGCAAGGATTACTACATAACACATTTGCAGCAATCTCCTATTCTGACACATACAGCAGTTTTTTTTCTATTTCGTACTTGATGCAAAAGCAGACGAACGAATGTGACCTCAGAGAGAGAAAAGCAAAACTTGAATTTTGAACTCCCTTCAAACAGACCCATCAGCCCAGAGAGGAAAAATCACTGGACAGGGGAGACACCGCCACACGCAGCTGGGTGATGTACTTCACATTAAATCATGGTTTTAAAAAGTTCAAAGAAAAAGAAGCTCTGATTTCTGTCCTTTTTACTTCGTTTCTCTATACATGCAAGCCGCACAGCTAAGCGAGGCTGAGTAAAATGTTTATTTTTCTCGCCAAACCTAATCGCTCCCTGTAGGTTTGAGCCGAGGTATGCATCCTAACTGTTTTCTCATGCTGTTATCTTTAGTAATGTTGAGCTACACATGCTGAGAGTGATCTAATCTACCAGTGCTTCCTTTTACCCCTCCCCCCTTCGTTACGAATACCAAACAAACTTGGAGTCCGAAGGCCGAGGTTCTGTGGATCAGCTCGGCCCCATTCTCACGATCCCAGCCCGGCTGGAAGCGACCCGGTCGTCCCACAGCTGCCTGGATATTAAATATGTCTTCTGGAAAACCACAGATCAACTTTCTTCAGGTTTTTTCAGTTAATGAGGACAAAAAGCAATAACTGCCATAAAAGTACCTTGTACCCAGCTTATTAGTTGACAGGAGTGTTTTTTTAATATAAAAAGCAGTAAGTTGACAAAAACTAAACAATCATAAAGTCTTGACCAAAAAATCCAAAACAAAATTTAAAAAAGGTGAGAGTGATACACAATCATTTTAAAGGATACGAACATAGGAAAGAATAAAAGAAGAGAATCATGGTATGGTCCAGCTGAAGCACATGAATTTGTTCACATTGTTTTTCCATGGACCAAAATACTTTTTGTTCCCACATAATTGGCTCCAAAGACAAAAGATTTCTCTGTTTTGGTCATCATGTAGTCAAGCCTACCAGCTCCTCCCATTCACTTTTGGACTGCAAAGCGTTACCGCAGCTCTCCTGTTTGAATCAACCCCCTTTGGTTTAAACTAATAAGAATAAAAAAAGAGTGAAAACACCACTTTGAGAAGTGTTTTGTTTTGATTTCGTAGGCTGGCAGAATGAATGGCGAATATTTGGCCGTATTTGATATTGCATCAAACGAGGCATGGGCTGGTGTGAGATATAATGGTGTGAAGCTACCACCATATCCTGGAACTTAAAAAATGCCTAATGTCATACATTTTTTGCCTGTCATTTAAAATGGAAAACTAAAAATATTTACAACATCAAATATTTCCAAATAGCTGAATTTGTCTTTTGCGCGACATCACCTTTGTTCTGCATTTCATTAAAATAACTTTACACCATTTGAATGTTACGACGGAAACATAATTTGCTTTTAAAAACCTCAGTATATGTTGAAACCAGCAACCTGCCCATGCCTACATGGAAAACACAACATTTACTTTGTAGTTTATCTTTGGTAGTCACATGACAAGATATCAAAACACACTGACACAAAAAAAGCCAGAGGTGACCCAAAATAAACCTAAAACTAAGAATAAATAAAAGATCTAAAGTGGTTCATTGCAGTCTTGAAATTAACAATTTGTCTATATGTCTAATTTACACGGATGAAATTTATTTTTGCTGCGTCACAAATCCACTAATTCTCATTTCTGGGGGCTGAACAGAGAGTCATCGGTGTACAGCTTTATATTTGCTGTCAGATGCTGGAATGTGAAACATTCACCGACGTCGGGATCATTACTCTCCGTGTTCCATCTGAGGTTGCGTATTATTAACGCTCGAGACTAGTCGTGCACGTGATATGTAAAAACAATGGGAAACAGGCGCGTGAAACACTTGCACAGGGGGAAGCAGACGCATTTGATTAACAACAGCGGCTGTGTTCAGAAATCACAATTAGTTGGTCTATATCATTATCTTTGCCAGTGCACACCTGACATTTTCATCATTTTCATTTGGCTTAAAAAGAAGAGAAAAAGAAAAAAAAGACACCTTGTAAGTGATCAAAAATTGTGTTGCAGCTCAGCACAATGTGCTATGAGGGGCAGTTTTAAAGAATAATTTCATAAGGATAAATCATAACCTGCATGATTTCTCTGTCATTCATTCGCATCTTAAATTAAACTTCATTGAAGCATGGAGAGAGCCTTCATTACGAGTAGTGCATTGCTGATGGACTTCACAAGCAGGAGGGACAGAGACGCAGAGGAGGGCAGCTTTTCTTCTTCTGTTCTTTTCTTTTTTTATGTTGTTTGGAAAGAAACTGGAATAAATGACAGAAAAATACTACTTGGTATCTACCATTCTGCTTAATGTGTGTAGATTTTTTCTTTTTTTAAAGAACAGCATGAGAGGAAATTAAAAACATTCATCATCAAGTGGCGACCGCACAGAATCTCCACAGCACGGGCATGAGGTCTGATCAGTTTCAAAAAATAATCACAAATAAAGATGCAATATGTGAAACAGCATTGAATAAATTGACATTTTAGAACCCTTCCTCTTAAAACCAACAAAGGACCCTCCCACCTCCCAAAGAAAGAAAAAGGTCCCTCCCATTTTTGATGGAATTAAACATGATGAAGGCAGTGACAATGAACTCATTCGCTCTCCTTCACACACACACACACACACGCACGTGGGTGCACGCCCACACACACACACACACACACACGACCCTACACCGTGTAAATAAATGTCTTGTCTTTATCTCTCTCTCTTCAGTTTATGGTCACATGTGTTTCTGAGAGTAGGGTGGCAGAGTGTGGTGGTGGGAGGAGGGGAGTACAGAGACCCTCTCGCAGTCCGCTGAGTGCAGTCCGTCATGGCTGCCCAGCGAGGGTTTGACCTCAAACACTTTCGTCCCCGCCCCCTCCCCGGTACCAAGCCGATCCATCCACAACATTTGTCTTCACTTTTTAAGAAGTTACTGAAGACAAAAGGTAGAAAGCAATCTGAACTCAAAAGACACCCCCCTCCATTTTTCCCACATTTTTACTTTCTTGCTATGTTTTGTAATGGCACTAAAACGTCAGTCTGCTTGGAGAGACACTTGAGAGACTGAAGTCCAGCATTTCCGTCTTCCAGAAGGTCCGCACCCGTCCCTGGCCTTACAGCATGTCATTATGGCCCACGTCATCATCGTAATCTCTGTGGTGGTCGAAGTCCGGACTGTGATTGGCGGTTGTGACCAGGGAGAGGGGTCCGTCGTGGTCTTCAGGGTCCAGTGGTTCCTCCTTAACGCTGATGTGATGCCTACCGGAGAGGTAGGAGGAGAGTAGTGAAAGTGGTTAGTGTCTGACACACAGTCTAATGGTTATTATGCCATATTGAGTTTAGAATTTGTTAGAAACATTTCCAAGGTAAGTAAGAAACACTTTTGCTTTGTAAAAGGACAAAAATGGATTCGTTTTAACATTGATTTCTTGTTGAAATAACAACTTATCTTTGATTTACCATGTCACATTTTACCCATCAGTATTTTAACTGATTTTATGAGGGCCATTTGATTTAATTTGGGAACACTAGAAAACTTTAAATTCAGATTGAACTAGACTTACATTTAACACCTAACCAAGCACTAATGCCTTCTTTTCCACAGACACTTTGTTATGCTATTTTGTCTACTTCCATTGTAAAAGTGGAAATGAAACTGACCTGTACTGTGCTGTTCCTGGGCTGGTACGGGTACCATTCCACAATGGTACGATATGGTTAAAATGGAGCTACTTATGTCACACAACACAGTCCATTGACTGGGTGACAAAAAAACATCACTGCTTTTGACAATCACGAGAAATACTAGTACATCACATTTGTCGGTGCATTAGTATGACACCTCATTGGGAGGCCCAGTGAGAAATGCTATATGGAATACGCCGGACCAGAAATTAGCATAAAGAACTTCACTAATCCAATGGAAACAATGAATATAACAGCCACTTTTGTATTTTTATGTAGCCATGTTCGCAAACTAAAAAATCTGCATGTAGTCTAGTATTTTACAACCTTTATTTGACCTTTCATGAAAGAGATGGGTTCTTCGTGTCACAGAAAAGCAAAATACTTTGTGAAGATGCTGACTGCAGCATCTTTTCTAGAGATTCTCAATATTAGGTGGACTGAGAACCGTACGTGTTAGGCTGAAAGGCCACTCAGGCATTTACCAAATAAAAATAAAAAAGTGAATGCATTCAGGGAAGAGGCGTGGGTTATTTTTGACATTTAGCAAATAGAAATAATTCTGGTAATTATTTCTTTTCCCATAAAACAGGAAAAAGGTTAGCCTGATTTAATGTCAAAAAAGTGTTTTGTCTTTTTATAGACTATGTAAATATATGATTTCAAATGTATTTTAGCCCAGGGGATAATAATCAGAATGCCTTCATTGTCATTGTGCAAAAGCACAACGGAATTTCATTTCAATGCAGCCTGTCCAAAAAACCTGTGAAATGGCTAGGGGTGCACCGCTTGCAGTTTTCTGTCCGATTGTCTATCTTTAAAAAGCCTGAACTGCTCAATATGGTTTTTGCCTATATGCCAATATCTATTTTTTGGTGTAAAAAGTCTCTAAATGTAGTGAGAAAGTAACTGGAGGAGTGACTTCACACCAGATATGAGCTGGTTGTTGGGGGCAGAAAGTAGCAGATTTTCAGATCTTTGGGGAGGTAGATCGGTTTCTCATGCAAGTATTGGCTGATCTCCCAAAATTACACTTAGAAAATTTCCTGTTCTAAACTCTGGAAACTAAAGGCCAATTCCAGTATTGTGCTTAAAGAATAATAGTTTGAAATTAAAAGCCCAGAATATTCTAAAATCACCATGAAAAAAAATAGAAATTTAAGTCCTGACAAGTGTACGCTTTTGAAAGCGGGAATATTTATAATGCTGACACCAGGTCTAAGTGATACCTGTGTTGATTCTCTATATAGACGAAGAGGCAGGGGAACAAAAACAAATGTGTGGCTTTTGTGGAAAAGAGGTGGGAGGACACTGGGGAGGAGGTTTGCTGGAACTGATGATAATTTCAAGCTTTCTTTTGAGGTATTCCAATCCCCGGCAAAAAAAGCTGCAGGCTTTTTGTTTTCCACTTCCATGGCAAGCGACAACAGAGTATTCACTTACGAATTGATAAATGAGGAGGATTAACAACGCGATGCGAGCAGAGTGGGTGGCGAATGGACTCTGCCGTTGTCAGCCTCCTGGTGATGGAGGATCAGCTGCACACTGTGTGTTGGCCCTACCCCTTCCACCTCCTCCTTCCTGTTCGTTAAAATGCACAACCTACAAGGCGGGTCTCAGGAGGACAACCCCGAGCCAGGCTTCTATCATTAATCAACTTCAAGCAAAAATACAGCAACCAGACACTGGCGTACATGCTTTAAACTCTGGAATTAATGCATATTTTCAACAGCATGTCAATAAAGGCAGGATGAGGGGGAAAGAAAAGGCGCACGAGTACGCCGCACAACATGGTGATAAGAAACAGAGCCTTTATGAGAATAATAACGCTGTCACTTGTAAACAAGGCAAAAAGCACGAACCGCCTCCCTCTACCTTATCGTTGTCGTCGCCTAGGAAAAAGAGACACTGAAGAGATGAGATCTGCCAAATTTCTCATTACAGAAACAGAGCAGGAATAAAGCGCAGGGGGAAGAGGAGGCCTGGCGGTGGCAGAGAGAGAAAGAAAAAAAAAAATATGAGCAGCTGCAGGGGACTGGCTTGAGGCCTGTGGTGCCAAGATGCTAACAGAGGAGGTTGAGCAGTGTCAGGATGAGGTCCCTTGTTACTACAGCAACAAGGGACAACTGGCACCTCGCTCTTCACAAAAGCCCATATTTGATTCTCATTTTTAAAAATGTTTGTTTTCACACCAGGATGCCTTGTGTTGATTGGCGACTATTGTGATGGAGGCACTCATATGCAAATGAGCTGCCATATTTTAGTGTTAAATTATGAAAAGGAGGGCAAAAAGTAAAGTCAGCTTTTCTATCATTTTCACATCAAAGTAACTCCACAAGTGCCGTAGCCTCGGGTCTGACTGTTAGCTGCGGGGCAGACATGAAATTGTTATTATTATTCTATTGAACTGCGTGCTGAGTCTACACTTTACTCATAATTAGCTTTCTCTGGATAGTTTCTTTTTTTATCCAGTTGTTTAGAAGTGTGGAACCCGCAACACTTTGAAACGGCCCCACAGGTACACAACAAAAACACATGGTGCAGATTAACTGGAGTTGTTCAAAGTAAAGTGAGTCAAAGACATGAAGAGAAATATTTTCCCTGTTTATTGGATCTTGTTTACAGCATACTGTGTCATATGAAATTATTTGTACACCTTAACCTTTTCAATACTTTGTCACTCAGTTGCAAACTTTCATCCTGGAAACTAACACAAAGTGGTGCCTAATACTCTGCATTCCCCAGAACCGGAACCAAACATGGAGAAGCAGCATTCAGTTTCCATGCTCCACAAATCTGGAACAAACTTCAAGAAAACTACAAAACTGCCAAAACACTAAGTTCTTTTAAATCAATGCATTCACTAACAACTTTCCAAGTTTCAAACGTGTCCTGTATTTAGCTCCTACCATCTTTGTATCATCTCTGACCAGCCTTTATGTCTCTGCTAGAGACAAACCCTTCCACAGCATGACGCTGCCATCACCGTATCTTTTCTCAACTAATTTCCACCCCACATACCATTTCAAATGTTGGTCAAAAAACTGGCCCAAATTACCTTTGTCAAGTCGAGTCAAGTTTATTTTGTATTATTTAATTCTTCTATGGGATCAATAAAATAGTTTTGAATTGAATTGTATAGAACATTTCAGCAATAAGGCTTACACCGCAAAAGCATAATATAGTAACCTCTAAACAGGTGGGGTTTTAGCCTTGATTTAAAGGAACTGAGTGTTTTTGTCAGTTTTACAGTTTGTTCCAAATTGTTGAAGTATATAAACAGAATGTTGCTTCAACAAGTTTGTTTCTGGGTCCTATTGCTGCAGAGCAGATGAGAACCAACCTTGCTGTATCACAACTGACAGCATCAGATGTTATTTATAAAAAACGCAAATCATTTTCCTTCCACATTACTTTCCTTTGCAAGCACTTTAATTTCTTTTCATTCTTTTCCCAATCCCAATCCATAACAGAAAGTTAATTTCTTCATAGAGAAAGGTTGTGAGCTTCTAAAGGCTGTATCAGCCTAAACATAGCATAGCAGCAGAGGGGCAGATGCAGAGCAGGCTGCCTTCAGGCCAGCACACCCATCCTGTCTCTGCCTTTCCTGTTTCACAGCTATGCTCAGAGCTGTGTTCACAGTGATTAAGGATGGCACTTTCCCCCATTTGGCCATGAGCTTATTACTGTACCTTTCTCTATCTCTTTTTTTTTGTTTTCAGGCAGAATTTCCCCCCCTGAGCTCTTACATTTCATCCCTCAGTCTACCCGTGCTGCTCATCGGTGGTCCGCCCCTCCACCCCCACATCTGGAAACGATGCAGCGTGAGGGTTGTTATTTTAGGCTTGAAGCAACTTAGCAGTAACTCCTATGCAACAAGCAAATGGGGGAGCTGTGGTTTCCAGGCCCACCGCAGCTTTTCCTACAAGACAATCTTGGAAGCTGTCTTTTGTTTTGTTTTTTTTTCTTTCAGAGGTGTTTCTGGACGCAACACAGCTCAGGTTCGTCTATGCTGCGTCGGAGGCCAGGCCGCTTCGTCACTGTACATTCTCAGATTTTGTAAATTTTTGAACAAACTGGGCTGATGATGTGGTCGAGTCTCTGACAGTAAGAGGGACGCACGAAGCAAAGTTCATAACTTGCTGTTAGAATAACAGAGTGTGTGGGGGCGTCCTGTCTTCTCTTCCTGGCTGTTCTAGCTATGAAAAGGTGGAGTTTCCTTTTTCTGCTGGGAGGCCTGCCACCACAGTGCTGGCCGTGACCCGACACACACCACTAATACAAATCCTCTCCCTTAAATTTATTGGCACTCTGGAGACGGTGCGCTTTCTGTCTGATCTATTGCCACAGATCAGGATTATTTAGAGAACTCTGCATGGACAATAAAAGTGTTTTACCTACAGTGCCTTCCAAAAATATTCACATGCGCTCAGACTACTTCACATTTTGCCATGTTACATATACAAACTTTGTTGTATTTTATTATGATTTTATGTGACATACAGAGAAAAAGCAGTGCAGGATTGAGAAGCACTACTGGATGATTATATTCTAGTAATTTAACAAAAATGTTCATAGGCTGACACTAATTCTAAATTGTATAACTCATAGAAGGGATGATTAAAATGAAAGCCATTTTTTGAAAATATTTTTCAAAAAGTATAATTAGTATGAAAAAAAAGGCAGAGATTTTATTTTTAAGCCATATCTAAACCTAGTCTGTATTTGTGTTGCACTCTTTCCATTTTTGGATGACGTATTGCACTGGACTTTACTTGTGGATACCAGTGTAAAGAGGGCTGAAGAAAAATGCTAAACTTTTCAGTATTTTTCCGATATATAACCCAAATAAAAAAAACACTATCAGATGTTGTAACTAAATGTGAAAAACATTAAAGACTTTTTCAATGCAGCTAGATTTCATTTTTTCTTTCCTCACACCTGGATTTGTTCTGCTAGTAAAAAAAAAACAAAAAAAGTGCATGTCACTCACATAGCTGACAGGGGCGAGCGTCCTGGGCTGCTGTCACTCCCGTTGCTGTTTTCATGGTCCATCGCTCCATTCATCTCCTCGCGGATGGCGTTGGCCAGGGAGTTGAGTGTGGGACTTCCAATGGAAGCAGTAGTGTATAGAGGTATGTTGTTTTCTGCCATTGAAGCCTGGAGATAAAAAAAAAAACACAACAAAAGAAAAAAGCGTAAAATGTGAAATGGAAGATGGTTGTCAACGATTTCACAGCTGCTCGTCACTCTTGGAAACCTAAAACACAAAGCTTGTGTGGACAAGACAGAGGAAGACTTCTTTCTCTCCATTTTTGAAGTTTTGAAGCAGCATGAGATGAAGTCACTTATTATTTTTACCTGGAAGGCAGCAGAGAGAGTTGGACCGTAGCCCAGGCTGGTCTGAATGTTCTTCACTAGGGCCGGACTTCTGTGAACAAAGAAAAATTAAGTTATGACCCGCAGACTCATGTCTCACCTAGCATACAGGATCTTGTTTCATAAAGAGAAATCAATGCACTTTAAACTAAACACATTTACTGATGTAGTAATGTGGATATCAAGGCCATAGTTCTGAAATGTTCAATCACTTTACAATGCCACACTACCGCTTTTCAAAGTTTAGCTTTTCATGGGAAGGAAGATGAGGGCTTGTGAAAGCACAATGGCTGATGAGCTCAACACAAAAAGCATGATAGCAATATTGAGAAAGAGGGAGGAAAGCATGCAGGGTGGGAAGGCACCAGGGTGGGGGGTGCTTACTGTACAAGCAGCTCCTCAAAGTTCTCATCGGGGGCGCATTTCCGAGGGCGGCCGTGCTGAACGTGTCGGCCGCTTTTAAACTCCTTGTCGTCAACGGTCCAAAAGGACCCAAACTCATCCTCTACTCGCACAAAACACTTATGCAGGGAAAGGTTGGTGCGAATGGCACCCTGGGAAAGCAAGCCAGCATGGAGTTGAAGGAAAGTGGGTGAAGGTGGTGGTGGGAGAAGGGGGAAAGGGCGAGCGATGCAGCCAGATGCAGATGCAGGGCGGCAGAGATGAAAGACAAACACACAAACAGACACAAGGAGGAAGGGAAAAGGATCACAATGAAAATGAGCCATTTTGAGTCATGAGGCATCACCAAAAGGGCTTCCAAAAGCATAAGTGGCAAGGATGAGGTGAGGTGAGAGGGTGGGCACGCCAAAGTAAGCAGGGACTTTGCACATTATGGCAAACAAACAATAAAATTGAGCAGCAGCAGGCCGGCGGTAGCTCCCCCCCAATTCTGTCAGTCATCTGACGAGACAAGTGAAAGAGGCCAAACATACCCGCTGATTTTTTGAGGCCGTCTCTTTTGGAACTCTATTTCGTCGACTGTCCACACTGCCCCTTTAACGTTTTCTACTCGCACAAAACACTTGTGAAGACTAAGATTATGCCGGACTGCATTCTGCGGTTGATGTAAAGAAAACAAAAAAAGAACAACAGGGATACAACAGTATATTAAAACATTTTGACAGAAAACTGATCAAACATATATCAGAAAAATAAAGATACAAAACAAAAACTTGTAGAGGGTGGTCCTTAAAGTTCTTATTAGCAGTGAGAAATTAGCTGGTCGCTCAAACCAGCTAATTTCAAACCAGGTTTGCTCAAATCAGCAAACCAACTGATCAGCCAAGAAAAGATCAGCTTGGCCGATCTTTCCTTGATCCTTAAACGCACATATATAAGCACTGCCAGTCTTTCCACAACTTACTACACCAAAGATAATAAAAATTGATAGAACATTAGAAGCCTCTAGCAGAACTTGGCTCTTGACTAAAGGCTCTCCCTACTTCATCTTATGTATTGAGATCAGCTGTAATTGATGAAAATTGCAGCATCTTGTTTATAGGAAGGCAAGTTGAACTAATTTGTGCAGAGCTCTATGCGTTGTGTTGTGTATGTTCTGAAGTTTAACTAAGCTCAGATCGCATGCGCCTCCTTTCACTCAAACTGGACACAGGCTGTACAGATATTTACATCAACCTCCTTTGTGGAATTATGTTTCTTTGGAGTAGCCTACTCCACATCAAGGTAGGAGTTTAAACCCCGCCGCGTTAGCCCTGGTTGTGAACTGCAGGAATAACTTGTAGTCGCGCTTTCTGTGGTGCACGTTGAGCGAGCGGTGAGTTTGACTAATCTTTGTGAACTAAGGCTTATGTTGGGCGTTTACATCCTAACACGCTATGTTTGTGATGATAAAGTTTATTTATGTGTACAGTTGGGCGGTGTGTTAGTGACTAAAGAACCTGCGCTAACCTCATCATGCAGGTTCAGCCTGGTGAGGAGCTTTCGCGCTCTCCTCATAGTCACGCATCACGCTGGTTTTATATTATTTTATTATTATTTTTCCGGTTACACGAAGCATCAAACCTTATCAAATGCTTTGTCAACTTAGTCAGCCAGACAGAGTTAATGCATTCGGCCACGTGGAGATCAAATATTTCCTGGTTCGTTAACTTGAGTTAAACTTCAGACATTCAGCTGCTGCAGCACAAGCGACACGGGTCATTGGTCCAGCTTTAAATGCATCAATTATAAACCTATCTTCTATAAACATAACTTTTAGGAACAAATCTGTTCCGCCAGTGAAACGCTCAGAGCAACAGAGACTCTTTCAATCTGGCAAAAAAATTAAAATAAATAAATAAATAAAATAAAATTACGCAAATTAAAAAAAAGTATTATTTTCCTAAAAACAAAAACAAGCAACGCTTAGCCTGGCAGGGGGCTAGTAAAGCATGGTGGGGCGCCAGGCTTATAATACACTGGAGGAAACCCTGGTCTGTGTTAAAATATTAGCATATATGGGGCCCTCAAGCCCTGGGAGCCTTATGGAGCCGCTGACATAATTTGGATTAAACAGAAGCGCAAACAATTAATATTCATTTAATTGTATGTTTTTATTTGTTATTTTTAAGACTGGTTGTGGGTTTAGACAGCAATTCACTGGCGATGTCTTCCAGTAACACCAAGTAACATTTTTACATTTCCTGCTTACTTAACATCTTTTAATACAAAAACACAGTGTAGAGCTGGTGGAACACCTCGGCGCCCCGACCACTGGGCTTAGCAAGTTTTATGGGGGAAACCCTGAAGTTTGTTACTGTATTTTATGCAGCCATATGCTCTGACAACATATTTCGCTTCAACTAATCCAATTCCATCATCTGGTTTTTGTATCCAGAGGAATGCTTTTCAGACATTGTGAGGAATTACATACATTTGTAAAATTCTTCACAAAATGCCTACAAAGATTGTGAAATGGCTAAAAACTGGTCTGGCCCAGTTGGTCTGTGCTATTGTATGAAAGGTGTGGGCGAATAACGAATGTCCCACAACCACGTTACTGCGCGGCAACTGTTTTGTTTTGGGTGAAGTACAGGAGAGTTGCACATACTGTGCAAATCACTATCATAAGATGCTCAGCGAGTTTAAAATTTGTTTTGAAATAATAGAAAAAAAAGTTTTTTATGGGGAACCGCTCTCTTTCTCTCGCACAGTGTGATGTCACCCTCATATTTTTAATAAAACAGTTCATGGCCAGCTGGTTGGTTATTAGATATGTGTTGGATGATGTTCTTATATCTTGTTACCTTATAGAGAAACTGGCAGGTCAAAGTCTCCAAAATACGTTGCTTATTTCGCAGCACAACAGGGAATAGGCAGGAATAGGCATAATCCTGCCACCATACTTCTGCCTATTCTGGCGGCAATTAGATCTAAAATCCCAAACATGTTACGCAAAATATTCTTACTGACCAGAACACGTTGGGGTCATTTTGGTTTCCTTACCGTAGTGCCAGGAAGAGCAATCATAACCTAAAGGTTCAGCAGAAATAAATAATGAAAGGAGATGTTCATAAATCATCCTTTTGTTATTCCAGAAGCAGGAGAGTGGGGAAAGAATCCAGTGTTTATAACGCCAGCACGCCCCTATGGAAGTGCTGTCAGCAACTGTGAGCTGACGGAGGACACGGGCGGAGCGGGGTGGTCTGTGTGTGTCAGAATGTATTTATGTTTGAGGTGTGGTTCAAGCTGCTTGTGACTGATCAGTCTTGGCTCAGGTGGTTGTGGGGTGGGGGGGATATTTCAGTGTTTCATCAGTGCTTTTCTACTCAGTACGGTGAGTGTTTGGGGCCAATGAGGAGCGCCACCTTCTAAAGAAGAGTGCAAGGGGCTCAGCCAAGGCTTGTTGGCAGTGAAGCGTCATGTTTGGCCAATGCCACCCACCGACAGCACATCCAGGAACACATTACCAGACGACTGTTTCTTTTTCTTCCCCTTTTTTTCCCTACATGCTGGTTGTTTTTCTATTTGATTTTGTATTTGTACAAAGGGTGGTTCCCCTGGACGGAATAGGTGGTGCACTGTTAGAATCTGAGTAAACTATTTTTCTTTAGCCTTCATTGGTTCACATTCAAAAAAAGATTAAAGACATAAATGCTTTACCTTCCATGTTGCTGCGTTGCGCCTAAAATATGCAAACATTCGCGTGAACCAGTTGTAGATTTCGTTTAGAGTTAGCTGCTTTTCCGGAGATTCAAGGATTGCCTGGATGAGGAGCAAGCAAAAGAGACAAACATTTTATGTTTTATGCCTGCTTCACCAAAAAAACCCCCACAAACCTAAAAAAACATTAAGAAGTTTGAGAAAAGTTGAGCAATGCACGTACGAGTTGCCCTTTTGAGGAAAAACAAACAACACAGATTGGGAGTGTGAGGAACTTTTAATTTCAAAAGTCTTTGAATACAAATCTGCCATTTTCCTTTTGTGGGTGCAAATGAAGGGGCGAGCAAAAACCATTTCTTAGGCAGATTACAGGACGGCAATTATGGACGGCTCAGATTAATTCCTGAGATCCCAGATTACTTGGTTGGGCGATAATTGACTGGCATCTTAAAGCAAGTTGCATAAAATGCATTTGGTGGCAATTGCCCTGGCTAAAATGTCCTAATCAAAGTAAGTCATCAGATATCTCTGTTATAGCTAAACTGTGCTCAAATATGAGAAACAAGGGTGGGGTACTGAGGGTTAGAGTTAGGCTAATATAGGGTGTAAACAATTTCAGTTATTTAAGAAAGAAACAAGTGGACTACTTACCTGTCTTATTAGTGAGGCATAGGTGAATGGTGGCCTAACATCTGCATTCATGTAAAACTCCTTGTTCTGACTGATATCTGTACACATTAAACAAGATCAAAACATTGTGAAATACACAAGAGAACAAGGTAATTTTATGTATATTATTGCCTCTGAACTTTTGACGTTTTGGTGCGTTATTTGGCGTTAATGTCATGTTTTCAGTCACATGAAAAAGTTCCTAGTTATGAGGTGGAAGGAAACCAATAAATGGCTTTTAAAATCTTTATATGAGAAGTGAATTTTAATGCTTTGTACAATTATTTATTGCTGCAATCACAGCTGCACATCAAATTTTTAGTTTTTGACGTTGACATTAGAGTGAGTATTTACCATTTATCACTTATCATAAAAAAATTCTTACAAGGATTTTGACAGTTTGTCATAATAAATTTCAATTAGACTTAGGGTTATTTTACTGTCATTGCACACAAAAAACATAAGTGAAATTGGCAATGAAATGTCATCGCTTATTATAAATTAATTAAATATTGATGATTAATAATAAACACTGACAGTATGATCAGAGATGTTATTTTTGCTAGTTTTTCTGCTGTTCCAAGAAAGCATAAATTAATATATGACCAGAAATATGATTATTGACATAGATAACACCTTTCTAAGCAAGTGACGTTCTGAAGAAGCCTATAGCCTATTCATGTTTTTCAAGAACAATATTTGCCACACATTTACTTAATCTTCATCGTGACACAATATGTCAAATGTGTCAATGTCAATGTCAAATTTATTTATATAGCACTTTAAAAGCAGGTATAAAACTGCACCAAAGTGCTGTACAAGAACGACAGTAACACAAATTAATTAAAACAGAGTTATTAAAACACTACTTTAAATAAATGCCAAAGAATAAAAATGAGTTTTAAGAAGCGATTTAAAATGATCCAGGCTGTGGGCAGATCTAATTTAGAAAGGTAGATTGTTCCATAAAGTAGGACCAACAACAGAAAAAGCCCAATCTCTTTTCCTCTTAAGTCGGGTCCAAGGAACTGAAGCTGATTATTTGAACGTAGGGTTCTGGACACAGACTGAAATCTTAAAAGGTCCTGAAGACAAGGGGAACTAATCCATTTAAAACTTTATAAGTTAATAACAGAATCTTAATAGTACCACAAGATATTGCAATAAAATTATAAGTCCATATTACTTGCCGCTACTTTGGCTAGGGCTTTTCTAACAGGTGTATGTGCTTTGATCTAAACCATTTGACATTCTCTGGCTGTATGTTCAGTCAGAGGTTAACCTGCACCTCAGTCTGCAGTATTCAGCAGGCTGTAACACTTTTCTTCAGTATTACTCTGTATTTATTTCCATCCATTTTCCCCATTGACTAGCTTTCCACCACATATAAATGGGAACATTCGGAATATGGTTGAATTAGATAAATGTACTTTAATTGTCCCATTATTTAGCTCAATTTAACACAAGTAGATTTACTAATTAGGTGACTTGTAATGGTAGTTAGTTGCACTAGATGTTGTTGAGGGACATCAAGGTAAAGGAAGCTTAATATAAATGAATCACACTTTTGAGATTTTCACCTGTTAAAAAAACCCTATATACCCTACCTTAAAGCTAACCCTATATAAATTTTTAACCTTTTCCTTATACCTCAAAATCTGATGCTAACTTTTCTTGGTTTCTCACATAAAACCCAACAAAAACATTAAAGTTTGAAGTTGTAACTTGACAAATGTAAAAAAGCAAAAGCAAACAATACTTTGTTTTGCAAAAATCCGCCATACCTGGGGAGATGGGCATGTTGTACTTTTCTGAGTAGCGTCGCCGCATCGGCCCCACACTGTGGAGGCTGTTGGCTGTGATGACGGAGTGAGTCTGGGAGAGGGGCGTGAGGGGCGCTGTGGGCGTGGTGGGGGTCTGTGGGAGGCTCAGGGGTGGAGAGGCCTCGGGTGCTGACTTGGACAATGTGACGTTGGACACGAGGTTGAGCTGAGGAAAGGAAAACCAGACAAAGCAGAGACCTTTGAGATTAAAACACCATTATTGACCTTTCAGCAGCATTGTTCAATTGAATTTGATTTAGGTGCGGGCCTTTATCGTATTGTTTATCATTTAATGTGATAAATTTCTTTCTCTCGCCACTGCCTTCACCTCATTTCCAAATATTTGAAATCCCCCAAAATTGTCTGAAATGTCTGCATCGCTTGTTTTACTATCCACTGTTTGTTTAATGAGAGTATTCTATCAATAACTGTAAAGATATGATTTAATGCAGTTACTGTGTATAGTCTAATAACAATAATCACTTTATTTGTGAGACTGATAAAAAATTGTTCTTATCGTCACTTTTACCATTTTCACAGCAGTATCACAAAATATTCTGATAAAGCTTTAAAGAGGGAGTCGTGTTTTCCAACCACATAATGCCATTTTATAGCACAGTAACTATGTTTCCTTGAGTTGCTATAAATATGCTATATAGGCCTATATCAAATATGACTTAAATTTGACTTTGTAATTTAACGTCTTGAAATTGGGCCTCTGTCTCTTTCTCTTTCTGATGCTCCACCTTCAGGAAGTCAGCACAACATGGCTCCTCTATTAACTCTTTAACAATGTTTGGACCAGCATTGCACTGAGATGTAGCTTGCATAATGCTACATCTGCTGAATTAGCAAAAATCTGCTGAGATTTTTGCTAATTGTTGCTGGTTAGTCTAATGGAGCTGAGTGGAGGAGTGCAGGGGAGGGATGCTCTGCAAAGCTGAAGCTCTGAGGCTTCGAAACTGCAACCCTGAAGAGGAGCTTCGTCCTAGAAGGTGATGCTAAGTCCACACAGGCATTTTGCACAACTGTATGGTTGCCTTGGAGATTAAAGGATTTTTCAAACATGCATGAAAGAATTAAGGTAACCCTGCAGGTGTGTCTTTGATGAGGAAATAACATAGCATGACATAAAACTCAATAAAAGTCAATTTTACATAATACCGCCCCTTTAACAACTCATCCTGATTCTCTCCTACTGCTTAATAAGAACACCAGAGGAAGAAGCCAATCTGGGCTAATTACAAGCTGAAATTGTATTGTGAGGACTCTAATTAGGAGGTGCTTACAGAGGTGATGTGATGATTAACTACTGGGCCTTAGCGTCCTCCATTATTAGGTCCATGATGGCCATTGTTAAGAAGAACCTATAGTGTCTTCAGAGGCAGTACTTTGAAGAGAGTCTTTGGTTGCAGAGCCGAGCAGGGATGGGTCAGGTCAGCCAAGGCGAAAGAGGGATTTAAGAAATAATGGCTAGAAGGTAAACTAATTATGGCAAGTGCTCCAAAGGTACAACATGTTTTTCTTTTTTCCCCTTCTCCTTCTGATAGCCGCAGCAGCAGCTCTGAGAGCTAAGCCTCTGTACTGGAGCAGTCAAGTGGAAAATTCTTGCCTGACCCCATGCTCCAGCTATTAATTGGCAGGAAAACTAATGACACATATACATATTCTTGCAAAATTGTTCTAATTGCTAATTTGCTTAAGGAGGCCAGTTTCCAAATTAAACATGATTTAAGACAGAGAGAGGAAAAAGGAGAAAATAATGAATGTGAAATGAAAAGAAAGCAGGCTTCAAGAATCTGACATGTTGATTGTAAGGGATTGGAAGTTGGATTTTTACACATAATCAGGGTGAAAAGAAAACAATTTTTGATACCTGACACTAGTGGGTAAAGATGTGTCACAAGAAGCGATGATATAGCTTTGACAAGAATGAGATAAGACAAGGATTAGCAATATTTTGGGGAAAATGAAGAGTTCTGATTATTTTGTTTACTCGGCCTTGACAATTTTTAAAAATTCTACAACCAGTGAACAATAATTCAATCCATTTCTGACTTATCTTAATAAACTTGAGAAACAGTGAATCAATGTAGAATCTGCTCTAAAGCAGATACAAACTTTAGAGTCACTATCAGATAACGGTTCATTTTTGGAAGGTTTCATATCTCGTCTGTATGTCCACTGTTTTTTCTTTATTCTGTGGAGAACCCCAGATAAACTGGCGGGCACTTCTTCACTGCTGTTGGGCAGCTCGACGAGCAATGGGATCAAATTGTGTTGATCCAAAGTAACAAGGCAGAAACTACTTCCTTTCTAACTTCAAAGTACGAGTCTAAACCCTTCCCGAGGTACCAACAGGGTTTCAAACATAAATGACGAGTCTCGAACTCGTAATAGTCACCATCCAAATTTAGGGGATACATCTTTTGAAGGCAGCTTTTGAAGCATGATTGCGCCACACTACGTAAAGCAGTTGTGTTGCTAGGCTTTTATTATTTGCTGTAGGCATGTTTTTCATTAATTTAATCAATTAAAAAGGCTTAAATATGCAATAATATTTTTTTAAAATCAGCAAGTTCCCTTTCAGTCGATTCACTCGGTACAACACATAGAGTATGGGATATCACGCCCTGCGTGGCCTAACTGAAGACACCTTTAATCACGCCGTAAGGCAAATGACGTGTGATGATGGGTGGCAGGCCCCGCCTGCATATAAATACACCCCCATCACAGTCATTATTCAGTTCTTACGCTCTTCACCTCGCTGAGAACACCTAACTTCAAATCCGTGCTTTCTAGCTGCTGCTAGATAGCATCGCTCTTGTTTTCTTTTCCAAAACTAGCTTAACTGATCCTGTTGGTGTTAGCTACTGCTGCCTTCTGGTTAGCGTGTCTACCCGCTGAGCGCTAGTTGTTTCTTCGGTTTGTCTATTTTTTACTTTTTTTGGTTTCGTGGTTCGGGATGAGCACGAAGCAAAAAATGGCGAAGCAGAAGTCTTCCGTTCGCCCCTGTCCTCAGGAGTGCGGCTTCACGCTTCACGAAAAGGACCAGCACGAGGCATGCCCCGTCTGCCTTGGAATTGTCCACGCCAGAAGAGCGTTGTCGGAGCCGACCGCTTGTGCTTTTTGTAGCCAGCTTCGGCGCTCCACGCTTGAACGGCGGGTCAAGTTTGTGCAGAAAGTGCTGGGAGAGGCTACCGTGTCACAACAAGACCCCTTGCTGTCCGAGTCTGACGAGGATGAAGGGGCCAAAGCTTCCACTTCCAGCTGGGCAGCCCCTGCTTCCAGCTGGGCAGACCATATGGAGTATGTGGACGGGTTAGCCGAAACGGTACAGGACGCAGCGCCATCTCATTATCACCTCGAGGCTCAGGGTGATGATGACGTGCTAGACATCGGCCTGGAAAGTCACAGTCTTTCGGAAGATGATGACGACTTTTCCGCGGGTCAGTGTCCATCTGCGGCCGCTTCATCCCCGGTGGGTCAGGACGACACATCGTTCCTTTCCCTTTGCTGTCGTGCAGCTGATAAGTTAGACGTCGAGTGGCCCACCCCTCCTCCTGCTCAGAAGGTGTCCCGTTTCACTGGATTCTACCTTCCGACGGAGCCAGCTGCGGTTAAAAACCGCCTGCCCATGTTCCCAGATTTTGTCTCGGAGCTAACGTCGTCCTGGAACAAACCGTTGTCCACGCGTGTTACAGTGCCTGGCTACGGGCAGTATGTGGACCTGGAGGGTGCTGACAAAGCGGGTCTGGTTAATTTACCACCGATGGAGGCGTCCTTGGCAGCTTACCTGGCGCCATCATACAACCATGGTGTGGGCTGCTCTGCCACCTTGCCCTCAAAACAATGCAGGTTTTCCGCATCTCAGTTGGAGAAGACCTATCGCGCTCAAGCAACCACTGCTCGCTCCCTGAGCTCGGCCACCATGCTTCAAACTTATCAAGCTATGTGCTTGTCCGAGCTAGGGGCTCAGATGCCTCCTGATAGCCATCTGATCCCCCTCTTAAATGAGATCAGAATCACTGCTGATTATATTCTTCGCACATCCCGCTGTGCTGCGCTCTCACTGGGGAGGGGGATGGCTTCCACAGTGGTTGCTCAGAGACACTTATGGCTAACGCTTTCTGACGTTCCCGATAGGGACAGGGCCATATACCTGGATGAGCCGGTGTCAACAGATGGGCTTTTTGGGCAGGCCTTTGATGCAATCCAAGCGAAGTTCGAGCTTAAGAAAAAGCAAACTGAAGCTCTTCGTTGCATCATTCCCAGACGTGACGCTAGGTCCAGGTCCAACATGAGCGCACGCAAGCCGGTGACGACACCGGCACCACCTAAGAGAGCAGCACCCCCCGCAGCTCCGAACACTACAATTTCACAGCCGTTGAAAAAGCATACTCCCCGCCAGTCGGCTTGGAGCAAAGGCCCCCCTCCGGGTTTTCAACGAGATTTGACGTCTCGGAAGAAAAAGCCTCAGTCATCCTAATGAAGTGAGACGGCGTGACAACAGAGAGGCATCAGAAGCAGGGAGACCTGATTGCCGCCACTCATTCGTTTATGCGCAAAAGGCATCTTGTTCTGTTTAGGGTTCCAGCCCCAAGAGGCGCTGCGTTTTCCTAACACAGTCTCCCAAGCACAACACCCCAACGCACATACAATTTGCACTCTCAGCCCCAGGTTTAAGTGGGCTAAATGTTTCTCAAGAAACGAGAGAAAATGTTCTGAATGTTTGTGTAACTGTTCCACATGTTTCAATAAAGAGTGCAATTCCTTTGCCAAAAAGTCAAAATCAAAGCACTGTGTGCCACAGCGTGCACAACAGTCAAACGGAGCTACTCCTCTCCATCCCAGCAGAGGGCAGCACCTCCCCAACAGTGCATCAGGTCAGCAGTCTGGCTGCACGCGTACCCTTTTGGCGCGCATGCGCACTTTCCCCATGGATAGAAAGGACCGTTGCTACGGGTTACCGGTTGCAGTTCCGGATAAGACCGCCCAGGTTCCAATCAGTTATAAACACAACTGTGGGGACCGAAGCAGCCAGAGTTCTGAGAGACGAAATAAACACGTTGTTGGCAAAAGGAGCAGTGCGTGTGGTTCCCACTTCGGAAGCAAAAAGAGGTTGGTACAGCCGCTATTTTGTTGTTCCGAAGAAGGGAGGTGGGCTACGTCCCATCCTGGATTTAAGAGTGTTAAACAAGCACCTTCGCAAGTTCAAATTCAAAATGTTGACGCTGAGGCAACTTTTGAACGCAGTCGGCCCAGGCGATTGGTTTGCAACAATCGATCTGACGGATGCTTACTTTCACGTAGCAATACACCCAGAACACAGACGTTTTCTGAGGTTTGCTTTCGAGGGAATAGCGTACGAGTACCTGGTCTTACCCTTCGGTCTGTCTCTTGCCCCTCGCACATTTACGAAAATTGTGGAGACAGCGCTAGCCCCTCTCAGAGAAAAGGGAATTCGCATTCTAGCTTATCTGGACGACTGGGCTTTAATAGACAGTTCCAGAGAGCAGGCTGCAGAACAGCTGCCGCAGGTGCTGTCCCACATTCAAGCGCTGGGTTTCTCGGTAAACTTTCAAAAAAGTTCACTGAACCCGAGTCAACAGTTCTCATTCCTGGGGCTGGAAATATGCTCCCTGTCAGCTCGAGCTCGTCTCTCAGAGCATCGTGTGACCGCGTTTCATCGATGCCTAGCTCAGTTTCAGTTGGGGTGCAAACTGCGCTTCCAGACTGTCTTGCAGCTGATGGGAATAATGGCCTCCATGATCGCAGTGGTGCCACTCGGACTGTTGAAAATGCGCCCAATACAGCGGTGGACACGCTCTCACCGGCTGTGCACGTCACGGCACCTGCACAGAAGGCTGACGATAACTGCTTCTTGCATGTCAGCCCTTCACCCATGGAGAGAGCCCGGTCTGCTATACCGTGGGTCTCCAATCGGCAGGGTGTCCTTTCGCAAAGTGTTGTCCACAGATGCCTCTCTGAAGGGGTGGGGGGCAATATGCGATGGCGTTGCGGTGAGGGGGGTCTGGACATTATCCCAATCCAAGCTCCACATAAACTACCTGGAGTTGCGAGCTGTCCTGCTAGCTCTGAGGCATTTTTGCAAGGTTCTGATGAACCAGCATGTTCTGATAAGGACAGACAACACCACTGTGGTGTCCTACATAAACAGACAAGGGGGCACTCATTCACTTCCCTTGCTGAAATTATCTCACAGACTATTGCAGTGGTGCAGCATTCATTTTCTGTCTGTCAAAGCAACTCATATTCCAGGACACCTGAATTTGGGGGCGGATCTGCTGTCAAGGGGAGGCCCACTGGTGAGGGAGTGGAGACTACATCCATCCGTGGTTGTACAGATTTGGCAAAGGTTCGGCAAAGCTTCAGTGGATCTCTTTGCCACCAAAGCCAACACCCACTGTCCCCTATTCTTTTCCATAACGGATCACAGCGCTGGGAGTGGATGCCCTGGCTCACCCATGGCCCAATGTGCTTCTGTATGCATTTCCCCCAGTGGAAATGATTCTGCCAGTGCTAGAGAGAGTACGCAGATGGGGCCTGTCCTTGATTCTGGTGGCCCCTCGTTGGCCAGCAAAGTCATGGTATGCAGAAATAATCAGCTTGCTGGTAATGAAGCCCTGGAAACTCCCCGCCCGCAGGGATCTCCAATCCCAGGCAGGGGGGGAAGTATTTCATCCACACCCAGAATTGTGGATGCTACATGCCTACCTGCTGAGAGGTCCAGCTTGTTAGCTAGAGGCCTTCCTTTGGATGTGGTTGCAACCATTCAGAGCTCCAGAGCAGCTTCCACGAGGGGGTTATATGCGTATAAATGGCGTGTTTTTGAACAGTGGTGTCACAGCAAAAACATTTCTCCCTTCCAGTGCTCCATTGTGGATGTTTTGACATTCCTACAGGAGCTAGTGGATAAGGGTCTCTCGTTCTCCACAATTAAAGTTTACTTGGCTTCCATCTCGGCTTGTCATGTTGGTCTTGATGGAGGGACACCAGGTGCTCATCCCCTGGCTGTGCGTTTCTTAAAAGGGGTCCGTAGACTGAGACCAGGGATAAAATCTAATGTTCCTTCCTGGAATCTTACTGTGGTCTTGGACGCTCTTTGTAGCACTCCTTTCGAGCCCCTTGAGTTGGTTGATTTGAAATTTCTATCATATAAGACAGCTCTGCTTCTTGCTTTGGCAACTACAAAACGGGTTGGGGACCTGCATGCACTTTCGGTGCACCCCTCTTGTGTTCAGTTTTCAGCTGATGGTTTAAGGGTCACCTTAAGACCAAATGCTGCATATCTCCCTAAGGTGATTCCTTTGGATTACAGCACAATGACCATTGAGCTTTCTAGTTTTTATCCCCCTCCTTTTGCTTCTGAAGAGCAAAGAAGGCTGCATTTTCTGTGCCCAGTGCGTGCACTGAGACTTTACATCAATCGTACTCAGAATGTGCGACTGTGTGATCAGCTGTTTGTGTGTTTTGCCAATCCGGCTAGAGGCAAGGCTCTCTCCAGACAGAGACTCTCTCATTGGGTCGTGGAGGCTATTTCTCTGGCTTACAACAGCAAGGGCCTCCCTTTACCTCATGGTGTGAGAGCACATTCAACCAGAGGTGTAGCGGCATCCTGGGCCCTTTTCAGAGGGGTCCCTGTGAGTGACATCTGTGCTGCAGCCAGCTGGTCTTCACCGCACACTTTTGTTCGGTTTTATCGTCTGGATGTGACAGCCCCTTCTGTGGCTCATTCTGTTCTTTCTGCTGGGTTGGAGGTTTCAAACTAGCTCAGTGCTTTTGTCTTAGGTTTGATGGCTGCTCCGCGGGGCGTGTATATATGTCCCATACTCTATGTGTTGTACCGAGTGAATCGACTGAAAGGGAACGTAATGTTATGCATATAACTACTGTTCCCTGAAGGAGAGGAACGAGGTACAACACCTTTTTTCTGCCCCGCCAGTCAGCCTGGCTCGGTGAAGAGCGGCCATCGAACTGAATAATGACTGTGATGGGGGTGTATTTATATGCAGGCGGGGCCTGCCACCCATCATCACACGTCATTTGCCTTACGGCGTGATTAAAGGTGTCTTCAGTTAGGCCACGCAGGGCGTGATATCCCATACTCTATGTGTTGTACCTCGTTCCTCTCCTTCGGGGAACAGTAGTTATATGCATAACATTACGATTACCAGCTCCAATTTGATCAGTTTAGAACACTCAGTTGCTAGGCGACATACACAAACGAAAGGACAGAAATAGATCTGGGGCTAAACTGTCCCCTGTTTCTTTGATGCCTATGTTGACCAGGATCCTTCGGATGGAAACACACCTTTATACGTACCGTCTGGATTAATGGGTGTTTAACGGGGGCTCCAAATGTCATCAATCAATGTTAATCTTTATTAGAACAAATTCTTTACACCGGTGGCAGATCTACAAACATATCTACTGTATATCTATCTATCCATCGATCGATAGATCAGTGACGTGCGGTGAGGTTCATAGCTGGTGAGGCACTTACTTAATCATAATAATATTTACAAATATAGACCCCCTGCATGTTATTGTTTACATGAAAAAATTCCTCGCATGCGGACAATGCTGGAGGGCAGAAAGACTATTCTTTTACATATCATCCATAGCAGCGCTGCCGCGGTAGATTAATTCCGTTAACTCAATCACACTTGGACATAGATATTATTAATTTCGTGCTGTGCTCCACAGCAAAGGGAAAAACCGTTAAAGCACAACTCAAAACCATGTCTTTCTCGCTCTCTCTATCAGCACAGCTACGCGTAGACTCGTTGCTATATCAACTGACAACAACGCCACATAAAAAAACACTCAGATATTTCTCACACAAAGAAGTGAACATTCAGTCTCTTGCAGTAGTATGGTTTTAGGCTTAATGTTTATTTTGCGATTATTAATAAGTGATTGCTGTGGTAAGAGGAGAAAACTATAAATATATCACTGCACTTGACTTACTGTATGGCTAGCTCGCTGTTACTGTCTCTTACTCTGCAGTTGTGGATTCACAATATCTGGATCACGAGCGCCCGCTGCTATGAGGCAAGAGAACCGCCTGCATCACCTCGAATCTGTTCTGTGCCGTTTATGATCGCTTCTCCGCACACGAAACACGTTACACACAGTTAGTGACAAAAAACACTGTGTATACATAAGCTAAATTATGGAAAATCAGTTCATATATTAAATGTTTTTTAACCATTTTATTGGCGGCGTACAGACAGGAGGAGCATGCTCTCATAGAATGGCAGCCAGCGCAGTTAGCGAGAGATTGCGCAATCCCAGGCTCAGCTCGCTGCTGCGTTTCCGAGCATTTGAATGGAAAAATGCGAAAATTCAATGATTATGAAGAAAAAATAATCAGAATTGGTTAAGCTAAATGAAAAATAGGTACTTTATAGTACAAACCACGGGGTGAAAATAGCAATATAAATTATTTTATCATTATATATTATTTTCCCATGATGAGGCAGATGAGGCAGAGCCTAACCTGCCTCATCACTGATATATATATATACACAGTACAGACCAAAAGTTTGGACACACCTTCTAATTCAATGAAGGTGAAAATAAATAGTCTTTATTTTCATGACTATTTATAGGGCAAGAAATCCCACTTATTAACCTGACAGGGCACACCTATGAAGTGAAAACCATTTCAGGTGACTACCTCTTAAAGCTCATCAAGAAAATAGTCCATGGGGTGTCTATATTTATGTTGACAAACACTGCTGTGGAATTTCAGTTACAGTATAAAAAAATGCGTCCCTCACACCAACTTTGACCATCAATAGAGCAGGTGTTTAGATAATAAACCACCGCAGTATTAAATTACCTAATAGCAGCTAATTTACCACTGCAATCACTTTTTAATAATCACAAAATAAACATCAAACCAAAAAACATAATACTGTAACGGGGCTGAATGTTGTGTGCTTTGTGTTGGAAATGTTTGAGTGTTTGTCTATGAAACCAGATACATAGTGGCATTTACGTTGGCAACGAGTATGTGTGCAGCGAGAGCCAGAAAAAAAGAATAAGGGTGGTTTTGAATTCTTCTTTAATTTTTCTGTGTTATTTTTCCCTTCGTTGTGTTGCACTGTACTAAATTAATAATACATACACCTGCAATAATACCCATTTTGGTGACAAAATTGTTCTACCAAGGTACTTTAGCTCTTGATGGCATAGATAAGGAATATTCTTTTAGCCCTCCAGCATTGTGCGCATATGCAAAATTTCCAGATGTAAACAACAACATGTTAATTTTGATTAATCACATAAATTTTCATGTGTTTTCATTCTAGGCACCAGGCTAATATGACCTAGTGTCACACCAACAAGTTCAATGACAACAAGGGGGAACCAATGAGTCAGAACCCAGGGAGACAGAGACCACCAGTATGGGTATAAATAAAAACAATTTTATTCCCACCGGGAGCACCAAAGGAATAAAAAGTAATGTTCTCTTTTGTTAAAAACTGTACAGTAAAATAGTCCCAAAACGTCCTCAGTCCCAGGTACAATAGTTCTCCATCTTCAGCTAAAGGACTCTTGAAAAGCTGGAATCACTGCAGTTAGAATCACATAAAACACGTAAGAACACAATCTCTGCCATAGGCACATATATTTAGTAACGTAGTGGTTGTTTTTATAAATTGATTAGTGATTTTTATCAGTATATACAGTACAGACCAAAAGTTTGGACACACCTTTTAATTCAATGAGTTTCCTTTATTTTCATGACTACTGACATTGTAGATTCACACTGAAGGCATCAAAACTATGAATAACACATGTGGAAATATGCACTAAACAAAAAAGTGTAAAACAACAGAAAATACCCCTTATATTCTAGTTTCTTCAAAGTAGCAACCTTTTCCTGTGATTACTGCTTTGCACACACTCTGCATTTTCTTGAAGAAACTAGAATATAAGGGGTATTTTCTGTTGTTTTACACTCTTTTGTTTAGTACATATTTCCACGTGTTATTCATAGCTTTGATGCCTTCAGTGTGAATCTACAATGTCAATAGTCATGAAAATAAAGGAAACTCATTGAATTAAAAGGTGTGTCCAAACCTTTGGTCTGTACTGTATATATATATATATATATATATATATAGATATATATATATATAGATATATCTATATCTATATATATATATATAGATATATATATATATATATATCTATATCTATATATAGATATATATATATATACAGTATATATTCTGCTGCTAATTGATATGCATTACTGGATTGGACAGCGCCTATTAGTCGCTATGTGATGCATTGACTCCAGAAAACCATTCTATCCCAATGCAGGATGAGTAGAAATCTATCACAAAAATATTAGTAGTGCCATCTTTTATTATCAGATATACAGTATCTATTAAATGCGACTTAAAATCAAGCTGAGAAAACTGATGTTTGATACATAAATTCTCTGTGATACAAATCTATAAACAGTTTGGTTTCTGTTAATTATGTCAAGATGCAAGAAGGGGAAAATTTATCTTATCTTGGTCAATCGTTTTATTTTAAATATGCTGTAGGAGCCGTAGTTTGATGACTGTTATAAATATCAGCACGATTTACAAACAAAGAAGGGAATTAGTTTGGTTTTTGTCACTTGTCTAACTTTTAGGAATTGCAACGACTGCAGTGCGCCACAATAAAGCTGCAATAAAGTTGATAAACAGGTGAAGAACAAAGCTAGACAAAAACACTTCTATTCTGCTGTTTCTAGCTCTGTTGGCATTACCCTACATGCTGATCCATTGCCATGGCAACCGACAGACAACTCAACGAGCAGGTAGAGCAGAGATTAGATTCAAGCCTCTGAAGAGGAATCAACACCAAAAACAAACCTTTCCCACACAAAAAAAGTTTGTAAAAACACCAAAACAGAACATCAAATCCATTACATTATGTTGTCAGGCTTGATGTCTATATTGTGATTATTAATACATTTTCGCCTGAGCACAGCAGTGGTTGATTAGCTGATTTAAACACCTGCTCTACTGATGACTTGGTGTGTGGGTTGTCTTATTTTAGTGCTAATGGAACCAAAATACACCGAACTGCGCAGCACATTACGGTTGCCAAAGTCAATAGCAGGCCAGCAACAGTTAGGTTGGCATAACTGACTCATTGCTTACTTTTTCAATATTTTCTTTAAACTAAAACTTTTTCCTCACCTGTTAAATGTGAAACCCTTGAACCTTGTTATCTATGGCTGTCATAAGGTTGAATTAACCGCTAAACATTGAGTCCTTTTTTTCAGATTCTTTCCATGATTGTGGTATTTCCCGGACCAGCAATATTCCCGACTCAATGGACAACAATGGTGCATGTGTGGCGTACAATAAGTCATGGAATGTCTAATCCAGTAATATATATCCATCCATATATATCAATGCTGCTGCCTCGCCTTCTGTCGTTGCAGCTTCTTGCCGCTACTTAGCAGTAGGTGGTCAGGTTAAATTGCATTGCAGTCAATGTTGTCAGAAAAAAAGAGATTCATGCACTTAATGTCCGATTTGCCATAACTATTTATTGAATTCATAGTTGCCAGCTGGGGTGGCAACAGGGGTGGTTAGGCTCTCAGTTGGGGTGGCAACTTCCACCCCCTGACAACCCCATTAGATCCGCCCCTGCTTCACACTTTACATTGCTAATCCCTAACCAGAACCAGAATCTTTTTCGATGACACGACATTAACACTGGCCTCCCAGGATTTAGACAAATTGCGACATTTTTGTTCTTAAAAGTATTTATCTGATTTTATTTCCTCCTGTCTCCAAAATTAGCGACAACTGTGTTCTGTGAATTCCCTCCTGCCCCCACCTTTTCATGTCAAAACCCTCAAGATGTCTATTTACATTCCGCAGATCGAACGTTGCCTTTTTTTTGGCAAGAGTCTGCTTAAATAATTTGGGATTTTGGCAGTTCTGCACACATGCAGGCAAATGGCAGCAGACAACATATTATTCTGGGGAGAAAAAAATATGAAGAAAATAAATTACTCTTGGGTTTGTGTGTTTCTGACACAATGCTATCAATAGAAGGAGGCTGTCATGTAGACTTCTCTTCCTGTGGATTAGCGGGCTTTGTTTCATGTTTCATCCATATTCCCTGGCCATAAACACAGAGAGCTCCAACAATAGGCCCGACAGGCTGGTAATAGCCTTGCCTTTGTTTGCCTTACCATTTGGGCTCACTCCAGTTCCCAGACAAAATGAGACTTCAAACTGAAATTAATTAAATGGTAATTGGTGATCTAATTATACTGGCTTTGACTCGCAAGCTGCTAAAGAAAATAAACAAAAAGTCCCTCCTTAATTATGTATGGCGAAAAAGGTCAGATTTCTGACAAAAATGCTTGGTGACACCCGCCCACTCACGCTGAGACAAAAACAAATACACACACAGAAACATGCATTGCTAATGTGGCACATTTAGTTTTCATCTTCTGCCCGCCCTTATCCAAATCTGATCCTGTTATAATTTATGAGCACGCTGTATTAGTTACATTTTGCAGGCAGAGCACAAATATATCCAGTTGCTGAGAGGAGTTGCTTCCTTATATTTTGGGGAAAACTAGGAAATCAGCTTTGACCATTACGTATAATAGGTTTTTTATGCTCCCAATTGTAGGTTGTCATCACACCTTTCTGTTTTAACAAACATATTAAAGCTTTAATTAATCTGTGTTACATGATACTTGGGCTGCGTAAACAAGCTGGTTCAAATCTGACCAGACAGAACCCAGAGTCACAGTTATTAAAACAAATTTTGCAATAGAAATTTTTTCCTTTTTTGTTTTTAAATGGCTCCCTGGACTCAAATAATTTTTTTTTTAAATTTATGCTCTGCTACGGTGGCCATTTCCTTCATATGCAATTCTCATCTCCTTTCAGTATTCCATTGATTCCATTGAAGTGGATTCCACCAATCAGCAAACAGAAGGAGAAGTTGTGAAAGATGACTTCATACTTCCGAATATTGAACTATCATGAACTCTGTCTCGTTCGGATCTGCAATTCTCTCTCCACAGTGGAGGATTGTTGTTTACAGCACTGGCAATTTCCAGTTGACGTTAACTGTAGCAAAATTCAAAAGAAAATCCTGAGCTTTGCTTGCTTTTATTTATCTTTGTTTTTTTCCACTTTTTTCTCCGAAGAGTTTTTGCGGCACTAGTGGCTCGTATTTATTTATTTTTTTTGTGACAGTAGGCAGACAGGAAAGAGGGCGAGGAGAGCGGGGAAGACATGCGGGAAAGGTCGCCGGGACCGGGAGTCGAACCCGTGACGTCCGCGTCGACGACCAAGGCCTCCAAACGTGGGGCATGCTAACCCCCCCCCCGCCACGCCACCACATCACACCCCCTATTTAAAAAAATAAAAATAAAAAAATTCACGTGCCCAAAGAGCACTTGTATGTATGCATAGTTACACATAGTTTTTCAATATTTTTTCTATGTACTCCAGTAGCCAAGCAACAAAATTCTGTTGCCAATTTCACTATTGTGCATTTTGTAATGACAATAAAGTAAGTATACATGTAACATACATTAACATACATGTATAATGTAAGTCTGTTGAAGATTCTCCAAACATAATGGCATCCTTTGTAGCCTTTCTTCTCAGGAATCACTGAAAAACTGCAAAATAACCCAAAGCAGTTGCTAACTTTAGCATGTATCAGCTAACAGTTAGCAAGCCTTGGAGAGTGGTAATGGCTTCTTCAATGTAACTAAATGTCATCAGTTCAGAAGTCATTATTAGCTCATTTTGTCAACACAACAGAGAAGCTCAGGACCCAATTCCTTTCTTACTTCAAAATAAGAAAGATATCAAATCTTTGTTAACAAGCGCAAATGTTGATAATACACAATTTCACAATTGTGATGTTCCTGGTAAGTAGGAAATGCAACTAAAATTACATGTTACACAGGTGCTGGAGCAACAGCTTTTTAAACTTGCGAGAGGCTACGATTTTGCAGAAGAGGGATGGATTCAACACATTGGAATGACAACTTTTTACAAACTGTGCAATGCTGAGAGCTCTGGTGGAGCCAGCTGCACTTTGTCTTAAAAATTACAAAACCATCATCCTCCTACTACTTTCTGTCGTCTTATTCGTCATTTCCGCCAGTAGTAGCATACCTTTGTTATGTTAGAGACTAGTGTGATGCACTAGTCACTAACAATGCTTACAGCACATACCCTCATATAACAGCGTAGAGCTACAAGCTAGTGTTCAACGAGCCACCACAGCTGTAATCCATCACTTTAACAGGAAATATTCTGGTGTTATGACAACGTGAGATCTCTTCCTACAAATTCTATCTAAATGCTTTGCTGTGATGTTCCTCAAACATCGTTTATACATAAATTTCTAACACCAAAGGAGAAGCTGCAACAGCATGTACAAGAATGACTCATCTATATTCTTCAAAAGGGATCTATTTCAGGTCATCTCTGGAGATGATTTCACTCTGCATCCTATCTGTAGGTTCCTCTGATGCAGTCTCCTTCAAGCCTCAATGGGACCACCAACCTTGACCTGTGGAAGTCCTCCTCCACTCACCCAGCCAAACACAAGACACTTTCATCATCACAGCAGCTCAGAGCAGGCAGAGCTGCCCCAGAGAACAGGAGTCTATTTATTTGAATAATAAAGAGGAAAAAAAGAAAGAAAAATCCCAGCTTGCCCCCTCGAGAGCATTAATGCTGCGCTCTGACACCCATTCTACTGGGGGCCCAGAGAGAGACGAGAGGTAGCAAACTTGAGATGCTATCTGCCACCCCAACCACTTTTTGTACACAAATGTCCCCCTGTGTCAGAGCCCTCGTTCGACGCCCCAATCTACACAATCGCACAGGTGCTGCTTAAACAGACAGCTTATTGTCAGTGAGAGTCCCCAGAGTGCTTACCGTCGACTAGGTGCATCAAAAGCGCACGTGAGTGGTCTCTGGATGCCAATAGTCTCCTCACTGACTGTAAAAAAATGATCCAAATGGCACATGGACAAGACTCCTGCATGTTTATGTCCATTCGCGTGCATTTGTGAGCGGGACTTCACATTTATGCCCCGCAGTAAAATTATATCTGCTCATTTGGCTGGCTGAATGAACTGTCATATGGACTGAAATATGACAGTGAGGCTCCCCTTCCCCCATCTTAAATATGACAAAACAGAGCCAACACTTAAATGCCACATGCCCCTTAGCCCTGTAGGATAGGGATTGAGAAGAGAACCTTATGGTGGAAAATAAGAAGTAGAATGTTTGTAAAAATTTAGTTTTTTTGCTTCCTGAATGAAAATATTCTGGTTCCTTTTTTGTCATTTACATGTTTTACAAGTGTACATGTAGAGATGAAACTAAAACTAAGTATTTTCAGGATTCTTTTTTTCCTTAGAAGAAATTACTACAGTCTAGAACAGGGGTGCCCAAACTTTTTGAGACCAAGATCTACTTTTTCTCTCACCAGCCGACTGAGATCTACCACGACACAAAGATATAAAAATTGTAAATTGAAACTATGTTGACTTATTTTTATAGGCGAATATACATCAATTTAGCAGACATATTAAAGTGATAGAAAACCTAATCCAGTTTCTTCCTCAGTGAGATTCTGAAACTGGGAGGTTTCTCAGTCAGAAGCTGGTTGCAAATCTTGGACCAGCAGGTATCAATCAGTTATGGTAAATCTGCCATTTGGTTTGATGACCTCAATATGATAAATTTCAGACTGATAGGAGGAACCAAAGAGCACTGTTAAGTTAAAACCACATCTTTTGAAGTTGGGATATTTTTCCTCCAACAGCAGATTCCAGAGGTGTCACCTCAAACCAGATGTTGGACTGGATTTTATTTCAATGTCATTTGTGAATGTCAGCTCTTCATTTTCAACAGCGGAGCTATACAGGTTGAAAAAGCTTGTCATTTTGGAGAAAGTCTCATCAGCATCAATATTTCCACTAAATAAGAGACAAAAATAAATATCATGTTTGATAGAGGAAAAGCCTCTCAGGCTCTGTGCTGAAAGCAAGATACCAGAGAACAGCAAATATATATTTTTTAATGTTAGACAATTTCATTTCATATAATTGTCATGGTAGGAGCCATTTGTTTGTTAAATATTTTAAGACATATATTTGTCCTATTTAATGCTTGTTGTGAATGACGCATTCTCGCAAATGAATGAGGTAATTAGTCCAAGTTTATCGTTTATTGAATGTTCAGAAATTACAGCAGCTGTAATCCACCACAGCAAAGGTAAAAATAAGGTAAAATAATCAACTCAAAACCACCCATACCTTTTTACTTTCTCTCTCTCTTCCTCTCTCTCCCATCTCCCTCTCCCCATCTCCCTCTCTTTCTCTGTTTCTCTCTTAAGCACACCCATTGCTGTGGCAACCACCTGCGCCCTGCAAATTGGGCAAGCCACCCAGAGATTACATTAAAAACATAACATTCAGTCCGTTACGATATTAGGTTTTCAAGCTTGATATTTATAAACGCTCCCCTGAACACAGCGGTGGTTGATTAACTAAATTTATACTTCTGCTGTGCTAGTCAGAGAGTCAGTCTTTGAATTGCCTTTTTTTTTTTATTATTTTGGTAATGGAATGCACAGAATTGCACCTTGTTGAAACAATAATTACTATGATTATTATTTTTGTTGGGTCATTTTGAACACATTTTGCTGATTTTTTTATTATTTAATAAAGTTGCAAATGTTTTGGATCTTAGTGAATATTTTAGTAAGAGCATCAGAAGAGGACGTGCTGGTCTCAGCCTCCTGGCGGCGTTCTGTTTGTCACCTCTTGCCGAGATCAACTCAAAACCTTGGACCGGTCGATCAACGTATTAAGCCCCCCTGATCTAGAACTAGTCTTTTCTGAACATGCTTTAACTGTGCCACTTTTTTATTGCTTTCAAAAAACAATGAGCTTTTCTACAAACACCCCATTTGTATTTATAAGAAATTTGATATAAATGCTAAACATGCTCAACTTTTTACTTATTTTTGTCAACATTTTTTAACCCCACTGTAAAAACACTAACTCTTACTAAATCTTAGTAAAAATACTTACTAAGTATTTTTGGTGTAGTTCTACTGTATCTTAATATTCTGGAAAAAACAAAACTAACAAGAAACTTTTCAGCAAAAATATAGGAGCTTATTTTAAATTACAAATTTGTTAATATTAATTTAAAAAGTACTAGTCCCACTGGCATATTTTTTTCACTTATAACAAAACATTTTCCCCATTTTACAGGTGAAATAATCTGCGAGTGAAACTAATACTTTTTTTTAATTAATATTAAGGAACTATTGACTTAAAGCTCCTATATGTGGCTTAAAAGTTACTTGTAAGTTTGATTTGTCTTATTTCAAGTGTACTGAGATACCAGAAACTAGACTGAAAATACTTGGTAAGATTTTGATTTCACATGTTTTTGTTTTTCTAAAAACATAACATCTCTTCATTACTAATTTTTTCGGTGCCGTTTCTCAGTTTTTTTCCCTCTGTATTCTCAGAGAGGCAATATTTCTCTGGGGGTAGGTATTGAGACGGGGTTGGGGGTTGGGGGTGTTATACTGCACATCCAGTTCATCACAGAGACACCAAATTGAATCTCAGATGTCAGCAGATGTGCTCCAAACTACATTTACTGCTTCCCTCAACAAACAGCTGTTTTTATTTAGCAGATAAATAAGAAGATGGAGGAAGGGATTAATGAATACATGTGTCCCAATTAAGACAAACAAAGGAATGGGGAGTGGGAGGAGGATATATGACAGGGTTGCTGCTCACCGGCTGCAGGGTGGCTTTGGGCTCTGTGGACTTGACATGAAGATGCGTCATCATGGCTTGCAGACGCTCTTTGTCCTTCGTTAGCTATTAGAAGAAAAGACAAAAGTACAACGATTTTATAAACAAACACACACACATAAATCTTTAGATATAATTTTAAACTGCATCGTCTTTGACTTGAAATGCTTATTTGAGCTGTGAGTAAGACTCCATTACAAAATAAGGAGTTTTATTCTGATTCCTACTAAAAACCCAGGTCCCTTCTCCCTGTCTGAAAGTCAAAATAGTTTTAGCTGCCAGCTTAAATTATGGTGACAGGCTGCATGCGGAAGAAGCCTGTGTGTGGTAAAGCCTCACCGATCCCTTTTGGATAATGAACCAGCAGATGAGAAAAAACAAGATGTTGGCATGGTGAAAAGTATGAGCAACTGAAATATCATTGTTTTAGGTTAACTTCTTCTAAACCAGAACTGTTTTCTAACAATTGTCAGGCACTTTGGGGGCAATTATGTCACTGAAGTGTGAACCGTAAGTGAAAAAAGCCCCAAACGTCTAGAACACATCATTTGGTTTTAGGCTGTTGCACATGCTAAAACGTTCAACAAGGATTAGTAAGATTTTTAGTGAATGACTGTAAAAGTATTTCTGGATAGTCATTAAAATGATTGAAATTGTCATTTTGAACAAAACATGATCTTGTAAAAAGTAATGTCATGGTGATTGAAATCTGACAGCATTAGATACTTTATTTTAGTAACAAATTCCATTTGACCATTTTAAATACATTTGTGGGGTTTAGCCGAAAATGGTAAAGTTGATATATTAATATGGATTTTATTATGTCTAAATGTATCAGCTTAGTAAAACACAAGAACCTTTGCAATACGTGGAGTTGAGTCCCATTTGCTAGCATGCTGGGAAGTTGCTCACTAGTTAGATGAACTTTTTAACCTTTTTGGTTCTTGTTAACAACATGTTACTTGTTCCCATTCCATCTTTATGATACTTAAAAATATTTTTATTTCACCAATAGGGAAATGTTTATGTTTGTTTTATGTTAAGATGCTGTTAATCTAGAATTTCAAAACTAGAATTTCACTTATTCAAATGAGTTTCTTTTATCTGCTAAGCCTACATAATTTCTGATTCAAATATACATGAATACATGTATTCAGATTGTTACACCAGTTCTATCAATTCTCTGTTTTATAAGTGAAAGATGACATTAGAGAAACAATTATCTTTGTATGTATATTTGCATTGATTTTTATGGAAAATCAGCATTATATTAGATAAAAAAGTAATACTAAGAGCAGCAATAACTTTTTCGGTTCCTCTAACTCACTAATCAATGACTGTCTGTCCACACTATGCAGTTAAGTCATTTCACAAGTGTTATATTGTTGGTGCCAAACAGTTAAAGTCATAAATAACTTTAAAATCCTGTAAAATTTAAAATGCAGTTATCGTCTCTACTTAGCCCCAGGCTATTCATATATCTTTTCCTGGCTGTCATGCATACATAACACATTTTTAATGACTGGTTACTAGCAAATGCACAAAAGCATTTAATTCTACTGAACACCCCCACCTTCCCCTTCCACCTCTCTCCTCTGCTGGTGACCCCACGGTTCGAGTCAGACAGACTGGTGGAGGGCGTTCGGCAGACACAGAGGAAGTGTCAGCAGGAGACAGAGCGTAAATATTTTGATTAAAACAAGAGACGTGACAATACCTGGAGCTCGAGTTGCTGGACGACCTGCATCTGCACCCGACACTGGGCCGTGCTCCTGTCGTCCAGGGCATGCTCATTGTTGAGATGCCTGGAAACCACAGAAAGAGAAGATGCATACAAAGATTAGATTTATTTTCATTTCTTTAAAGATTGTTTATTGTAGCTGAACAGAACATAATAATTCCAGCATCAAAATTCAATCATTTTCCAAATAATTCCTATCCAATCCTCGAGAGCTTGGTACAATTAAGCCCAAAACTATTTACACCCTTTTTAGGATAAAATTTTCTGTTTACTTTCTTATGTTCTCAAACAATGAAATAAAGGAGATGGCTTGTTTGTGCCACCAACAGTAAAACAACAGCGATGCTCTACTACTTGCTTTATTTACTTTTTCTACTTCTTGTTCCACATGAACATCACTATCTTTCTGAAAAGAAAGGAAGCCTAAAAGACTCAAAATCATATTCTTACTAATAAGCAAAACTAAACAGAAACCCAAACTAAGGATCCAGATCTTTAGATTTAACTACATTTTACTATAAACAAAGATTACACCGTTAGCAGATTTAGGCTAAAATTGATACATTTTAATTTGACCAAGAAATGATATTACATTTTTGCAGTGACCCAGTCAGAATCCACCCATCTGTGAGATGAGCTAAAAATTAGGGTGATGACAAAGAGGCCTTCCAAATCTGAAGACTTGGAGCTCACTATCAAAGAATAATCTGAAATCCAGTGGAAACATGCAAAAAGATGCTATATCTGACAATAAAACAGCAATTTTTATTGTCAGATAAAAATTTATAAGTGTCAAAAGTGACACTCCTTTTGCCAAGGAGTGTCAATTTAGCCAAAATTGACATTCCTTACACATTGCTTTATTATCTTGATAGATTGTAAAAAAAAAACAATGTAAAAGGATGTCACTTTAAAAAAAAAAATCTGTAACAAATTTAAAAAGAAAAATAAATCTGCCAGCTGTCTAAATAATTCTGGGTTTTAAGTGGAGATGTGCTATGTTAACATCTGTCAATATTTGCCTGTTTTCAAATAAATAAGAGTTCTATCATGTTCTCTCATGTGGCTTCAGTCCCATTGCTGGTCATTGGATCAATAAGGTAAGTGAGTGTGGAGCCCCTGTAATAACATTTATGTTAATAGCGTCACATATTACAGTGATTGCAAAATGTCTCCAGAACAAAGGAATACTTTTTTATGTGAAAGAATGACAGTCAATATTTCATGCTGATCATGCCTGCTCTCCCAGCTCACTGATAACAGGGAATGATTGAAGAATTTCAGGTTGGATTCCCTTTGCTAAATTATGAACCGGCACCCTAACGCCATGCCTTCCTGCCGCTGCTCCACTCTGCCTTGCTGTGTTGACTTTGCCACCCTTTTTTGCTGTTTGCATTGTTCATTTTTATCATCAGAATTAAGGGGAATTCAAATAGAGCCGGACCAAACGTAGAGGACAACAGGACGAGGAGATGGGGATCTGTCCCAGGCTTGAATTATGGATATAATTACGTGCAATTATTTTATTCAGGAAAGACGTTCTCTTTTCATGCACATTTATTACTAATCTAAAGTAGCTTGCTCGGGTAGGAGGCGTCCTTTTTTTTTGATTTATATAAAATGGTGGAGATAAGGCTCATGAGTGAAGGAAATACGATTGGAGGAATTTTATCAGTTGCCGCATGAATTACTGTTTGAAAATGCTTATGCAGGGGCATTTCATTAATCATTTAATCATAATCCGAGCAGGATGTTTGAACTGATTTCACAAATACCCTTTCATTTCACTACTTCATTATGCTCGTTAATGGATCCAATATATTATATATATCATAAATTATATCACATCTGCAGTGACCATGTAGGTCACTGTCATCAGGCATGTCTGTGTGTGTGCAGGAAGATGGGAGAAAGGTGTTTTAGTTTTTATATGTATACACCGTTTCTGCTGTGTGCTGCAAATCAAAACGAGCCACCACCAACTTGCGAATGCACAATGATGGCTTCAGTGCCATTGCTTTCTGTTCAGACAACAACGCTTGCGTATTAAACACCATATTTACAGTTCGAATAAAAAAAAAAGAAGACATCAGAACACAGTTGGAAATATGAAGGCTCCTATTCTTATTCTTCAAGTACTTACTGAGCCGGACATTAGAAACGGCTTACAGAGGCAGTAACCCAGAGCTTGACTTTTGGGGGTGCATCAAAGGTCTTTATTTATTTTTTAAGTGAATGCATTTTTTGCAAAGAATTGTAAAAACTCATAGGCCCAAATTAGGTGAGTTGTATTAATATTTTGGGATCAATACGAATATAAACACAGGGGCAGTAACCCAGGGCCCACTTTTTGGGGACACTCCTGGGGTTTTTAAAAATTTATTTCATGAATGCATGTTTTGCAAAAAATGTACTTCATATAAAACTCATAGGTCCAAATTAGGTGACTTGCACTAATATTTTGGGATTTATATTATTGTAAGCTAACCCTAACCCTAACCCTAACCCCAGGTCCAAATTTTTGGGGCACCCAAAAGGCTTTTGTTTTTTTTATTTTTATTTAATTTTTAAATGAACACATTTTGCAAAAAACCCCCCAAAACAAAGCAAAACATGTTCATATATGCCCACATCATTGTAAATCTAGCCCTGGCTACTTCCAACCTTGAGAAGAACAAAAATGTTTTCAGGGTTGTGTTTCCATAAGACACGCTTCAGATCGACTGAGGTGCACATTAATCACTTGAAATTAATTGTTGTTGCGAAAGACAAAATTAAAGAGGAATATGTATATATATATATATATATATATATATATATATATATATATATATATATAAAGCATGACTGAGAACCCTATTTGTCAAAATTAATAGAGACTTCTCTCTGGGCCTTCCATTTGATTGAATCACATAAGAGCCAATTTAATTAAGTGGGTCAGAAAACGAAACCAGTAAACATTTCAGGACATCTTACTATATGTCAAAGAGGAAAATAATAGGTAAAGACATTTCAACTTCAATTTAACCAGCCCCCAGTCTGAATCATCAATGAAGGGGCTGGGGGAGTTTGGCCTACGTGAGCAGCTTTGGAATCTCTCGGCTCGTACGAGACATGTGCCCCGCTTCTTTTCATCCTTTGTTACATTCCACTTTATTTCTTCTAATGACATGGAGAGTCACAGTGCATAATTAATAGGAAATGAAATATTCAAATGGCCCCTAATGCAGCCTTGAGAGGAGTGCATGGACACGGGGAGCAGAGGGGATGAGGGAGGGGTGACATCGAGGGAGGCTGTGAACGTTGGCATGTGTCACTTTCTGGACTTCAAATGAAGCCACTTTTAAAAGCTCTCTGGCAGGATGACAGAGCCTAATGTAGATTGTCACAATAAAATAAGTTAACCAGATATTCACACAGCCTGACTTTTTTTCCCCTTCTCTCTCTATCTCTGAGTGAATTGCAGAGTGAATGGAGCTCGAGACAGGAGTGTCAGAGTGAGTGGATTTTGGGGTCTTTTTCTACATTTTCTGCAAGGTGTTTTGAACACATTTCTGTTACTTGATCTTAAGTTTAGTTTTGGTTGTTCCAGTCTGATCCGGTAGTTTTTTGGCTGTATTTCTTCTGCAAAAATAAACTGGAGAAAAAGTGAGGCTATAACTGTTGGAAGTCGGTTGGGGGATCAACTCAATCTGCCTGGAGGCCTAGTGTGGAAAAAAAGTGAGTTAAAATATTTAGGCGTGTTTTTAGGTAATGAAACTGTTGTGCAAAAAGATTGGGAAAATGTATTCGATAGTGTGAAGGGAAGACTTTTGAAATGGAAGTGGATTTTACCTAAAATGTCATATACATCTTGTCATTAATAATCTAGTTTCTGCCGTCACGTGGCATCGGCATGTGTTGATCCTCCAGTTTCTCTTTTATCAAATATTCAAAGGGTTCTGGTGGACGTTTTTTTTCGGATAAACTTCACTGGATTCCTCAAAGTATCCTCTTTCTGCTGAGAGAAGATGGTGGACAAGGCCTGGTCCATTTGGCCAGCAAAGATGCTGCTTTTCGTTTTCAGTTTATTCAGAAACTGCTCACAGGATCCACAGATCTGGTGTGGAGGAGTATATCATACTGCATTCTTTGAAGATTTGGTGGCATGGGTCTGGATTTGTCTCTCTTTCTGATGGATTCCAGCAAACTGAATTCTTTTCTTCTTCCAGCTTTTTATAAGAGTGTTTTCTCTGTGTGGGCTTTGCTGAGGAAGGAGAGGCAGTAGCAGGCTGAGACTCTGCACTGGCTCCTCCAGGAAACGGTGCTATTTGGGAGTTTGTTGGATTGCCCTGTTTGGGGAAGAACAATCTTATCCAGACTCCTCCACACTGCGAAAATCTATTGCTTTGGGAGGGAGGTAGAGCTGGCTGAACCTCAACTGGATGATCCTATTGAACTCGCTGCTTGTTTTTGAATAAAATCTTTTTGAATTGTTGGTCAGCTTTTGAGATACTGGAAACACAAGTTTTCAGTATCTATAGTGTTCCCTTTTGACTGATTATTATGAAAGTACTATGTTACCAAATCACCTGGACTCTTTTCCATCCGTCAGACTGTTTCCTGGGATAAAGAACTGCTCTGGTCGTTTATTGAATTTGGTAGACAGTAAAGGAATCTCAATAGAAGGAGTTTCTGGAAAAATTATCTATAGACTGATTGTAAAAACTCTCAATCAAAACAAATTGAATCGATGCAGTGACAGTATGGAGAACTCATCTCTTGTTAACACCTGAAATCAAACCTGAATGGAAATCTTTATATAAGCCTCCTCTAATGAAAAAAACATGCAGATTTACAATGGATAATCCTTCTTGGTACTGTAGCTGTAAACTCTTTATTTTCTGTTATTAATCTTGCTGTGGAGGAAAAATGTCCATTCTATTGGACACTGTTTCATTGTTTTTCTGACTGTGTTCATCTGTCATCTCTTTTTGTGGTTTTGAGAACGATCTCTAACAGATGTGCGGAAGCTTTCACTAACCATATATTTATTTGTGGTTTTAAATTTACATGCAGTGAAAGAGTAAATGTCAATTGATAAACTTTTATTAGATAGGCTAAAACGGCCATGTACATAAGCAGAAAGAGAGGTGGAGAAAGAGTTGAATATTGATATGGTTTCTTTATTTGTTAACATGGTGAAGTCTAGGCTATTGCTTGAATTTAATTTTTATAGATCAGTCTCAGACTTAGATACACTGTCACATGTGGAGTTATAGAGAAGTAATTTGTAGTGTGATAAAAGGAGAACTAATTTTTGGATGGATGTTAATGTGATTTATTCTATGGTGTACTATACTTTTTTGATTTTTGTTCTATTTTCTGTTACATAGGCTGTGATACGTACTTACTGAAAAATGAATTAAAAATCAAAAAATCTGTCTCTCTCCTCTCATATGAGCCAGAGTGTCGGGTTTGAAGCCATCTCTGAAGAATGGTTTTATCTTCCTTACTGCTGACTGGCTGGGACTTATATTACATGCACACAACTATACAGAGGTATTAGATTTTAAATGCATCAGAATTTCCTTTTTAAAATGTTTTTTAAAAGTTTTTGTTTTGATCTGGGTTTATTTAGATTTTTTTTCAAAGAGATGTTAGGCTGAAAAAGCTCAAAGGTTTTGAATTGGGAAAAGTGGTTCACATCACTAGAGGGCACTGTAGTGTTCGTCTGACCTCTAACTGGACGTTAAAGAGAAAAGGGGTCTTGACCTTCAACATAAACCCCACTGGGTTCGGATCCCCATCCCCTCCCACCTGGAACATAGAGGGCTGGGGGTGTGGACGGATTTAGAGCTTTCATTTTTCTCAAGATAGTCAGCATAGGTATGTCATGTTTTTCTTCACAGATAAAACAAATACACATGCTGTTTAAAACAACATTCGGTTCCAGTGTTGGTTGTTGCTGTTGGCGTGCGCACTGAAATCTGCTCCACGTTAGGAGCTCCTCATCTTTCCATCTCCACAGCGTTCTGCTGACTCTGCGCCGCCGCGGTCTCTCTCCGGTCGGACTTCCAACCTTGAGAGACTTCTGAAGCAGCATTAGAAAGTCTGATGTATTCCTTTTTATGTTTTTGATTTGAAATCCTTTTTTTGTGTCAGAGGCCTGCAGAGGTGTTGGTTGCTAGGTTTCATGTGGAAGCGCTTAAGGTTTTGAGCGTTAACACCTTGGTGAGCCACTCATACTGCCGAACAAAGGCAGCTTTGTGGAGACTCTCCTCCCAAATGTTTTCTTAACATGTTCCAAGCAGTTTGAGCAGGCAACTAAAGTAAACAAGATGTTGCCATGATAAAAACACTTGTAAAAACAAGAGCTGAGTGCACTTAAGAGTTTTTTTTTCAGGCAGAGCTCTGCCGGGCACACCAACTTTAATTCTCCCTTAGTTCTATAAACAAAGGGTGAGGCAATGTCAGAATACAATAAATACTGATAGATTTAAACCGACACTCCCTGATTTTAAGTGTGCCTGTCTTTGTGGGAAAATATGAGCACATGCTTTAATAACTATGTATTGCAGGATGTTTATTAAATTAAAGTAAGAACACATAGCAGACAGATTTTTCCCTGAGACAGGAACTGAGGCGACTGTACATTCTGACGTGATAAGGAGGTTCAAAGAGGATTTATGAAAACGATTAAAAGAAGATTCAAGATGTTGAGGAAGTTCAAGCATTTTTTTTGCCACCCGAAAGAACTTTCTCTATGAGCTGACAGTTTGTTTTGGGATAACAGAATCATGTCATGTTTTGCTTAAAGCGCAACTAATACCAGGTACAGCGAGCCATTGATCTGCTGCCACTGGCGCAGATGTTTTCACCCTGTGCTGTAACCATGGCACTGTTGTGTATTGGGTTACCAGGTTGTAATGAAGAGATCTTCATTACTGGGACTATTTTACTGAAATCACTGTATTGTATTTTTGCACTTTATTAACAAGCACTTTATTTAGCACTGCACTTTAAGCATAGATTTGCACATCAGTAACAATTTGCACACAAGAAGTTTTAATTGTATTTATTGAGTATTTTTAGACATTAGCATGTAGCCTTTTGTTCTGGGCTCTGCACAGCTGCTCCTCATTGACGAGTGAGGTGGTTGCCTGTGGAGGGAGGATAATTGTTACTCGGAGCAATGAGCTACTGGTGGGTAAAACTGAGCAAATGTGTTGTGCATAATCTGTTGGGTGTGGAGTGCTAATGTAGAGTGACTCACCTGTCTTTTCTGTGTCCTCTCCAGGGTGTTTGGACAAATACTGCCCCGGGGGTCCAGACACCATATATAGTCTCCGGGAGAGGCCATTGAAAAGTGTGTGGGGGGGAATTGTTTATGGGTTTTGTGGTGTTTCATTTGGTGTAAGGATAAAACATAAAATATTTATAAAAAGTAAATAGAAATGTTTATATTTAGTAAAAGGTATTTTAATTAAATAAGTGGATATTGATGAATTGAGATTCCCCTGTGAATTAAAGGTGGTTTGATCCGTCACAGCTGGGACTATTTAAGACTGCAGTTTTCACCTGTGAAGTGTTGGTTGATGTTGTGTGAAGAATAAAACCACTGCTGTTTTCCACCTGACTCTGCCTCAACGCTTCATCGTCACTGTAAAATCCTACCGCGAACGGCTACCTTGTTACACAGGTTGATCAGTAAACCAGGAACTAATCAGGCATGTTAGGCTTGACAGAGTCGCACAACTCTGTTAAGCCTAACATCTACAGTACAGATTGCAAAGATGCTAACAGATTCGACTATAGCTCTGTGTGTACAAGTTTAGTGTATTTTTCGGGGGGATTATATGCAATATGCCAACACAAAGTGCTGTATAATTGCTTAAAGAAAGGATTAGTTATATAGGCAGGCGTGTCATGTTAACAAATTAAGGACAATAAATTGTCCAGCAAATGTAATATGCGATAGTATGCAATAAACAACACAGTTTTTGTTTTGAGACCATTTTCAAGTACTACAATGGAAATGACATAATAATGCTTGTTGCTCTTCTCTTGAAGAAGGATCAACATTTCTAACAAACATTTAACTCTGGCAATAGAAGACATTTTAAATATCCAAAATAAATAAAGCAAAAACACCAGAAATAATAAATAAAATAGAAACTCTGTAAATAAAATTGACTTTCAAAAAAGGGACTAGTTGAGACCAATACACTGGACTGAATCAATGACTTTCTCTCTTTAGTAGAAAGCGAGACACGAGAAAAACAATCACACAAACAGTCATAAATTAAATTGTTTTAATTTAAGCATATTGAGAGTGCAGTGAGAATGACTTTGTGAACAAGGAATAATGTGGTGTGTGCATTTACATCTCACATGCTGCCTAGCGCATGTCTCTGTGTCTTGATAAAAGTTTATGTATGTGTTTCCGGTTAGACAGTGCGTTAGTGAGCTGGTGGTTCAGCCAGTGGAGGAGTTTCGCGTTCACCTCGTAGTCCTTCAACACACTGGTTTTTATTGTTTTATCATTAGTTTTGTCATTTTTGCAGCAACACGATGCATCAAAAGGCATCATATCAAATGCTTTGTGTACTTACAGTCAGGTAGAGTTGCGGCACGTGGAGATCACACAAAAAAGCTCGAGCAACCTAAACAGTCTCTGTGGCCCTTATTAAAAACTCAACAGACACAAATTGGAAGAGCTACTAAAACCATATAAATTAAATCTCTCTATTTGTCCCTCTGTATCTGGCAGAGGTGTACAGTACAGTACAGATTTAGCTCATCATGCAGGGCAAGTCCAGGGTTGTGAGGCCTTGAGCAGAATTTGATGTACAGTATGAGCCCCTTTTGCTGCTAAGAGCATCAGCACCACCAACAGCATTTCACCATGGATTTAGTGAAATCTGAGACATGGGGGCGTTGTTTAATTGGCCAATCTTAAAAGCAATCAGTAATAACTGTAATTTGCTGAGATGTATTTGTGAGCAAACAGAGCTCAAACTCAAAAGTTAATCTGACAGCGTAAAATGGTTGCTATGGTAACAAAACAATCCAACTATGAAGATTGTTTTTTGAACTTTTACAAAGCAAACTTGCCAGCTCCTTAAAATCTTAAATTTTAATGTTAAAACATTTAAAATCTTTTAATTTATCTATGCTGAAACAGCATAGATAACAGCATTGATATTCTCATTAAACAAATGTTACATTTCCATATCTGTGGTCCGTGTTTAAATTGTATTTTTTTGATTTGTTGTTTAAAAGACTCTATAGTTGTGGGTTTAAGTATTGTCTGCAATATCTTCCAGTAGCATAATTATCCAGTAATATTTTTACATTTCCTGTCAACTTAACATCTTCTAATACAAAGACACTGCGGCCCACTTCTGGACCGCCTCAGCGCCAGGACCTGCTAAGCCCCAGGCAAACCCTGGTTTGGTATTGATTTTGTGAAAAAAAAAACAACAACAAAAAAAACAGAAAGAAACCTTAAGGCACAGATGGAAGGCAGGAGATTCATGAGCCAAACAAAGGGCAAACTAAAAGAAAAATTTGGAAAGCACTCCCTCTGACCGGTGACAAGGGCAAACAGGCAGGGCTCCCTGAGCGCGAGCTGCCACAGATAAACATCCCACCGTTGTTTGTTTGGGAAAAATGGCCCCTGGTCACCATGGGAACTGCACTTATCACAGGAATTAGAGGCCCATGCAGTTCCCAGAAGGAGTCCCCACTGCATTGCCCTTTTCAAGAGCAGGCTAACACAGACTGAGGAATAACAACCGGCTGCACCTGCAGTGCATCTGCGTAGCCAGGGGTCACAAAACATGTAATCGACCCCCCCCCACTCCCTATAAAAAAGACAAACAAACTGAGACAGAAAACATACCTCTGACCGCTGCGCTTTACTTACTTGAGGAATGACTGGAAATCATCAAAAACAGCCTCGCACCCGGGCCACTTGCAGACGCCATGGCCGTAGAGAGGGTGACTGTGGGGGGATGGCTCCTCCAGCACCGACCTGCAAGACAGAAACTTCTGATTGAAAAAAAAAGGAAAATAATCTCAATTTCTTTTCACTCAGAGGTTGAGAAAAAAAAAGACAAAATGTCAAAGATGACAGTTTCTGTTGTTAATCCAAATCTTCTCTGTGTGTACTCTGTCTTGTTTTCACAGAAAAAGAATTGACTTCTACTTCATTTGTGAACTTTGGCCTTTGCCAGAATCAGCTTACCTGTGCGATCATTACTCTTCCCTGCTTTAAAACAGGGTGACACTCATTGTGTGAGCCTGACTGGATCAATACATAGTGATTTAGAATCACTGAACCACATTGCAATTCTCTTTAATCGGGACGGTCTTTTCCCTGCTGTGTCACATCCAAGAGCCCCCCCACCTGGCGGAGGCCTGAGACACAATCCAGACCCTTCCACAAGGCAGGGAAGATGTAAACATCCCCACCTGGCACCAATTTATCTCCCGACCCAATTCATGACACCTGGGGGGGCTGACAAGAATAGGTCTACTGGGATAGATTGGTACTATCAGTCTAAATAGCGGGAATGTCGCTGAAAAACAAACATTACAACATCTACCATATGGCGCAGAGGTGTGGAACCACAGCTAACCACGATCAGAACTGAGAGGAGAGGCAGCGGTGTCTGCTAGAAAGGGGGGACAGGCGGCCATATGGACACAAGACACACAACTTTCAAATACAAGAGCCTGGGGGACTGGCCTACATTGCTGCCACCTGTGCTTCTGGTGGATGGCAAGTGAGCCAGAAGCACACTGCTGCTGCTTCTTCTCCAGCATGAGCCCATGCTTTAAGACCGAAGGACAAGATAAGGAGATTCATGGCACAACAAACTGTTGTGTTCCCCACATGAGAATAACCCTACCTCATTGATATGCATGTATTCAATAAGAAATAATGCCCAATTTGTGCTGAACCACTTTGGTGGATTAGCTTTTGGAACATGATTCATGTGGCATGGTTTAAAAAAAATAAAAGATCTAAAAACAAATCGGCAGATAAAATAAAAGTGGAAAGATTTGCTTATTTGGCAGGATTAAACAAGCATTTAAATTAAAGCATCATTTGGGTCAGTGTTCGCAAAGCTGTACGTCAAGGAGGAAATTTTAGAGGTCAGCTCAGGTTTCCTTGGGTTATAATTACTTACTTAAGAGTTCACATTGTTCATTACATGCAATAATTGTGTAGCAATTAGGAAGCAGTCGAGCATTCATAAACCCGGTTAGTGAAATTTTTTTCACCCTCTTTCAAAAATCTGATTTTCTTTATTCAATTATGAATTATGCATTCACATTAAGACCTCTGTCTTGATACAGCTGATAAATAGATGGCAGACAACCAATTATAATGAGTTTTTAACAAGGAAATGTGCGGCCTGGTGCAGGTGATGCTGTTTTTAATTTAAAAAGATCAATTATTTTTCCATTCTTTGAGAGAGAGGCTTGTTGGTTAATTCTGTATTAACAAAATATTAAAATGCAATGTGTGCAAGGAATCAGAGAGCACAAAGTGCTGTGATTGGCTGGTGGCAGAAGAGACTTTTTGAACTGCGGCTGCCTAAACAATGATAAGATGCCAGAATTTATATGAAATGAGCTACTGTACATTACTGTAATCGGAGAAGAGTTCAGCGTACACAGGGGCTCCTGTCATTACAATCCAACCAGAAGAAAGACATAATTAACCGCTGTTTTTTCAGGGTTTTGTAGTTGACATGTGGTAGCAACATCACAGATCAACTACAACAGGTTGATATTAATAGCGCTCAAACCGACGTACCAATTAAAAATGTAATCCTTGTGAAGAACATTCATCTTGAAAATGTGTTCACTCAAGTCAAGTTTTAATACTACAATGTTTCACAAATCAGAAAACAGCAAAACGCTGAGGTAGCTTCTGATTCCATAGACAAGGATGTTTTACTGTTTTCTTGTTACACTTCAATGTTTTTAATACTTAAGTCTTCTCAAATATCTAAATGTGAAGTTTGTGAGCTTTACCTTTAATCTGTTTGGAAAGATGAAGAAAGATGAAGAATGTTTCTATTCGAAACATTGTGTTTCGAATAGAAACAGAAGGCTTGACAAACAGTGGCAGTTTGTGTCTGTTTCAAACTGCCACTGACATCTAAGAACTATTCTTAATTTAGTTCCTACATTAAGAATAGTTCCATTGTTAATGTAGGAACTATGGTTTTGGTGGTACAGAATCAGATTAAATCAGGGTTTTCAACTAAATTGGAGCACTTTTGAAATGTTAAATACTGAGCATTTATTTTTATGTTCTTAGCAGGAGACTCAAAAATCAAACTAATGTTAAAGTTAATCTGAAAGGTGGCAAATAAAAATTTAGTGTTGTTATTTAATTTTTTATTAATTTACTTATATAGCTTATACAGCCCAATATATTGAGTTCATGAGAAAGTTTAAACAAAGTTTTAGAGAAAACTTATTTGATTTTCCAAAACAGAGTAAAGGTTTTACAGAGCCCAAGTTTGATTAGTTTAAGTAAGGTGGACTACCCTGTAGTAACGAAAACGAACACCTGTTAGCTATTAAAATAGGTAGTTATAAGCATTTTTAAAAGTGCTGTGAAGTATTTCACTACTTCAGCTATTTACCGGAGGCGGCAGACCCTAACCCCGAGAATATTGGAAGTCCACTGTAAATTTGGTTTTGAGCTAGAGTGTTAAAAAATAGCACTTTTTTGTACCAAAAAATGCTGCCACACAAACAATTCAAAATAAGTGGAGGTGTTTCCAAAAGGCTTTGCTAACTACACAACAGGGCAACTCAAAGACATTCCTCTCTTACTTCAAAATAAGACTCTGAAACTTAGAAATTACATTAAAGAAAACTGTCAAATTTCAATGTTTACTTTTTTACACCTTTGCTTAAAACAATGATGAAGGGAAAGTTAAAGGAAGAGTTACCACATGGAACAGAGTGTCAGACTGACTAGATGACCCTCCATTAGACCAGACTTTGTTTTGACGAGAAACATTTCAACATTTCAATATTGCAGGAACTCATTACACCCTCATTACAGGTAATTGTTTTTCCCCAAATTCTGTTCATTTCTCTTTTTTCCTCCAAATGTTGAAATTCAATCAATTTCCACACCATGAAACATTAAATAGTAATCCTCTATTCTCTTATTTTAAAGCATCTTTGTTCAAAAATACTCTAATGACAACAGCAGTGAGGTTTAAACTTTCATTGCCTTCAGCTTCCTTTAGAGGACCAGGATGTCCACATAGACGCTGACAAGGTGCAAAAGCTTCCAGGGGGAAAGAAGAGGATGTACTAAGACAATTCCGACAGCTGGAGGCCAGTTGTTTTCATGCCCACTTACTTTGAATGGACAATTTGGGCCATAGATAAGTCAAGATCTACGGCCTCCCATCTGACAGACTCAATCCGCCAGGATTGAAGTCAGATAGAGGGCCCTGTCGATACAGCAGTGTCAGGTTTATATTCTTCCCCCTCCGGTTCACTCCCTCTTTAATGTTCCAGATCTTTCCTGGATTCTTCCCTCCTTCTGGTACCACTGCAAGCTTTACCCTAAATGATTTAATTAGCTTTTTTTTCTTGTGTAAGACAAATGAAAGGCATGAGAGAGAGAGAGATGGGAAGCGCTGCCAAATCTGATTATTTATCTCCTTAACAGACTGCTGTGTTACAGTCCCTGAGCTGTTGTTACTGATGGTTGTTGGGAAGTAAAGTGGGCCAAGTGCTTTGTGAAGATACCCCTCCCTTTTTACCTCCCTCTTTGCAAAGCCATTGCAGCTCTGGATTGGGAATTGGTGTCATATACAGATCAGGCATTTGATTTAAATAAGCAAATCAGCGAATAAAGATGACCCTGATCACTGGGGTATATCGCCATCTATGCATCATGCATTCATTGACATGGAAACAACACCGCCTGACAGATAAAGTGACTCGGGCTCTGGGTCGTATCAGGGACGTTATTTAGACAAACACACCTCCCCGCCTCCCGCCTCTCTCAGCATGTTCCTAGCAACAACTGAAAGCAGGAGGAACACATGCCTTGTCTTCAGTGTGTCAAGTCGAGCTGTGATTGAATTTCTCTGCCTTCCTTAAGACGGAAGTGCAAAGCCCCGTGAGTGATTCCTGTGGATGCACTTAAAGGTTTTAGTTGCAGGCGTCGTTGTGCCTGGGCAGATTTTTATATGACACATGAAACTAAGTACATGGTACTTAGGGCCTGCTGTAAACTAATCTGAAGTCAGTCAGGGAAGGAAAAACCGGGGGCCCCTGTCTTGCAGAAAAGCTTGTTTCTGTTGCATGACAAAGGGACTCACGTAAAACCGCATAAATTAAAAGTTCATTAAGTTCAGTGCAGGGAGGATGAGTGGATGTTCTCTATTTATGCCCAGGATCGGCCCAGCCCCATTATCTTCAACCTGATTATTCAAATCCCAGGATTATAACACAGACGTTCTTCTCAGAGCCTTGCTTAGAATAATCATACTTAATAATATTTCATTCTTCCTCCCATGGAGTTTGATTAGAACTGAGCACGCATCATCAAAAGAGAGCCAGGACGCTTTCTGATACTTGCGTGATATATGCGTTGCCAAAATTAAAACGAGAAAGGATTATTGGTTGTGCATGGATCTAAATTAGCATCATGCGGCACTTAATGGGGGAATGTTTTGTAGCTCACTTTATTTCGGCACAGCTTTCCTGGTAATTTGAGCATTTTGAAAGTCCGCATGGGTAATTCGCTTCCATGAACAAATGGGGTGTGGGGAGAATCACCTGCTCTTTTTTTTATGACAGAGCTAAAGATGCTACGAAAATATTCAGACCAAGACTGCCTTCTTCACTTAAGCTCGTGTTAAACTGCCACTGACATCTTCTTTAATCTCTGACAGCCGGCGCGAGGCAGCGGTGCTGCCGGCTCTTGCATTATGTCTTTTCTTATGTTTCATGGAGCCTTCAAGTTCGGGTTGCTTCCTGCCTTTTGGTGCCATCAAGGCTCACCTTGCTTTTGCGACAGTGTGTGATGGAGTTAGTGAGTCAATATCGTCCTCAAGCGATTTGTCAAAACACAGACATTCAGTTTGACAATGAAGGGCCGGAACCCTGTGGGTTTATTGATGCAACAATGAATGCTTAGATTTGACTTTACTGCAGTTTAGACCTCAAAGAGCAGCAAATAATAGAAATCTACCAGAGCTGTTGTAATACTACACATAGCATTTACAAGATTGGAGATTGGAGATTTTAAGGTCTTTTAGAGAAAAACAGGCCCACAGAATTATACGTCTTCCAAAGTACTTGCAAATTTGACTTGTATATGTATATGAGTACTTGTGTATGAGCCGCTTAGACCTAAGAAAATCTTTCACTCCTGTTCATAATATGTGTTCCTCAACCAAACAACCACACTTTCAGCCTCTTAGGGGATGATAAAGCACTAGTTTGTACAAAGATCAGTCAGAAAAGAAGCAGAAGTTGAAAAACTCATTGTGCACCCCACACAGCAATTATGAATTAGGCTGTAAGAACTGACATGAGAGGTGGTCACACTTTTTCTTTCATTGCTGAGAAGTTCAATCTTGACAAACTACAAAGTTACAGTAAGAAGAAAACTCTACACGTTTACATTTTCGATTGTAGGACACAAGTCTTTTTCCTAATAAGACCTGGTTGCTTACTGCTAACAGCTAATAGTTTTGATGAATATAGCTGGCTTTGGACATTTTTAGCCCTTATCCTTGATGTGATGATGGCACTAGTGTCACATATTATTTATTCCCACAAAAAGTCATGGATTGTTAATTTGAAGTTGCTAGAAAGTATTAAAAAACTTAAAAATGTATAAATTAAAAATAATTTTGTGAGACTTATGTTCAAATGGAATTTCAGAGGCAGCAGCGATTCTTGCAAAAACAGATATTTCTGATTATTTTTTTCTCCCAAATGAATACAATTACACAAAGGATGTAACTTTAATTTTTTTAGATGAAACAAAAAAAGTCAAGTAATTTCAAGGCTTTTCACAACCTCTTTAACCCCTTACCATGCAGCAGAACGCCCGTGTGCCGTTTCTCCATTGTGTGGAGGTGTGAATAAATATGACCGGCATCGTTTTATATTTTATTTTTCTCCCTTGGCTATTCAGAGAACATCATCTTGATGATCACTCCCCACCAGCATCCCCCACAGGCCACAGGCCACCTGACTTACTTTGCTAAATATGTTTTCATCTGCATCACTTTCATACTGACACTTAGTTTTGATCACTGAAGCACAAGTCAGATGTTCAGCGGTGAGCTCATGGTGCCTGGAGGCTCCTAGCTGACAGTTCAAAGATCACTCTTGTGTGCAAGAAAACAAGCAAACGTGTAAATGCCAAATTAATTCCTTCCTTAAAGACATATTTTCTCTCCTCTTTCTCACATACACACTCTACTCAGAATCAAATATCTCTCATAGATGATTTATCTGTGTTTGAATGTTACAACACAAGTTTGTTTTCTCCTTCAGCCATATGATAGTTTTCTGTTCTCGTTATGTTTAATTTAAAACAGAAACTAACAATATGTGTCTGCAAGTCAGCAAATTCTTGAGATATGAGGAAATGTGTGTTTTTTTTTCTTTTCTGACAAGACTGGGGCAAGTGAATGCAAAGTGAAAAAGGAAATTAATATTAAGTCAAAGTCTTTCTTGTTAGTAAGTGGATGGCATTTCAGCTGTGTATGTTCTGCTAGAGGACTTTATTCTCACCAGGAGTTGAAACAAAACCACCAAGTGCAAAAGAACAGAAAATGACTGTCAATCCTTGAAAAAAATAAAAACATACACACAGTTGCATAACTGAGAAGTCTCTGAACATATGAGGATTATGGTGATTGGGGACCAAAATTGCAACATTTGTTACATTTTTAGCTGGTGCGGTTTGCTTTCATATTGTACTGTCAAACAAACCAAATCCTTTGAGAAACCCGTTCCTCTCCTCACCTGGGGGGCATTGCACCAAGAACCACAGAAGAAAACAAAACAAAACAAAACAAACAACAATAAAAAAAAAATAGACACTGAGAACAACGTCCTTTGCAAAATGTAAAAAAAAATGGAGTGGCTGTCACTGCACGATGCATAGTGTTGGCTCATTTCTGCATGTGCTAAAGGAAATACTTACATTGATTTGGCACAGTTTAATGGGGTCTGAATACTTTCTCTACCCACTGTACACTATTAGTTAATCTCATAAGAGTTGTAATTATTATAAAAATTAGGTCTTTTTTTGTCCATGATGAGCCCAGCAGAGGACATGTTGATGACATAAATAGCTAACAGTCCAGTAAATTTTTGAATGAATTATAATCTTTAAACTAAATTATGACAATTATTATCCATTAAGAGAATTATAACATTTTCCAAGAATACAGATTATCTTATAACATGTAGTATTTTAGTAAATATGAACTTTACACTTTACATTTTAGGAATAATGCCGAATTATTTCTTCAGTGTATGCATAAATGAGTCAACAGTACACATCGTGCTTCAAGTAGAAATTGGGCAATGATAGTGGTGTTTAGCAGTTGGAGAATTTCTCTATTGTTTTGTAAAATACCACAAGACATTTCTTCCACTAGCGCTAGACTAGAACGTTTTTATTTTTTGTTGTTGTATTTGGTTGTATTTATCCAGAATGCCCTGCGCTATGCCACTTCCTGATTTTGGGGCAGACTCTGGTTTGCTTGGCGTTCAGATATGCGGTCGAACCGCACCAGAGTTCACTTCAAACTGAACAGAAACCTAGGTTTTTAGGCAGACCACAGTTCCCCAAACAAACCGGACTTTCTAGGCAAACAAACTAGAGTCCAGTTAAAGCAGACTAAAAAGGGTGAGTGTGAATGCATCCTCAGAAAGAATCTATAAAAGAATATGTTTTAGTATTAAAGAACTCCACCACCTAACATTGTAGTCACAAACGAGACTCACCCATCTCTTTTGTGACTCATGTACTGGCCGTTGGTGGCAGCATGCTGGTTGAGGACCGGGTTCTTTGGTGCCGCCGAGGAAGACAAGTCGAGGCCCCGGTGGCCATTGTTGCTGCTGCCATTGTTGTGCTCCTCCTTTACGTGGGCATTCGTCACCTCTTTCCACAGTTGCTGGAGCTCTGCTGGAATCATGCCTGAGACAAACAAATTGGATAATTAAATCAATTAGCAGCTAATCCAATGCTCTTCTTCATCGCCTAATTAAATCAAAGCGTCTGTAAACAAAGCTGGAGTATTAATTAGGAAATACTCCACTACAGGGTACAACAAGAATCTCAACAGCCCTCCCATCCATTGCCTTCATCTCTCTTTCCATTTTCTTTTTCAATGTGATTCAAAGAGTGTTTGTATACACAAATCCCTGGCATTCACGCACATTTCATGCCTAGAGTAAATTAACATCCAGACAAGGCATGAAATCTGAATAATCATCGTCACTGTCTCCCAACAACAGAGATGTGAAGAAGAAAAAACAAAAAAGACTTTCAGAATAGCAACACTGGAAAACATCCCAGCCTCTGTCTCCTTGAAAAACAGGACCCGGGGGTAATATTCTCAAAAGCGCATTAATGTGCAAAATACTTAAGGCTCTGCACCGCCTCCAATTGACACAGACGACTTAAACCTCATTTAACGAGTCAAGCACGCTGTGGCACTCGCACTGCTTTGAACAAAAAAAAAAAAGTAAAAATCACCTGAAGACAGGGAGGAATTTTTCTGTTTGCTGGAAAGGTGTCAACAGGATGTATGTATTCAATGCCTGCAAGTGATGGCGGACGCTCAGGCTAAGACCAAGAATTGAGATGGGATAATTCTGTGTTTATTCAAATGACTTTCCGTGTCATGAAGACAGGAGACCCAGTTGGCAGATGTGTCCGTCTTGTGAATGTCTGATTCTCCGACTTAGAACGTTACAGAAAGGAGGATAAAGTTGATACAAAGAATGAGGTAAGGTCTTTTTGTTCAAACAAAAAAAATTCAGAAGTGACTAGGAGGATCCAGTGCAAAAGTATTCATACACGTTGAGGTTTTCTGCAGTTTGTCAAGTTATACCACACATTTTGGGGTAAAGATTCTGTACTTTTTACTATCATACCATTGAATAAAGTCCATTGCAGCCTCATTAGCTAATAAACAATGTCATGAGAACCATATATTGGCATCTGCATTGGTGTCGGCCAATGTTGGTTATTTTTAACATTTTGGTACTGGTTCAATAAGTAAAACTGATATCAGCAAATGGTTTTTATTTCTACCTTGACATTGATATTGGCCTAAATTTTCATATCAGTGCATCCATAGTGGAAAATCTGCTATGCAAACCTCCCTGACCTCATGCTAACCACTAAGAAACAAGGTGGTGGGAGCATTATGCTATTGGGATTCTTTTCTTCAGTGGACAAAAATAAACTGGTCGGAATTAATATTACTGAAGGCAATACCGGAAAAAGAGCTGAGACTAAAAATGCAAGGAACTGGAGTTTAGGACCCCTAAACAAAGATACAATTTAAATAGTTTGTATTAAAAAAATAATTATGAACGAGACTCGTCTAGATAAAGTTCAATCAACGAAATTTGAAAATTGATCAGACACTCTCCATTCACTCTGACTGCAATTAAGTAATTTTGAATAAAAGACTGGAGCTTAATTTAAGTTTCTAGATATTTGAAGCTTATGCACACATATGCAGACTTGCCGCTGTTAGTTAAACAAAACGTGGTTCTATTAAGTGCTAAATCAGAGGGGCTGGGTGTAAATGCAACCTAAAATTTTCAGATCTTTATTCGTAAAAGAATTCTGACAAAGTGGATCCTTCACTTTTGCACAATTATACCCAATTCAATGTCTTCAATGTTTAAAACACAGAGACATCTGAGGTTGGAACGGGACAAAATATGGAAAGGCTTCTGTGAGCTCTGTGTCTGGATTGTTTTTTTTTTTTTTAAATCTGTAAAGCAAGCCACATATTTTCGGTGTGGTGAAGGAAGCCTGCGGATGTGTGGTTGGTTGAACCGCAAAGTAAATGGGAGAGACCATTCATCTAGAATTACAATTAATTAAAGTCATTCTCAAAATGAGCACTGCCAAATGAATGATTTGCACATGATCCCCCTTTTACCCATGCCCCCACTTCTCATCAACATCCCTACAGATAGCAGAAGTGCTCCTTTCAAGCGCCAGATTGTTAATACATTGTGTGCAAAATGCTTACTCTTAATTTATTCCTGTTGTGAAAAATAACTGAGGTGAAGATCTCAATGCGATCAGCAGAAAAATATTTTTAATATGATTAGCTACTAAAGATGTTAATTACGCTGGTAATAGAGAACATTGGCCTAATGAGGCACAGGACTCCGAAGAGACGTGAGGGGCTAAGAACTGTGAAATGATTCTGATAGGATTGCTGTAAACTCACACTAGATCGTTTGCATATCAAAGAGCAGGAACTGATTGCAGGACAAATCAATAACCTTTCCACGTTCCAAGGAGCGTCTTTCCTCATCCCCGTATCTTGCCGCTCTCGCTCTATTCTGTCTGCCTGTATTCGCCCTTATTCGCCTCAATGCCTTGATGTGCCTTAATTGAAGCGCACGTCTATGACAGGCTAAACATGCTTAACATTGCTGCCTGTGTTATGGCATACTAATACACTGCTTGTTGATTTCCAGCTGCAATATTTATAGATCCCTCATTGTTTTTGGTGATGTAAAGACATTTGGGAGTAAAAGTTGTTTTTTCCTTCAAAGGGTTTCGAAGGGGAAGGTCAACACTGACGTGAGTGTCCAATGCTCTGACAGCAGGGGCAATCATTTTCTCCCCACACCTACTCAGTTCTCGGTGACAGTGGGTGATGTATTTTTAGCCGGTTTGCTTGACGGGGCAGCCCAACATCAGCTCAATTACCCAGCAGTCCAGGTGACCCCCTCCGACTCCACTGTTTTGTCAGATGAAACCAAGGCGGATCGACCAGTGTGATGAGAGAGGTAACGGACTGAGACCAACGTGCCACCGGCTTTATTACTCTTTGTTCGCACCAATCTAACCCCCTAACCTCCTGAAACCCCAACAACAGCTATACCTCATGATTCCTCATAAATGACAATAAAAGATCATTACACAAATGTCTCCCCAGGTATTATATTTTTCGTTTCCTTACATCTGATTACTGCAGGACAACATAATGACATTGGAGTGCAGAATCTTTTTCTTCGCTGCCCAGTATTGTGCAGATTGGTTTATCTTTCTTCTTTCCATTTTTCAAAACAACTCTTCCGGCCTATTATGACTGGGAAATACGGACAAGCACTTTAAAAAATGTATGTTGTTGGGACACTTGATTGATCACCGCCCCAGCAACTCAATTTTACCTCTGCAGGTAGCTCTGGCACAGAGACAGGCCGAGCTCTTCAACCTTTTCCTGTCCTTGTCCTTGGGTACCCAGGTGACCATGTTCAAGCAAGCAGAAAGTTGATTTAGGGTTCATAATGACATCAGTTGCAGGCCATCATCCCCCAAAATAAAAAATGGCCCCCCAGTGCATTGGGCTCTTTGAACCGCACTGTTACTTCTCGCATGTGGAGCATCGGTACCATGGCAGGGAGGACAGTGACACCGCAATTAGTTTATTGTTCCAGCCGACTGGGACCTTTACTGCACCCCTGTTTATGTTACTGTAATCACCGGTCTGCTGATACGCACCCCTTTGCTCTGAAATATGTCCTGTCTTCATGCAGCAGGAAGTATTACCAGCAGCCCAGTGTTGGACGTATCAATCACTGACAGGTCAGCCGCATTACCCGACACGATCCCCAACGTGCCGCTACTCTGTGAGCATTTCATGGCTTGCCACATTCTTTGCTTTCATCCTACCAGCAAATTTGTCTTGTCACTGTCCTCGAGCGACTTGAATGATATACAGGTAGAGGAACTCTCTCTCTAGTGGTGTAACCTCTGAAGGTGTATTTAAAACACTTTGTGAAACACGTGACACATGGACAGAGCTGTAGAAAAAAGTATTCAGAAAAAATATTTACCCCTTTTCGGATTTGGTGTGTTTTTCTTTTTTGGCACACTTCAGGAATGCCCCGATTAAAAAAAGATAACAGATTGGAAATAAAGTAACTTCTTTCAGTCTCAAGCAGAAGTTTAAAAGCCATCTCTAAGGGTTTAGGACTTCTGTGAATTATAGTGAGAGCCATTATATACAACTGGTGAAAAGATGAAATAGTGTTGTACGTTCCCAGGTACAACTCATCCAGACAGTAATAAAAGGACCCAAAAATAGTTTGGTTAAAAGTTACTAAACTGGTGCTGTGATGGCGCAAGGGGTTAAGCACAACCCACCTAAGGAGGCCTTAGTCCTCGACGTTGCCTTCGCAGGTTCGATTCCCAGCCTAGTGACCTTAGCTGCATGTCTTCCCTCTCTTTCATTACCCTACTTTCCTGTCATAGCACTTTCAAATAAAGGCCATTAGAGCCACAAAAAAAAAATCTTTAAAAAAAAAAAAAAAATTGACTAAACAAACCTCAGAGAGTGTTGTTTGCAGACATTCAGCAAACGTTGGCTGTACGTTTGTTAGACAGTCGCTGAATCTCTGTTTAATGGCATTTTATTTTGACATTCGCTAAACGTTCATAGCCATGTTCAGGGGACATGGTCTGAACATTGAATTGGTTAAATGCAGAACGGAGCGCTCCAGAATATCCTTCCTCCCACCACCTGTCAAAACTCTATAACCATCACTGATCCTAAGAAACTCAATAAGTGTTTACATCCTGGATGTTATTTGGACAGTTTCACTCATCTTAAATATCATTTCTGCCATTATTTGAACATCTCTGTTGATTGCATTTTTTTTTTATTTTTTCATAAATTCTAAATAATCTGTTGTCTTTTAACAGACAAGGCATTGTTATATGAATGTGTATAACATTATTCTTATTTAGGCCCAAGCAACGACATCTGATCTCATTCTTTTAGTTTAGTGATGACTACTCACTCTTTTGTGTTCATTTAACTTAAAAGTAAAAAAAAATTACTTAAAGGAACTTTTTAGATTGACTTGAATGCCTCATTCGTATCCTACGTCTGACTTCACGATGCAAGTTTTTATTAAATTATAAGTAATTAAAAATAACTATCCATCTCTTTATGCATGACATTAACATTTGTTGAATGAACTCAAATATTTAAATGTGACAAAAAAGACTAAAATACTTTTCAACTTCTGTACAAACCACAAAAACTCACTTACCAGGCCAACAGGATGAGCTTTTGAGAGGTGAGGGAAAAGGGTGTGTGTGGAGAGGGGGCCTGGGTGTGTGAAGGGTACTGCTCAGACCAAATTCATATTTATGAGAGTTACATCCTAACCAGCCCACTGCAGTAATTTATAACAGATACCGTTAATGTTCAACACTTTGACCATTAATGTCAAAGGAATTTACAACAAGAGAGACAAATTATACACCTGATAAAGTGAGCAATTGTTTTTCACTCAAAACCTGCTATCTATAAGTTTATACTTAATTAGTGCTATCTGTGTTTTTGAAAAGCTAATTCCAATGCTCTCTTTTGGACCAATGCTTCGGCAGAACAATTGCTGTAATTTGTCTCAGCCAAGAAAGAAATAAAACAAAAGGAATCAAACTGTTTTGCAAATAGCATCACAGGCACTAAAAAGCACACCTAATTTCTTAATTAGTGTACTACAGTGAATTTTAGTTTGTAAACCTTTTGATGTTTCCATTTTCTCAGCTTTAAAAAAAGAAAATCCCACTGACTCTGATTACATGCATTAACAGTGGCCTTTTCAAATAATTACACTGATATCCACATTTCTCAAATGAGAGAAATAAAAATAATCGGCTAAAAAGTCATGGCAATTTACTGCCCCCAAATTAGAATCCATAATCACTGGGACACAAATGGAGCAGATCAACCCATCACTTCCGAGACAGTGCCAACAGCTATCTGCAAACCGTAGATTAGATCTTAGCACTGTGGGCCCGACCCGGTGAAGCGTGAAAGGGTTTAGTGATGTGGAAAACAGAAAGGTCATCAATAACTTCAAACAGTCAAGCAGAAAATGTTTAGAATAAAAGGACAAACTGGGGGCCGGGAGCACTAACCTGAGTGTTGTAACAGCTGTCAGACGGAGACACACAGTTAAATATCAGCAAAAAACAAGCCGGCTGGACATAATGGAACAACCTGGAATGACGGCCTAATCATTTCGGGGACAAGCCGGTACCTCATCATGGCAACTGAAAAGAAGTGTCATTCAGTTTTTTTTAACAACGAGAAAATTTTACTTGCAGTGTCTTGTAAAAAAGGATTAGTTTTTACAGTAAAACTGCAAGCCTCACTGATTTTGTATTGGCATCTGCCCAACAAGGAGAAAATGTAACAGAAAAGCAGCTATCGTTACCAGGAAAAAGGTGGTTTGATCAGTTAGTATCAAACCACATTTTGTTGCCCTATATGACGGAAAACTAACCCTGACCATCCCATGACAGCACCATGCTGTGGGGATACTACTCTGACAGTGACAACAAAACTGGACAGAGGTAATTGGATTAGGGATGCAAGTAAAAATAGGACAATCTTGGAAGGATACCTGTTTAACAGGAAAACAACGCTAAACATTCAGTCAGATCTAAACCAGGGGGATCAGCAAGTTTCAGGAAGCCAAATTTAAGACTTTTAAGAGCTTTTTAATACTACCTTAAGTTAAATTTAAGACAAATAAATGGTGACGTTTCTGGGGTCTGTTTGTGGCTCTTGGCAGCAGCTTTGTGATTCTAAGACTGTACATGGCTTTCTACAGCCAAGCTTGTGGAGTTACGGCCCCTTTGCCCCACAAACTTGTTATTCAGAATGCACATAGCATTATATAGTGCTATGAATAGCATTTTATATGAGTTGCCACAGAAACAATCTGATGGCATAAGCAAACATTGTCAAACCAACTGGCAAAAAAGTTGAACTTATCTCATGATTTGTGTAAAAAGCTCATCATAATCCTCTTCTGTCCCCAGCCAAACAGATATCCCACTTACCTCTGACTAACAGTTTTCCTCTCAAACCTCAGATGTTCTATCTTCCACCTCAGTTCCATGCCTGAAGACAAACTGAAGATTTAGTTGGTTAAAGACAAACTTGTGGAAGCAGAAGTGCTTCCCCTCATTACTTTCTAGGCACAGCCAAGATGTTGAGGGGATCCGTTTTGGTGGCCTTGGGATCTACTGCTCCATCAGGTTGTGATCTACAGGTATCACTGGAACGGTTCGCAGCCGAGTGTGAAGCGGCCGATATGAGGATCGGTGTCTCTACATCAGAGGCCATGGTCTTGAGCCGGGAAAAGGTAGGTTGCCTTCTCCGGGTCGAGGGGTTGTCCTGTACCTCGGGATCTTTGTTCACGAATGAGGGAAGAAGGAAGTGGAAGATCGACAAACGGATTGGTGCAGCGTCTGCAGTGAAGCAGGCGCTGAACGGGTCTGTCGTGGTGAAGAGAGAGCTGAGTCAAAAACAAAGCTCTTCTACAAATTTTTTGTTGAGAGCGCCATCTCTTCTGCCATAATCTGTCGGGGTAGCACCATAAGAGCAGAGACCTAAAACGTCTGAACAACTTGAGAAAGAAGGCCAGTTCTATTCTGAGGACAACCATGGGACATTTGGAGATGATGACGCAAAGAAATATTCTTCATAAGGTCAAGAAACTATAGACAACCCTGACCATCCTCTTTATGAGACTGTCTTGGGAAGACAGAGTGTCTTCAGTCTGAGGCTTCTTCAAATTCACTATAACACAGACCGCTACAAGAGATCTTCCCTGCCAAATTCGTCACAGTCTACAATTACTTATTGAAGAATCTGTTACAACAACATTTAATTTCCCTTTGGGATCAATAAAGTCTTTTTGAATTTGGATTGTTGTAGCCTTAACTGCCTCAATCACAGAATGCAATGACAAAGTCGGCACATACAAGAATATGCAATATAAACTAGTCCTTCCACTGCTAAATTTAAGACCTGATATTAATGCATATAAAGCCAACTTTAAAAAAAGAGTTTTAGAAGTTTTAAGACATTACATTTTAGAAACACGAAAGTAAGAATATTTAAAAATGTGCCGACATCCTATAAACTGATTTAGATCAAATCACTTAGTCCTTGAAGGATCCAGTTAAAGTTCAGATCAGAATCCAGTCACCACCATGAAATTGATTATCCTAGATGCTAGTCAGCCACTATGACTTGAGCTATTTTGTAAAGGAGAATGGGCAAACATTTCTGTGCACAGCTGGTCTTCCAGCTGTCTATCTCTTGATAGACCCTGCAAAACACCTACAAATCCCAAATTGTCAGATTTCATTTGATTTATTATTAAAAACAATGCATAATTTCCCCTCCGCAGCTCCCAAAATATACTCTTGAAATTTGCTTTAATTTTTGAGAGTATGAACCCCTTGAAAATTTCTTCTAAACCTGACTGCTGTATTAAAAATAGGAAGAAGCTACAGAATGTTTTTACATCTGACTTTCCTTTAATTTTTGACTGCATATTTTTATGTAAGTTACTGGTGGACAAACTGAACTATATTGATCAAAAACTTCTGTACATTTTATTGTCTGAGAGTAAAAATACCCTTACAAAAATAGCTCAAACGTGAATGTCCAACAATTGAATACTGGGTTAACCTAATGAAAGAGATCTATGTACTGGAGAAACTGTACTTTTCTGTCAAAGTGCAGAGGGACACTTTCTACAAGATATGGTCAAAGTGGATAGATTTTGTCAAGCCTGATAGGTCTGAGTTTTTGTAAACCTTACTGTCATTCAGATTGATGCTTTGATTTGAAATGTAATTTCAATGATTGAATATACTAGCTACCCCACCAACCCTGTCCAAGGTCTGGTTTTTGTTTTGTTTGTTACTTTTTTCTTGAAAAACAGAGAGTAAAAAATGAGAACAAAAGAAATATAATTATATTATTGCCATGTAATGTCCTTTTTCAATAAAAAGGTTAAATAAAAAAACAGAATAAGAAGAAGCATCTTTATTTCAGACCTCCATAATTCATACTTAGCTGTTTGACAACTTTAAGGATGGAGTCCTGATAAATCAAACATTTGTATCAAAAAACAATGGTGTGAAATGAAGAAACAGGACAGGACAAGCATCTGATGTCTCAGAGGTATTTGGAGATAAGACTGAATAAACAGGATGTTCTGAGCCTGTTGTGAAATCCATCAAAAGTACCTGACCTTATCACTCATATGTGCTTTACTCATGGGGTGTGTGAGTGTTCACCAGGCGTCTAACACACACACATGCAGCGATTCAACAAAGTGCAATTGGAACAACAGCAAGAACCCCACCCCTGTGCCTTTGGCAATCGTCTACAGGCTGATAACTGATTCCATGGCCAGTCCAAACAATAACACCACTGTACAAACCCTGTTTGTGTTTGCCTATTACCTAAATACACTCCCCTCCCCCCATAACCTTCTGTTTTATCTTGTTATTTCAAAACTGTTTGTCTTAGCTGGGGAATGAATAGTCAATGCCATGCTCTTAAACCCTTATGACGGCGTCTTTGTCACGAGAGAGCCACTCCTTCGCAAAACATAAATAAAGAAATAAACTTTACGGCCAAACAGGACCGACTGCCGATCGAGTAACAGTTTCATGAGAACAAGTTCACAGGCAGTTTAGGAACAATAAACTTCTTTGATAAAGGAAGCCAATCACAGGTGAAGTGTGGATCATCCCTTTCTTAGGTCATAATCAGCAGCGGGTTTAAAAACCTAAAGTGATTTAAGACAGTAGGAGAAGTTGCATAAGATCTACTGAATTATTTATAACAACTCACAATATACTGTAGTAAAATGGTTAATTATTAACTGGAGATTTTCAAGTTAGGTGAGTTTTTGAATATGATAAGGCCCCCAAGAAGCCAATTCATTTGACGGAAGAATTGTAATAAAAAGAAGAAACCGTATGATTACAATAGGCCGTTACGGCGCTTTCGCTGCTCAGGCCTAATAAATAGAACTTTCTCTTCAGTTTATCCCTTTCTTACATGAAAACAGCCAGACTGAGCCCTCACGCTTTGTTCCTATATTTAACTCAAACAATCTAGACACGAATCATGTTATCGTTTACATTCAGAAATTTTACACATGCGCACAACTCTAGAGGGCAAAAATATGATTGTTTTACTTGTCATCCATTAACTGTTAACAAAATGAAACCTGGAGATGTAGGTATTATTTGAATTTATTGCAATGCACCATGTAAAGGGACAAATAACTCAAAAACACTCATATTATTCTTTTTTATTGATCTCTGTGTTGGCTATGCTACACACAGACCATTGCCCTAGCAACTGACTGACAACAGATCCACAAGCTCATTAGAATTCAACACATCAACATTATCCACAAAAAGAACATAACATTCAGTCCATTACATTTTTATGTTTTCAGACTTACAGTATGTTTATTTTGCAATTACTAATAAGTCATTGTCTGAATACATCAATGGTTGACTAGCTAATTTAAAGACCTGCAATACTGACGATCTGTCAGAACTGGATCTTCCCTTTCTGTGGTGTCAGGTCATCTGCAAGTCATTTAGTACCACGTTCTCCGCAAACATGCGTAAACAGAGAGGGGTGACCATCATCCAGCCACAACCCAACTCAGCCCAGTCACGAATGGCTCTCTTCACTGGCCAAAGCGGATAATCAGAGACCAACTGAAGTGATGCGGCGATATGGTATTGTTTCGTCACTTATCCACTGACTTAGAGGTGTTAAGTCATAATCCCACAGATGGTAGCTTCGCCCCATTGGCTCCACAGCCAAGCACATACGCCAAATGTCTGAACCTGTGGTTCCTTTTGTACTGAGCAGGATTACTACTGTAACAACACATTATCAATAGGGTAAAACTAACATCTCTCACAACGGTCTAAACCCGGTTCATGTCCCCTATTAGTAGGTGAACAATCCATTGCTTGGTGAGTTCTGCTTCACAATGATAGGAAGAGCCAACACTGAAGGATCAAAAAGCGACGTCACTATGAACGCTTGGCCGCCACAAACCAGTTATCCCTGTGGTAACTTTTCTGACACCTCCTGCTTAAAACCCAAAAAGTCAGAAGGATCGTGAGGCCCCGCTTTTAGGGTCTGTATTCATACTGAAAATCAAGATCAAGTGAGCTTTTGCTAATGAAAAAACAAGGTCGCTTTTATTTTTTTTAATTGAACCAAAAGACACCAAATTCTACAGCATATCTATGTGCCAAGGTTGTCAAAGTCATGCTAGCATAACTGACCTACTTCCCTTTCCCTCACAAATTTATTTTTATTCAAACTCTTTTCTGAAGTGTGTCCCCTCCTATGCATTTAAAATTTAGCTGACAACTTCACAGCTGAAACAAATGCAGCCCCGGCTCCATATGACTTTAACCGGGGGGCGGGGCAAAATGAATCTACGTAGCTGAACATAAACAACAACACCAGTAGCCTACAGGCTACTTGTTAACAAGGTTAAGGTGCTGTATTGGTATTTGCAAGTCATCATTTAGCTAACATTACCTGTATTGAACAGCATTACTCAACTCACTGTTAGTTTGGGGGGTAAAATGTGCCAAGTTCTTTTCATTTTGCTGGTGTGCTGCCATAATTCTAACACACACCTGCGCAGCGTTCATGTTGCATTTAAAGATGGCTTGGAAAAACAGGTTACAACGTGTTAACAATTAAACAGTTTTAACTGCTGAAAAAAATAGTGACAGAGGACAAAGATATGGGAAGTGCGGAAGTCTATATTGTATCAAATTGATATAGGAATAACAGAGAGTTGGCCACTCTCAGGTAAAAACAACAAACAGCTTCAAGTCCAGGGGGGGCACAGCTGAATCTGTGGGCAGGCAATGCCTCCCAATGCCTGCCCATGCTGCCGGGCCTGGTTGTGGGAAAGCAATTTTATTTTTATTTTTTTGTGGGATCTTGCATGCATGATGTCACAGTTCAACATGATGATACTTTAGTTGAGCTACTGTGCACTGGTGGAGAGGTAGATGGTTGAGCTACTGTGCTTTGGTGGAGAGGCAGATGTAAAAGTGGTACTAACCCTGAGTGAGCGAGTGCAGCGGCAGGCTGGTCTGTCCTGGCTGGATGGTGAGCAGCCCTTGTCTCTGAAGGTTGAGGAGATGTTGCTGCTGAACCTGCTGGACCTGTAGGAGCTGCTGCTGGAAGGCCAACTGCTGCGGTGACACCTGCTGCAGGAGGCACAAATGAAAAAAATCTACCATAAGCCAACAAACACACACTGTATTCTATACAATCCACGTGTCCTCTCTTCCACTTTGGTCTTTCTTCGGTCCGGGCTATAAATGTGTCACTTTGGAGACCTAACGCTGATTCATAAAAAAGCAGTTTAGGCCTTCTCACACAACGGAGCAATACAACTTTTATAGATTTCGTCTTAAGAGGGAGTCTTTTTCTGGGCCCACTTAAGACAGGTAGGTCTCTGCTTTTCTCTCTTTTAATTAACGCCAGTCAGGAGGCAAATGACAAAGAATGAAACAACACAGTTAATCATTCATAATTAGAGCCACAGGAATTTAATTACAGCCATTCATAATTCAGCAAACAATGTACGACTAAATCAAAGTGCTTAATAACCACCCTAGAAACTCACAAGTCTCCCAGGCATGGTGCTGAGCTCGGGGATATGCGCTTCCCCCAGCCAGCCAACCAGCGCAGCAAGCTGCGTTCAATCACACATTGACAGGAGGAGAGAGTTGTTTGCTTCATCTCGCTGGGGTACATAAGACATGTTGTAAGTCTTACTCATTATTTATTTATTAGACTTCTTGATCTGGGACCTGAGTTCAAATTTTGTACCATAAGCAAAAATTGTGAAATGGTAGGACAATAAAAATCCTGGAATCCTTGAATAAGATTTTTTTATTTGTCATTATGTTTCTAGAACACAACGAAATTGGAGTGGTACCCTCAGTAATAAATAGATAAATAAATAAAATTTTAATCAGTCCTCAGGGTGCAGCATAAGGGTGTGGGTGTCTGCAGGGGTGCAGAGAGGATGGAAAGTGGACAGATTAATTCCACAGCTCTTGGGAAAAAGCTGTTTCTTAGCCAAAAGGTTGTGTGCTGTATATATTTGTACCGTGTCCCAGACGGCAGCGGTACAAACACTTTGTACTTTGCCCTCGGTGGGTGGGATCAGTGGCAATACAACTGGCCTTGCTTTGCAGTCTGCCTCATATATTAGGTCCAGGTTTGGTAACTGACTCCCCACGATCTACTGGGCAGTTTTCACCATCCTGGCCAATTTCCTGAGGAAGAAGAGTCTTTGTCGGGCCATCTTCATCAGAAGAGGTGTTCAGTGGCCAGGTCAGGTTAGAGGTGATGTGGATACCCAGGAATTTGATTTTGTCCATGCGCTCCACCTCCTTCCCTTGAATTGTAATAGCTGGGCACACTGTCCTCCTGGACCTTCCATAGTCCACTATGACCTCTTTGGTCTTGCTGGTGTTGAGCACCAGGTTATTTGATTAACACCACTGGGACAGGTTCTGGATCTTCTCTTTATACAGGGTTTCATCATCGTTTTTATCAGACCCACAACGGTGGTATCATCTGCAAACATTAGAGCCCTGTTAGAGGAGTGGATGGCTACACAGTCGTGGTCGGACAGAGAAGATTGTGAAGAAAAGAACCAGACTAAGCATACAGCCCTGTGGGATGCTTGTATTGAAGACGAGGGTGGATGGAGTTTGGTTCCCTATTCTCCAAACCTGAGGCCGATGAGAAAGTCCCTGATCCAAAGGCACATTGATGTTGAAAGTCCCAGATCATTGAGATTCACTATCAGCTTCTCCAGGACGGTGATGTTAAATGCTGAACTGATGTCAACAAATAGCATCCTAACATCAGTGTTAGGATGCTGCAGATGTGTCAGGGCTGTGTGTAGTTCCATGGAGACAGCATCCTCTGTGGACAGGTTCCTCCTATAGGCAAACCGGTGCCTGTCCAGACCAGCAGGAAGGTTATCCTTGATGTGTTTTAGGATGATCCTCTCAAGCACTTCCTAATGACTGGAGTTAGTGTGACTGGGTGGTAGTCATTTAGGCCAGTCACAGCAGATTTTTTGGTACAGCTGCTTAACTTCTGTAAGTTAACTTGAAAAAGTGAAACATGTGAACTTTGCTCATATGGAAAAGTAATATGAAAGCAAAGCAAGAAAGGGACATAGGAGGACTAACAATAAACAGAAGAAAATTATCTAATATCACTCAAAACTTGTAGGAGTCAAAACAAATGAGAGGTTCTATTTAGCCAACAGGGCCACAGAAGGGCCCTGTTAGCTGGACTCCCTGGTCAGGGTCATTTCCTTGAGACAGAAAATTGCTGTTTTGAAGGCTCTGCAAATTTTAGCTACATTTAAGACTTTAAAAATGATATTTAATTTATGCAAGTTAAATATAATTTTGTTTTTTCAAATCTAGTGTTAATTTAGCTATTTTTACATCTCACAGTATACAGTAAGCTTCATAGCTGTTGTAATGGCAGCAAGAAAGTGTTTGGCTCCTCATAGAATTAATCTGTTTTGATGTTTTTTGTCAAACTTCAATCTTTCTGATCAACAAACAAATTTAAATGTCAGTCACAGATGAGTTAATAAACACAAAATAAGGGAAAACAAAACGCTGTCCAAACTAATGTGGACCTTTCTGAAAAAGTAATTGCACCTAAAACCTCTTTTTGTCTTGGCGGAACCTATGGATGCCATTTTCACCCAGTCTCATTGGGGCCTGCCATAACAATGCATAGGAGATGCAATGCCTGAACTTCACTATTTTTCTTCACTTCAAAATAACGGCCACTTCCTTTCACCGTTTGTGTGGCCCAAATGGCAGCGTGCACCCCTACCATATATCAAAATGTGCGGCTTGATCCTGTGAAGTGTGCCAATATTTCTGTTGGCATTTCAAGTAACCATGGTGACGTAATTAGTGAAAAATGAGCCAAAATCAAATCAAAACAAACTTTTTTTTCTTTTCTAACTGAAAAGAAAAAAAAACTGCATTCTGTCTGTTTTTTTTTAGATGAGATTTAGTTTGGTGAGATTTAGAGATGACAATAAATCTCATCAAACTGAGATTTAGGGGCATCTCAGTTTGATGCCCATAACTGAGAGACACAATGGACTTTCAATATAAGACCAACACACCAAAAGAATTTTGAGTGTCAGGCGTGTCTGGGTTACATTCAAAGTCTATGTGGAATCGTGTCGAGGGTCGTTGAGGCGTGTTACGAGCATCTAGCGCAGCGTCATTTAACCCATTTGGAGAGACCGACACTCCAAATAGACTTTCAATGTAAACGAGACGCGCTTGACTCTCAAAACCTGTTTGGTGTGAACACACCAAAAGTGCACACGCGTTGATTTTGAAGCATCAGACAAGTCTTTGACACGCATAACGAATTTGGTGTGAACGCACCATTAGGGCTATGAAAACGCCCTCTTGGTGGAACACTTACTACTGAGGAGGGCAGTACTGAAGGTCAGAGCTATGACGACGCCATCTTAGTTGGAACCTTTGCTACTGAGGAGGGCAGGGCTAGAGATTAGAACTATGAAGATGCCATCTTAGCAGAAAACTAACTGCAGGCAGGATGGCAGAAGACCAAAGTAAATTCAATTTAACCTATGAAACTTGATGCCCATAAACTAAGAGACACAATGGACTTTCAATACAAGACCAACACATACCCTACAAAATAAGAGCCTTAATATTTTAAACAGCAGTTAATTACTGTTTTAGGCTTTCATATGACTTGTATTGACTCTTTGTACGTGATGTTACACTCTCCAGAACTCCGGCCACTCCGCCACGATGAACATCAAAACAGCCAATGTGCTCCTTTAAAGCCAGTCTACAACCAGACATCTGTAACCTAATATTGCTTGTATTTAGTTGATTTCACTTTAAAAATGGTGATAGGGTGCTACACGAATGGCTGCACAAACAACGATGCAAACCACACTTGTCATTTTATTTTATAGCTTTTAATGAGGAAAGATAAGGTGGCGATGGATAACAGCCATGAATCATAATGACTCGCAGCTGTCAATGATAATGAGAGGCAGCCCTCAGCGTAATCGCGGAGTTGCAGTTAACACTTTTTATAAGGTAAAAAGACTAACAGTCACAGATTTATAAGTATATGAAACATATCAAATATCGCATTATGGAAAATAGGGTGTAGCGATACAATGATCACACGATATTCTACTCTATACGATATATATCATGATATTCGGCAAACAATACGAATATCGATTTAATTCACTTTTATGATTTTCTGAAAGATTTTAGAGGGACAGAGTGATTTTGGTGACATTTTGCGTACCATAGACTTGGATTTAATTAACTGAAAACTGATTAAAAGCCCCAACTACACAATACCTCGCTCTAATGGGACAGAGACATAAGAGTCTACAGCTGGACAAAATGAATCAAAGATGCAGTGAGAAAATTAGTTTAGTCTTTGGAAATAGGCTTTTCTACCTTGACTCCCGAAGTTAGCCGTGGCTGCAAGCTGTTTACTACTAGCTGCTGGGGGAGTGGCTCTGCCTCACCCCGTAGTGATCGACTCCTTGCAGCTGCGCAGCGCCACCATTCCCCTGCTTGGATCTCTGAGTAGCTGCCTCTCAAACTGCCAGGATCTCATCGTACTCTCCTTCTCTGATATTCTTTGTCAGTTGCTAATAAGAATAATCAATCAACCATCGTCATCATGGCAGTGTGCGCAGACTCTGGCTGCGGGTTTCCCCTCTTCGTCTTCCGGCTCAAAACAGACCGCCACTACCTGCTGCATGTTCATTCTTCAGGTAATCCTTTATATACAGAACAGAAACCACTAAGCTAAAAACAAATCATGAAGTGGATGCCACCACTTCACGATCGCTCCAATATAAATAAAAACCCGGTTTACTTATTTTAGCATAACTCTGGTTTTACTTGGCCTATTAACACAATTTAAAAACTGGTGTGTACAGTAGTTTATAATATGTACTTTCAGCACAAGCTCAAAGTAAGACTAGGGGAGGCGGAGTCTTGCTGCTACGCCATCACAAATCAGACATGTTAAAGAGATGTGTATAAGCCTATGGACCCCTATGGTTTAAAGTATCGATACTTGCGAATAAAAAATCGATACCTTCCAAGGGGGAAAAATTTATAAATATCATAGTATTGATTTAACTATACAGCCCTAATGGAAAAGGTATGTGTCTAACCATTAGTGACCTTAGAAACAGTGGCGCACCGTCATGTAACCTAACATGTATGGAAAAAACTTTTTAGCATCTCGTCTTTCGTATTTTTAAGGCTGCTCCTGTGTAAGGAGAAATGCGGTTTATGACAGTGATATAAATCACGTAGTGTGAATTCAGGCAAAGTCGACAATTTGATCAACAGGGAGGGAGAATGTAGGGTTCGGTTCCTAAACTAGCTATTTACAACTTTTGTAAATACCACAGTCTATGAGCCTCGCCCAGGTGTGTTACCTTTGCAGATAAATGCGCTCAAACAAGTAGAAGCCATGAATAAACTGTCAAAAACAACTTTGGAAAACAATTTCAGTCGCTCTGTTCTAACTTCCAATGTCTATCATAGCACCTAGAATGATTAGGTCAATATCCAAATATGCAAAAGGTCAATATCCCAACCAGTGTTACACATAGGATTTGTGTGGCCTTTTAAAATAAAGCTAACTGAAAATGTCAAAATTAAAGCCTCATTGTTCCTTACCTACTACCTACATATTAAGCTGAGAAATGCAGAAACTTGAAAGGTTTATAAAAAAAACTTGATGAACTTTCAAACTGAAGACGCAACTAAATGTAAATTAAAAAAATACTATCAATTTAAGACTTTTATGAGCTAAAACTGAAATAATTGAAGTCAAGACTTCTTCCAACCTGGCAGAAATACCGGTTTTAACTATGAAATGAACTGAAAAACCATCACTACGTTCGCACAGTTAAAGTCAAAATAAGTCTGACTGAGACCCAACAGGATACTTGGTCTGTTTATGAGTACACAAGACCAGTTGTCAAATCGGGTGTGGAGCGGGGGAGGGAACAGGGCACTAACTGCATTGCCGGGGCTGCCAGGCTGTGCACCGCACCCTTTTACCAAACACAGGACACACCACTCTGTTTACTTCTCACAATTGAGTGAGTACAGAAAAAAAATCTCTGTGAAGCATGGTAGACAGGTCACAGACTGGCGGCTCTGAAACCACTGAATCAGCCAGATAAAATGGGTCCCCCCTCCGCAGTCACTGTTTGCTCTGTCAAAAGGGTCTCAATGGTGTTCCCCTGCCTCACGCCCAGCTCAGGCTAACTGGAAAAGTTGTTTTATTTCCCCTGGATTCACAAGCAACATCTCACACAGGTCGACTCGGGATCTCATCTGATCTTTCCTAGTGGGTTATTTTTCTGAAGTTTTTCTGTGTCTGCAGTTGTTCATTTTTCATCACCTCTCTTCCCTGATAGCCCAGTGCTTACGGGGGCGGGACTTCACATGGAACAATGTCTTTCATCAGAAACATTAAATAAATAGAAGGCGTCTCGGTGGAAAGAAAAAGAAAATTGAGCACGGCGAAGATGAATTTAACCCTCTCCCCTTCACAATTTTTCCCCTCTCTTTTTTAGTTCCATCAGCTGACAGCGGCTCCTGTGCGCTCCCAGCATGAAGGCACATTAACCCCTCCTCTAACCCACTGCTCCACCCCACCCTAAACCCAATAGACCAAATAAGAGGTTAACAAGAAGTGGCACGAGGGAGAGAAAAATACAGTCTGACAAATGAGAAAGAGTGGCAGTGGCAGGCCCCTTTATTGTCGAGTTTCAAATATAAAGTTAAAGATCTTTGAAAAACAAAATTTTGATGTCTTTAAAATAAGAGGGGGCACAAAGCAACAACAGGGGGTTATTGTCTGGCAGCCACAGGGGAGTCGCTGCATAATTCCCCATTCTGTCTTTTGATGGCTGCTGGAAAAAGTGGGCAATAAAAGAAGAAGAAAAAAAGAAGCAAGCAAGCTGGCGCGTGGGGAAGAGAAAGAAAAGAGAATCTCTTAAGACGGCATTCATTTCCTGTGATCATACATAATATGGTTAAAAAGTAGACTTTCTTTTTTTCCTCTTTCTTCTCATGCTCCATTCAACTGATCAATGCATCCCCCCTCCTCGTTCCCTCCTTTTGCTGCACTAATGTTTACATCAGATGTGAGTTTGGTGACAGGTCTTATCTGAGGCCGAAGAGCGCCGCTGTCATGTTGATTTATGGGAGCATCACACTACAACTTGTCCAAACTGAAGCCCGCAGTTCATTAATTAGGGAACTAGAACTTTGAAGTTTGTCGATAGGGGAGGGCAAGACGCTTTTCGACAGCATGTGCATCGAGCAGCGCGAGAGGCTAGGTTTAATTTTTTCGTCATCCCCCCAACACGCCAGTTTTTACTCTCCAAATACCAAATTCAACGGGGACAAGAGCGTAAAAAAAATCCAGTTTGTCTTTGAACTTCTTCTGACCATGGACTAATAATTTACTTTGTCCAAAGTGACGTCCATATCCGCCCGTCGTTAACAAATATTAAGCCGTTTGGCTTTGAGCAAGCCCCGTCGCAAGACGGAGAGGTTATTGGCGTAGAATTCAAGAAAAAAAAGAAGCTGGGAGCGCTCTTTGCGCTGATATCTCACAATTACATGCCTTTTCTCCCTCTGCATTTCCATGTTAATTACCAAGAAAAACCACTCTGATTTATATGCGCCCTGTTATTTTTCTTTTCCGTTTAGCCTTTCATTTTGTCCTACACACAGTTCACAAGAGCGGTCATCTTTTTTGTTTCAGACAACACGTGTACTGGATAAAAGGGTCAGTCTTCTCTTATAAAATATGTCTGTCATCAGCTTTAGCATCTTAGTTAATAAAATATTTAACAGGTGTGTGTATTAAGGGGTAGTAATTTTGGTCTAGTTTCTTCTCTTGAAATAAGACAATTCTAGCTTACAAATAACTTTTCAGCAAGATACAGAAGCTTGTTGTATGTGAATAGTTCCTTAATATTGCTAAAAAAAAAAAGGGTGGTAGTTCCTCTGGCAGATTATTTCACTTGTAACATGGGAAAAATGTCTTGTTATAAGTGCAATAAAATGCCAGTGGAACTACCACTTTTTAAAATCAATATTAAGGAATTATTGACTTAAAACAAGCGCCTGTATTTTGCGTAAAAGTTACTTCTGCAAGACAGTAAATAAGTTACAGATAACTTAATGCACTAAAATCTGCACTAGAAACTAGACTAAAAATAAAATAGATTTTGTGTTTTTGTTACTAACCCCTCAAAAGTTTGAACGAGATTCTTAAGGAGTGGAGCCAGTGACCTCAGAAAAATCCTCCCCTATTAAGGAGAAAAATGGCTAAACTGTGATACAAAATTCAGATTAAACCTAACTCTTTAATTACAGGAACCCTATCATAGAAAATCTATGGCATATCATTAAAAGGAAGATAAGAGACAACAAAGTAACCTGCACTTCCTTAACATGTTTGATGCACTATTCCATGCAATAGGAAGCCTGGCCAAATCCTGAGTGCATATTCTGTGCAGGTGTGTAAATATACTAATACATAACTGTCTTAAAGGGTTTTTTTTACATCAATGACAAACATGCAGCAACTGTCGCTACATGATCGTCGAGGAAGAGTGAATGCTGCAAATCAATGACTCAATGCAATGTGCTGGATTTCCTAGATAGAAACTTTTGATTAAATATCTAACCGAGCATACTGTCATGTTTGAGATCAATAAGAATGTGTGTGTGTGATGGAATTGAACATATTTTTTCTAAAGTGCCTTGTGAAGAGAGTTGAAATTTGGCGATATGTAAATAAACTGAACTGAACTCAATTTTGGGCTTTTCCAACAAAATTTACAGGAACAAGCCATTGAAATATATCACTGTAATTAACAAACCTACATACTATACCAGCTTTCCTTTTCTGAATTGAGTCATTTGAAATTGGTGAACCTGTACAATAAATTTTTGACTCTACCAGAAGAAACCCCCTCACCCCCTAAAAAAATTAGGAAATATTCCATATTTCACAGGGAGACAATTTCACAACTAGAGGCACCGTATTCTTAGCACAGTATCAGTCAGTTGTTAACATTTACCCAGCAATTCTGACATGCTAATCAGAAGCATGAGTGCACTTGATTCCCTTCCTCTCTCCTTCCTCATCAGTCTGCACTCTAAACCATAGTCTGAAAGACTGATGGAGTTCAGGGAGAACACACACATGCCTTCCATGCTCTCTCCATCTGGCCAGTCGTTTTGGAAAAGGCAGGCGGTCAGAGTGATGTCAGCCTTACCTCTTTGCTCTGCTTACTGCCTGCATGTTGCTGCTGCTGGAGGAGCTGGAGATGGAGCTGTTCCTGCTGCTTTTTGTAAAACTCTTGAAGTTGCTGCTGCAGAGGAAATGAGAAGGATGACCGAAAGAGTCAATGTTTTGCTCGCTTTGATGGGAAAAAAAAAAATCGAAGTTATTGCAGTTAACTAAAACAAACAAAATAACAAAAACATTGAGAACAAACATTTTTGTTAACTGAAGTAAACAAAAAATGTAATTAATGTGGTAAAACTATAACTACCTGGAAATCTGTCATGTGCTTATAAAGCTAAAACATATTGAAATAGGGGTATGACACCCTTTGTTTTTGTGACTATATAAGCTTTTCAAACTGATGTGAGTTTCATTTATTTTTTTCCCACACAAGTAGTTTATGCCAGCAAATTACGGCACACCATAATCCTCCTTACACTGAAAGTTGTGACAAAACACCAGTCAGTAGGTTGCTTAACAATAATTGAATATATTTTTGAAAGTGGTACATTATGTTGCGTATTCATTACCCAATCGATGTGTACCGTACATAATCACAACTCAATACTTTGACCTTTTTGAATTCTGCACCTAAAAATTAAACAAAGTATGAAAAAAACTAAAATTACAACTAATGAAATCTAAACTGAAATTAAACAATATTATAAATATATAAAAGCTAGCTGATATTATAAAAGCTAGCAAACACACTCTGAAAACTAATTAAAACCAACTCAATCAGTCAAACAAAAA